>NC_045436.1:171140948-171240829 GCF_002776525.5 Piliocolobus tephrosceles | reverse complement strand
TCACTTGGACTCGGGAAGGGGAACATCACACACTGGGGCCTATCATGGGGAGGGGGGAGGGGGGAGGGATTGCATTGGGGAGTTATACCTGATATAAATGATGAATTGATGGGTGCTGACGAGTTGATGGGTGCAGCACACCAACATGGCACAAGTATACATATGTAACAAACCTGCACGTTATGCACATGTACCCTAGAACTTAAAGTATAATAAAAAACAAAACAAAACAAAACAAAAAAACAGTTCTCTTGCTAAAAAAAAAAAAAACAATGAAATGAACGCCTATTGGCCTGAACCAATCAGCCTATCTCATGCCTGATTCAGACATGGATTTATGACCAGGTTAGAGCCTCTGAAATGCTGTGGTTACTCCAAGAAAACAGTTATTCTCTCTTCCAGTCCTAGTGGTAATAGGATACAAGGCTTGGAGCCATCTTGCCACCATTAGATGAGCCAGGTTTTGAGGAAACCAATATAAAAGGAAGCAGAAGGCAAATAAGCACTAATAACATAGTCTGAGCCATCTAGATCAAGCCATGTCTTTGCCCTTGTCAGTTACTTTATTCCCCCAATTCCTCATTTGATTTGAGTATATGCTTATCCTTATGGCATAAAAAATAAAGATCATTAAATTATCCATCCCATTACAAACACTTTGCGTAAACCCAACCTGCACACCATATTATCCCAGTAATATTATCCCAGTAATCAGAATGTCCTGGCCTCAGGACTTGACCCCATCTTGAGATATTTATCCAGACTTTGCCTACCCAGCCCTTCCACAGTGTTGTTCTTTTTTTCTTCCTCTACACACATCCTCTCCTCAATAACCATCATGATTACTGACCACAGAGTTCACTACTGACCCTGGGACCCCAAGCTGTGGCAATCCATTTGGGTATGCTTCACCAGGATGACACCAAGAAATTCCCCTTGGGCATAGTGTCCGGATGAGGACTTTGAAAACACACTACACAGCTGGGTGGAAAGGGGACTCACAATTTCTTCTTGTGCTCAATGAGAGCTGAGAAGATTGGATGCCTCTGGCTCCTAGCCTCCCTAAAGAAAGAAGAATTAGATCACACTGATGGATGTGTTGCTGTGATTGAAGGTCAGTCCTGGAAAGAGCATGGCGAGGAGAGAACATATTTCTTTCCAATAAGAAGAAAGTGATAAGCAAGGTGGGAAGTGAAACTTGCCTGGAAGCAAAAAACAGAGTTGCTTCTGTGGTTTTTCCCAATTGCATCATCTTTCCCTAAGAAGAGAGTCCTTTAGCTTAGAAATTTTGGCTACCATAAAGCTAATGCATTCAAAATTTGTGATACTCTAAGTTGTTTGGGGTGGGAGGTAAAATCTTCAATTCTCCCTATTCTACTCTCTGGGAAAAAAACAAACAAACAAATAGATAAAACTTTGTAAGTCACTTAGAAAACAGGAAAGCAGTGCTTATCTGCTCATTCCATTCACTGACATAGAACCCTCACCTTGGAGAGTGTGGAGGAACCTCAGAAGCAGACTCCAACTCCCACCTTAGAAAATGAGAAAGCTGAGGCTCGGGAGCCTCCTTACTCTTGCCTGAGATTAGGCTGAGACTTAGCCTAGTGCCAGATGGAGCTAAATAGCCTGGTTTCCACCCAATGTTCCTGCATTGCAAATACTAAGTCATTCATAGTACAGTAACCATCCATGTGCCAAAACCTGATTGAATATTTGCTATGTGTAGGATACTATGCTAATCACTCTCAAAGTAAATCAGTAAGTCAATTTTGTATCTGAAGGACATCAACCTGCTTTACTTTCTATAGCAACATGAATAAAATTCATTGCATTCCAGGCTAAAAGGGTTGCAATTTCACAACTTTACAAGGCAGAATCTAGTATGAGGGGTTTCCACATACATAGTTTGGGGAGGTCCAGGACTATTGTTTAATACTTCCATGTAGAATAAATTGCAATTACTTACCTATAATCATAATTTATCTTCATAGATGGATGTATTGATATTAAAAACTGCCCTTTATTTCCTCCTCAAAGCTGCACTAAAGGTGATTTAGAAGCAATGGTGGGCATAAAGTTTACAATCTAAATTCAGGACTTTTTCTTCAATTGATCCATCCTGGAACTTGTCAGCTTATCAAGCTAAACTGTCACCATGATCTGTGATTTTAACTCTTTCATATTTTTGTGATTTCCAAATCTGCATTTGCATCAAAGGTCCCCTTCCTAGCTTTAAACCCATATTGTCCAAACATACATCAGATTCATTCAGCTGGATGTCACACTAAGACAACTCAACATTTCCAAACCAGAACCCTTCATCTTTCTTGCAAAGTTTTTGCTTCCCTCTCCCTGGGTAATTAATGAAGTGTAGTTGCTTAAGACAGAAATAACATATTTATATGTAGCTTCCCCAAATCCCTTGCCCTTATATCCAATTGGTTATTAAGGCTTATCAAGTTTTTCTTAATTGTAATATTAATTCACTTCCTCAATTCTCACTGCTCTACTTGAGACCTTTATTGCTTCCTCATTGAATTTCCACTTGACTGTCCTTTAATTCACCCACAACTTCACCATCAGAATTCTATTTCTTCATATTAGAAGATCAACCATGATGTTTCTCTACCTAAAATATTTTAACACTTAACCATTGCCTACTGAATAAATTTCAAATTCCTAAGTCTGATATTCTAACTTCTCTACAGATTCCAACTTACATTTATAATTTGATGTCGACCACTCATCTTAAAGTACAATATTATCTGATGAAACTAAATACTAGCCATTACTGCAAGATGATACATACTTCCATTGCTCTCTTTTATTAGACTCTCTTTCCCCAAATCTTTATCTGTCAAAATTTTATCCATCAATGTCTACTGAAGTCTAACATTTACTGTCATCTCCTCTGTCAAGTCTTTTCCTAACATCTTCCAAATTGAACTAAGTCCAGTGTCTATTTCAGTAGAATTTTTTACATTATACTATCATTTATTACCTACATGTTCATATCCTTAATTAATATGTGTAATCTAAGAAGGCTGAAGTCATGATTTTTATCCTCTCTGTTATTCCAAATGTCTACCAAGTCCCCCTGCATAGAAAAGACAATTTGATAACTATTAGATAAAAGAACACATAAATAAACTCATGAATATTGAAAGAGAATTTTTTGTAATTAGAAACACACATGTTAGATCTGCATACGTTTAGTCAAACTGCCTGTGGTCTCAACTAGTTGGGAGGCTAAGGCAGGAGTATTGCTTGAACCCAGGAGGTCTAGGCTGCAGTGACCCATATTTGTACCATAGCACTTCAGCCTTGCTAACAGAGCAAGATCCAATCACACAAAAAAATTAAATTTTAAATTAAGTTAAAGTTGACAAAAATGGAGGCCCAGAATATCAGGATCTCATAAAAAAGAAAAGAAAAGAAAAGAAAAGAAAAGAAAAGAAATAAAAGAAAAAAAAACTCCCACAGTTAGCTGGCAGTAGAGGATACTCAATAGTTACAGAGTAGTACTCTAAATTCTAGTAAAGATTTCTCCACTCAGCTAATATTTTTCTATAGCTTTGAGTCCTCCCAAATTATGATTATACCATTCAAACAACTGATTTAGGATACATGTGAAACCGATATTAACTTTAATTTGTCAGTAAAAAATAAGAAAATTTTTACTTGCTTGGGATTCAGTATAACTCGGTCCTAATGCTAGGTTCTGGTCCTAGGAGCTAGAAAAGAACCATGCAATATTGGAAAAAGTATGCTAGAAGTTGGAAAATAACATTTGCTAGTAAATTTCTCATGATGAAGTGAGCATGATAAGGGCAGAAATTTTTATACTATTCACCTATGCATTCACAGTGCTTGGAATAATGCCCAGTTGCATAGTAAGACCTTGGGGAAATATTTAGCGAATACAATAATAAATAAATTTCTATATGCTATAAATTTTATTTGGTATTTTATATGTACTCGTTCATTTAAATTTTATAATCATCCTATAGAATAATAAGTCTCATTAGCTCCACTTTGCAGATTTGAACCCCAAGGCTCAGAGAGTAAAGATGTTGCCAAGAAACTCAGAATTATTTAGTCTTACAGCAGGTACTAACACTCAGGTGTGTACATCTCATTATTCTTTTTCCATCTGTAAAATCATAATGTTGGAAAAGTTTAAGGGTAAAACGTATATTATATTTACACATATATATGTACATACATACATACGTATGTTGAGGGAAGAAATACATTTATACTTTCCAGATCAAAAGGCATATTATTGATTTAATATTTAAAATTACATCATGCATTGCTGAGTTTGCTCATAAAATCATCATGACTGACATATTTAGATTTTTATGGGTGAGAGAAATAATAGAACATTTCTGGAATTTAGGAATGCTCAGTTATTTTAAAAGAATTTTTGTTCAACAAACCTGCACGTTTTGCACATGTACTCCAGAACTTAAACTATAATTTTTTAAAAAAAGAATTTTTGTACCCTTCCCCCTATCCCCCCAAATAACCAAAAAGTCCCTAAGAAATATTTTCAAAATAACCCCAAATTTTTCCTTCTGGACTTTTACATCTCTACGACTAGATTACTACCAAGGTCTAATCAAGTAATAAAAATTTTATGATTGTAATAAAGTGCAGAATGGAATATTTAAAAGCCAAAATGTATGCTCCAGAGACAAGTATGAAGAAGACTGGAAGGAAAAAGATAATTATGGCCTGAAGTCATAGAGGCAGGCCTCATGGAAGACTGGAGGATGAGGGAGATGAGCTGTATCATTATGATGGATATCTGGGTGGATTTTCTCATTTTGTTTTGTTTTGCTTTTGCCTTCTCAGTATCCATTTCTGAATTCTGTTTTTCCTTTTGGAACTTGCCCCAATCCCATTTTGTTCATTTGATTTAGAGGGAAACTAACCCCCACCTACTATCCCAGTTCGTGCAGTGAGTTCTGGTCTGAAGTTTGATTACATAGGTTTGTTCAAGGTGTAAGGTAAGTTCAAGTCAATAAAAGAAAACATGAGACTTTTACTAAATGATTTGATGAAAAGAAATCCTCTTTCTATCAGAGGCGCTCAGCTGGTAGGATAAAGTCTAGAACCGTGATGATCATTTCGACAATTCATGGGAGAAGCCTAGGGATGGAGACCCAAGACGCAAATTCCTGATGTGGTTTCATGAGCCTCTGAATTCGTGCCTGAAAAAACTAGACATCTCCACAGAATTTTCACTTTCACCATTCACAAATTATTTTTTATGAATCAAGCCAGTTTGAAGTGTTTATATCCCACGCAGTCAAGAGCGTCCTAACTAATACAAGCATGGATATGACTTGGATTAGAATGAGTAGAGAAAAGCAATAAAAATGTTGCCAATGAACCATTATCTATCATGAACAAAGGTCAGAAGTAGGAACAGGTGATAAAATGGAAAGAAGACCACAGATAATATATTGGGGCAGACCATGATATAAATGCTTTTACTGGTCTGATGGGGCCAATAGATGCAAGACTTTAAACACATTGATGGAAGTTCTTATGCTAATGATGTCAGAGAATCACTGAAAGTTTTTGAGCAGTAGCCATAGTGATAAGATTAATTTATATCTGAAGAGCACTTTACAGCTTTCAGAGTGTAATTCATGTATTATCTTATTTGATCATTTTCCAAAGACATTATTATATATTTTTATAATAATAAATGTTATTTTACAGATAGTGAAACTAGGATTTAGAGAGGTGATATAAAACATGCATTGTATCAAACCCTTCGGTGTTTTCTCATTATTCTTAGAATAAATTCAAACTGTTTACCACAGACTGTAATATCCCGCATAGTCTGGCCTCTCATTTTCTCTTTAGTTTTATCCCATTACATTCCCTCCCATGTTTACAGTGCACCAAGATATTGTCTTGACTTTCATTTCTTCAAAAGCACCAAGTTTTTCAGGACTTAGGGCCTTAACACATGATGTTCCTCTGCCTGGAATTATCTCTCTGATTTTATTCATTCAACTAATACTGTATGTGCCTCAGTTCTCAGCTTTGCCTACGAGGGCTTTTCCTGACTACTCCTACTCCACATAAAGCAGGAGCCTTTGTTATACTTTTTAATAAAACCATGAATATTTCTTTCGAAGTATTATAATAATTTCTGATTATGCATTAATTAGTATAATTATTTTTAATGTATTTTATTCTTAGACTATAGTTCCTGTGAAATATGAGAACCACAGTCATTTCTTTTTGGTTCCTGTCTATCAAGGACTGCGGACATTAATTTCCTCAGTATTCAGTATCCATTTCCTAATTCTGTTTTTCTCTTTGGAACTTGCCCCAACCCTACTTTGTTCATTTGTTTTGAAGGGGAATGAACTCTACCTAGTACCCCCAATCTATGCAGTGAATTCTGGTCTGAGGTTTGGTCAACCAGAATTACACATGTTTGTTCAAGGTGTATAGTAAGTTTAAGTCAATGGAACAAAACATGAGACTTTTGCTAATTTCCTCAGTGGCCCTGAATCAGAATTGTTGAGTGAATTAAAGAACAGATGAATGAATAAACTTTCTATTTTCTGAAATATAAAAGGTAAATACAAATAAAAATGTTTATGGCTTAATTTAGAAGATTCTGTAACAATTAAATTAGATAATGCTTGTTAAAGGTAGGTGATGTTTTCACCCAAGCACCTGCATTGGCCCCTTTAAATTGGGTTTTGCTATAGCCAACTGTTGTGGAGAAAGGATATTTGCTAAATCCCTTTATCTCTACATTCTAATCAAAGGAGGGGTTTCCCATAATATAGAGAAAATCACCTTTCTACTCAAGGCAGACAGTGAGGCCATGAGGTTTACTGTTCAATGATAGGAAACAAAACCAAGATTGTCATCATCATTGTCATTATTACCACTACCATTATCTTAGTGCTTATAATGTGTAACTCATGCTTTGATTCCATCTATTGATTTAATTCTCACAATAACCCTGTAGTAGAAGTTGCTATTATTGTCTACATTTTCAGATGAAGAGGTAGATGCAGAGATGGTAATAAATATGCCTTATATCACATGGTCAGAGGCACAGGCAGGATCAATCCAAGCAATCTAGTTTCTGAAGTTGTGTACTTAACCATTGCAAATACTGCCAATTTCATCACCATTGGGCTATGCTGGTAGGGGCAACACAGAAAGACTTGCTATGTATCTCTGCCAGCTGGGCACAGACACCTCCAGGTATCAGACAGGGCAGAGTGGTCACACAGAGGGACATCAGCTGCATAGTTCCTTGAGACTCCCTCATTCCTAAAGGGGCCCATGTCAAGGGAAGCTCCAGTGGCTATCAAGGTTCCTGCCAGGAAAGGTGACAACGATCCATCAACAGAGTGGTGGACAGGACCCCCAGGCCAGTGAGCTACATGGGGATTGTACAAAGAGTCAGGATTTGCAGCCAGTAGGTACCAAAGTGAGCCGAATAAGCCAGAAACCCCCTCAGAGTTCCAGCCAGAGACAGAGTCGAGATCACCATCTGTAAGAGTCACAAGCTTCAGCCACTACAGGGATCTTGTGTGGCTTATTAAATTGCATCCGTTTTCTTTCTTTTTTTTCTTTTTTTTCTTTTTTTTTTTTGAATACTAAACCAAATTATAAATAACACAAAGGAATCAGTGATTAAAAAACAAACAAACAAACGTACTTTAGCTTCCATTGTTCTACAACTAGATTGGAGTTACAGATCAATGTGAGAAATGAAAATGAGCCTGCTAAAAATCTTACTTGATGGATATTTAAGTCACTGACTCTCACTGATTTATCCAATGAAGAAATGTGAAGAAAAAGGTAGTCATTTCCCAACCTGGCAATTCTCCCCTGCAGAGTGAAGAGTTCAAATTGAGAAGGAAACACTGAGAACACCTCAGGAGTGGAACAGAAACATTAGATGAATAGATACATGGTTTTATATTTTCTCATAGTCATATTAAATGAAAGTAAAAAGATGGTGGCTCACGCCTGTAATCCCAGCACTTTGGGAGGCCAAGGCGGGCGGATCACCAGGTCAGGAGATCGAGACCATGGTGAAACCCCATCTCTACTAAAAATACAAAAAATTAGCTGGGCGTGGTGGTGGGCGCCTGTAGTCCCAGCTACTCAAGAGGCTGAGGCAGGAGAATGGCGTGAACCCGGGAGGCGGAGCTTGCAGTGAGCCGAGACCACTCCACGGCACTCCAGCCTGGGTGACAGAGCAAGACTCCAACTCAAAAAAAAAAAAAAAAAAAAAAAATTACAATAAATAAAAAAGAAAAAGAAAAAGAAACAATGAAGTTAATTTGAACAATGTTTTAACCTATATTGTCAAAATATTATTTCAACATGCAATGAATATAACAATTACTAGATTTATGTTTTTTCATACAAAGTCATTGAAATCTGATGTGTATTTTGAATTTACAGTCTATGTCAATTTTGATTAGTCAAATTTTAAAAGTCCTCAAAAAGGAGTATGTGTCTAGTGGCTATATTATTGGACAGCACAGATTAAAAGTACTGAGTTGGCTAAATTTAGACTGTGCTAAACACTATTTTATTTTCTAGGAACCAGTGCATGAAGCTTAAGAGGAAAGCTAGAACAAACACGGAAAAAATAAACGACATTCTGACTGCCTAGCTGAGTTTCCTTGTGAGTTAGCATTTCAACCTCTTCAACCTTTCTGTATTTTTAACGTAGTGTCTGACACAATGCAAGAGTATGGGAGTGTGAACTATTTTTATTACCGTCATTATTAATAGCAGGGACAGAACGAAGGACCAGGTCTCCTGACTTCTAACTAAATGTCCTTTCTGGAATCTCAGGGGCCTCTCATGTTAGCAATACATTTGTACTAAGAAGACAATGTCATGATTGGCCATCAGCATTATTAAAATTTGTACACTGGATTCCTGGTGCTGTAAGATCTAAGATACTTCAAATCAACTGCTTGCAAAACAAAGTACTGAAAAACAAAACTTCTCATTTTCCTGAACTGATCTTTAAATACACACATACTGCCTCTACCATGCAGCCCTGGCTGCTAAGCACCCTGATGCTCTTATTAAAGATGCAAGATCCAGCCTGCTAGCAGGAAGCACCAGAGGCCTGTCATGGTTGAAAGTCAGCATTGGGAGGCTCTGTTTTTATGTGAATATATTCCCATCAATGAAAAAACTTACTGAGGCCACACTTGAATTACATTCTTACTAATGGACCAACTAAGAAAATGAAAATTAAAAATGCTTCATAACTATCATTTTGCAACATCCTCAGAACTGACAATGAAAGAAAATGCATTTTCTTAAGACAGCAACTCTTGGGGACAACCATAGTAACCAAATCAAAGTCAGATTATTACATAGAGGGGAGAAGCTGGCTGTGAATGGGTAAGTACCAAATTAAGTCTCTTTTCTAGAAATGTATCCTCAGGATCCATTTGTTGTTCCTAGTCACTAAATATTTTTTAAAGGTTACCTAGTCTCTTAGGAAACTTGTCCTTATGTTAATAATTTTCTAAACCACAGGGACAGATTAAAATGCTTATGACCACAAGTGTGAAAGAATCATACACAGCCAGAGTAGGAACCTCAACTACACCCCTTTTACAGGTAATATGGAAAAATCAAGCTTCCTTACTCTGAGGGGAAAACTTTCAGGGAGTGGATCAGAGAGCTGTCTACAGCAGCAGAATATAGTGATTACACTTATTCCTTTTTCACGCTGTCGTTGTTCATTTGCCATGGGCAGGTACTGTGCTAGGTCCTGAGGATAGAGGAGAAATGTAGTTCTGCCTCGATAGAACTTACAGTCTTGTGTAGGGGAAGAAAAACACTTAATAATTTAAATTGATTGAACATTTTGTACCAGGACCTGTAGTCAATATTAAATATATATTATTTCTAGGAATCATCCTACTGGAAATGAACATCAAGCTACAAGTAAAGTATATGCTACAAAGGAGGGGAGCATGGGATTATGGTATCATAATACAGGAGACTTGACCCAATTTGAGAGACTAGGAAGTGACAAGTGAGCAAGAGTATGCTGGTAAAGGGTTAACAACAAGTTCTCCAGAGTAAAAGTGTGATGTGTAGTGTTTGCTGATTTCCAGAGTGTAAATACTTCTGCAATGTCTGATTTTATGCCACTACTGTGATGTCACTGAAGGTGGAACTGGAAAAAGACATGCACGATCAGATCTTTTCATGAGCAGAGGTAATCTTGCTCCAACTATCTGTTAGGACAATAAGCTATTATCTGGAGAAGAAAAGATAGGCAGCAAGTTGAACGGGTCTTGAATTCATCTGCTAGGACTTCCATAACAAAATGATACAAACTGGGTGGATTAAATATCAGAAATTTATTTTCTCAGTTTTTTTAAAATTTTACTTTAAGTTCTAGGGTACATGTGCACAACGTGCAGATCTGTTACATAGGTATACATGTGCCATGTTGATTTGTTGCATCCACGAACTCGTCATTTATATTAGGTATTTCTCCTAATGCTATCCCTCCCCCACCCCACACCTCCCAAAATGTCCATAAATGATAGACTGGATTAATAAAATGTGGTACATATATACCATGGAATACTATGCAGCCATAAAAAAGGATGAATTCATGACCTTTGCAGGGATGTGGATGAAGCTCGAAACCATCATTCTCAGCAAACTCATAAGGACAGAAAACCAAACACCGCATGTTCTCACTCATAGGTGAGAACTGAACAATGAGAACACTTGGACACAGGGCAGGGAACATTTTCTCAGTTTTGGAGGCTAGGCATCTAAGATCAAGGTGCCAGCAAGGTTGGTTTTGGCTGAGGGCCCTCTTCCTGGTATGTAGACAACCACCTTTTCACTGTACCTTCTCATGACATTACCTCTGTGTTTGCATGGAGAAAGAGATATATGGTATCTCTTCCTTTTCTTATAAAGACACCAATCCTTACATTGTTTATGGCCCCATCTTTATGACCTCATTTAACCTTATTAACATCTGTAACAGCCTTGTCTCCAAAAACCATCACATTGGGGGTGATAGTAACCATAGGCTTTGTCTCCTTACCCAAATCTCATCTTGAATTTTAATTCCCTTATTCCCCATGTTTGGTCAAGGGAGAGACCAGGTGGAGGTGATTGGATCATGGTGGCGGCTTCCCCCATGGTAGTTTCATGATGGCGAGTGAGTTCTCCTGAGATCTGATGGTTTTATAAGGGGCTCTTCCCCTTTGCTCGGCACTTCTCCTTCCCACTGCCTTGTGAAGATTTCTTGCTTCCCCTTCACCTTCCACCATGATTGTAAGTTTCCCGAGGCCTCTCCAGCCATGCTGAACTGTGAGTCAAATAAACCTCTTTCCTTTATAAATGACCAAGTCTCGGGTGATTATTTATAGTGGTATGAAAATGGATGAATACAGAGGGTTAGTGCTTCAATATATACATTTTGTGGGTTCACAATTCAGTCTATAACAGTTCCTGTCCTCTCCCGTTTGCACAGTGAATGAATGAATGCATATGTCAGTCCTCTGACTCTGGGGTTTCTTAACTGCAAGTTACAGGTAGGAATAGGGTATCCTTAGAGCCATGATAAGGGACTTAGGCAGGCATAAATGCATACCCAGAATCTGCCTGTAGAATGAGTAGATATCTTACCTATATAAATAAACTGAAATTCTCATCAGCAATTACATATTCTTATGATAAATAAAATAATAATGCGCTAAAGGTATTAATAAGTTCCTTGTGGGGTTTTTTAATATAGCATTTTATCAGTACAAAAACATGACTGATTTAAATCTGGAAAATGAGTTACTGAAGCTGGATGTTAAAAATAATTAAGAGTTTACCCAGTTGTAAAGAGCAGAAGACATGCCAGAGGTGGGTTCTATCTACAGCAGACTCAGAATGGTCCATGGTGGGGGTAGGTAGAGCACAATATTCTTGGAGAAGACACTGAGATGAGAGTAAAAGACTAGGAGCAGATGTGGAGGGTTTATTTATAACACTACTGTGCTAGGTAGTGTGGGCATCCCCCTGGTTATACCGGGCTTTTCACAAAGAGCTTTAATGCAGAATATGATTTGAGAAGAACTGCATTGCAGAGGAATCTTGTTAATATGGAAGATGGATTGCAGAAGCCAGGATATGGGAGTATGAAGCTCAGATACAAGTCTGTGGCAGCAGTTCTGAAACATGAAGAGGGCTGTGCCAGTGGAGGTTCAAAACATAGGATGGCACTGATGCAGTTCTTACCATACTTTTCTTCCACACACATATGGACTCTATCTTTTCTCATCAGACTACTGATGACACAAAGATGATGAATGTCAAACAGATATACTAATTTTCTACCAACAAAAATTGGTTAAGTAAATAATAAATCAATGTTTATAAGCACACATTATAATTAAGATTCTATTTATAATTTTTACCAAATAGCCTTTGGAGAAACTTATACATTGTTTCACTTATTTATGTCAGAGAGCTTCAATTTAATGCCTTTGGTTTACAGAACTACAAGGGACAAAATCCTGTGGGCAAACGACGGATTTAAAATAGATTTTGTCATACCTTCAAGGTGAACAAGGTTTTATTTTCCCATTTCTAGAAGTTTAGAATTGGTTTTCTTAATATTTGGGATTTAAATCTTGATAGCTAGAAATAAAGTCAAAAGAGTAGAGTAAATTCAGATTGTTGAGATCCTAACTGATTTCGGTGTTTGATTTTTGTATAATGTTTAGCACATCTAGGAAAAGTCAAGCCCTGTTAAAACAGAATTCTTAAAGAGACTCGCTTACATGAATTTGTCCTCACTAGGCACCGTGGCATACTTCTCTTTTTATGCCCATATCTTTAGTGTAGAGCATTATGAAAATGGTGGGAGTTTTCTCTGAGAATGATTGGGCCCACACAGACAAAAAAAAAAAAAAAAATACATAGCTTTTGAGCACTTTACATGCATTACTTTATTAAATTCTTTTTTTTTTTTTCAGACAGAGTCTCGCTCTGTCAGCCAGGCTGGAGGCTGGAGTGCAGTGGCACGGTCTCAGTTCACTGCAACCTCCGTCTCCCGGGCTCAAGCAATTCTCCTGCCTCAACCTCCCAAGTAGCTAGGATTACAGGTGTGTGCCACCAATCCTTCCTAATTTTTGTATTTTTAGTAGAGACAGGGTTTTACCATGTTGGCCAGGCTGGTCTCAAACTCCTGACCTCAGGTAATCTACCCGCCTCGGCCTCCCAAAGTGCTGAGCCACTTTGTACAGGCATGAGCCACCACCACGCCCAGCCTACTTCATTAAATTCTTACATCAGTTCTACAAAGTGCTGTTATCATTCCCATTCCATAGATGAAGGAGCTGAAGCTTTACTTGCCTAAATACACAAAACTCAAAAGTGGATGCCACCTTTTCTGTCTGACTGCAGAGCCTGGGCTTTAACCACACCACCACACACATGTTTTCTTCTTCATTGCTCTCTGTATCCAGTCAAATCCCAGGTACTGCTGAGTTTTTCCTGGATTGTTCTCAAATATTTGTTCCTGTCCCACCCCTTCCTCAGACTTACCATCCAGCTCGTACTAAGACATAGTAAGCACCACTTAACCCTCTGGCTCCAAACCAGACTTTTCAAATACAAATCTGATTGGACCACTGCCCAGGCTTTAAACCCTTTAATAGTATCCCACTGCCCTCATGATAAAATCAAGAATAATGAAATTAGAAAACCATATTAGATGTAGGAGACTTGATGTGAGCATAGCCCTACCTGATTCTAGAGCCCCTACTTCACAATCTATGTTCTAAGTACACAAACTACTTACATCTAATCATCTAACAGATATGCAACACTCTTTCGTACTTCTGGCACTTATGTAGGATGTTTTCTCAAGGACCTCAGAGAACTGAAAGGCCTTGAGCTCAACTGGAGCCCAGATTTTCAACCCAACATAACAACATTGGCAAATAACCATCCTGAGATATATTTGTATAATGTGAAAAAGGGAGCCCACTCTTTTGTAAAGCAGTCCAGTTCTTTGCAAAAGTTACTTATATATATAACTACAGGTACCAGCATCTTGTGTCTCATGATTTTCATCCATTGCCCTTTAAGTTCTGCCCTCTGGAGTTACTTAAGAGCAATCTAATTCTTTTGTACACAATGTTATATTGTCAAATATTAAAAGTCAATTCTCATATATTTTTATTCTAATGTTATATTTAGACATAATTGTGTGCATGTGTATATACGCTATTGCCTTTTTTTTTTTTTTCTTTTGAGATAGAGTCTTGCTCTGTCTCTCAGGCTGGAGTGCAGTGGCATGATCCTGACTCACTGTAATCTCCACCTCCTGGGTTCAAGATATTCCTGTGCCTTAGCCTCCTGAGTAGCTGGGATTACAGGCATGCACCCCCATGCCCAGTTAACTTTTGTATTTTTAGTAGAGATAGGGTTTTGCCTTGCTGGCCAGGTGGGTCTTGAACTCCTGGCTTCAAGTGATTTGCCTGCCTTGGCTTCTCAAAGTGCTGGGATTGCAGGCATGAGCCACCATGCCCAGCTGTGTATGCTGACTTCATAAGAAGATAAGAGAGTGCATAAAACACAAGGGAGACAAAGGTGAGAATAAGTCATCAATCCTATACTCCTCAGATACATCTTCTAAAACAAGAGTTTCCAAGCTTCTTGTATTGTTATCCCATCAAAAAAGTGCATTTCACATTATAGTCCACTATACACATGCACACACACACACACACGCAGTTAGTTGTGTGCCATATAAAGACGTTTCAGCCAACCATGGACTGCGCTTATGATGATGCAGCCTAGGAGCAATAGGCTGTACCACATAACCTGGGTGTGTAGCGGACTAGACCAGTGAGGTTTGTCTAAGAAGCTCTATGATGTTCATACAGTGACAAAATCGCCTAACTACACTTTTATCAGAATATATCACCATTGTTAAGTGATGCATGACTAGGTATCATAGACATTTGACCCTTGAGCAACTCACAGTTTAGGGGCACTAACCTCCACGCAGTCACAACTTTTGAGTTCCCAATAACTTAACTACTAATGACCTGCTGTTGACCTGCTGTTGACTAAAACCTTACCAATAACATATAGTTGATTAACACATGTTTCGTATGTTATATGTATTATATACAGTATTCTTACAATAAAGGAAGGTAGAGAAAAGAAAATATTATCAAAAATCATAAAGAAGAAAAAATATGTTTTGAGTACTGTACAGTATTTATTGATTCTATAAGTTTACAAGATGAACAGTCAGTCTAAAATGGCAGCAACTGCAACTGCAGACCTCAATCAATGGTCCATATCAAGCAATTCATCTTGTTCTTATATATCACGTCATGACTTTTCTCTGCTTCTTGGGGACACTTCCAGCATCACTAGTGGCACTGCCTGTGTATAAGTCCCATGTCACTTGGTATTGCACTAAACGTGATGAAAAACACGTAAGAACTACAAGAAATTACTTTTCACTGTGATACACAATTTACTGGTGAGATGAACTGTTCAAGTAGAGGTGATTAGCGTCACTTGGCATTTTAAATGTATATTCCCAAAACCTGAGCTCACCAGAATGGCAACAGGAGGTGGCTACAAAATTATTACAGTGGTACAGTATTATTACAGTTAATTGTACGCAGTTATAATCTAATATTGCATCTTTGCATTTGTTTACATTTGTCTCAACTGTGAGGGGCACCATAACAGATTTTTGTATATTTAAGGTGGCAAATGATAAAATAGACTAGTATCTACTATCTTAGATCTACTATCTACTACTATCGACTACTATGTACTATTTTAGATCTACTATTTTACACTAGTATCTACTATTTTGTGAATTTGTCATATACTTAATTTTTTTGACTTTTTTGATATTTCTAGGATACTCAGTTCATCTGCTAGTTTTCCAAATTGCAGCAAGTCTCAAAAGCTTTTTCAATATACTTATTGAAAACAATCCACATCTAAACAGACCTGCACAGCAAAGGTCAACTGTATCATACTAACCATCTACACATACACACACACACACACACACACACACACACACACACATCACTTCTTCTGTCCAATGGACTCTCATTTTATTTTCCATTTTTCTTTTTTAGATTCTGGTCATGATTCACACATTTATTTCAGAATCTGCTAATGTACAACAACCAGCAATTTGAAAGACATTGTTCTGGATGAACTCTGTCTCATACATGGTCCTCTTGACACACAGATTCATGAACTAAATCAAAGATTCCCATCACACTCTATTGCTAATAAAGAATGTTAATTCCATGTGTTCAAGTACTATATGACAAAATTCTAAAGAACAACGAATTTGCCAAAATATCACAAATATCAGCACTGGGGACCAGGATTTGGCTGTGTGGGAACAAAGTAAACAGCTTGGTCAGGCCAGCAAGGATTTAGAAGTCACAGTAGACCAAACAGTTAAGCCTCTGAAAATAGATAAAAGGATATGTTATCAAAAATGACCTAAGAAATATTCTCCGTGCCTCCTTTCCATGCATTAAAAAGAAGAACCCAAAGGAGAATGTCTCAATTCCTTATGCCTGGACTCTAGGCCTAGATCTTCCAGGAGTGAACTAAGAGATATTGAACACATCCTGTTATTTCAATAGGCCTTAATCTAGTTGTAATATTTAGGAGTTTGCGTTAGAGTAGATTAATGATCCCCAGCCCTGACTATTAGCTAGGGAGCTACTACAAATTCTAGAACAGGGGTCTTCTTCCAGCAATTCTGGTTTAATTGGTCTATGAAAGTATCTGGGAATGGGGTAATTCTAATGGTGAGCTACTGATGGGCATTGTTGCCTCAGGTATTTCTAAGGTCCTTATAGCACATTCTGCAACTCTACAGCAGAAAAGAAGAAAGCTGTGTATCATAAGTAGACACAAATTTCCAAGAGGCAATATGGCAGGCTGTGCACAGTAAAGACTCTGGGGTCAAGTCAACATCCTTCATTTTCTAGCCTCAGTTCTCTCATAGGTAAAATAGAAAGAGAAGTAGTCCCTGTTTTAGGAAGTAGACACAGGGATTAAAGAAGAGCATAAGGATAGTGTCATTTGCATAGCGCTGTACACACACGTGCACGTGTAAATATAAAGCTTTACGTAAATGTGAGCAGTCACTGTTATCAATGTATTGATTAAATAACTGAGGTCACTTAAAAATATAAGGGAAAGTGAGCTTTGTTTACTCTCCTACCCAAAGTTTAAAATAAATTTTTTGTTGGTCCCAAATAAAAGAAAAGTAAACATTTGTAGTATGCTGCAGTAGGGGTGAAATGACATGATGGTGCTTTGAAATCCTTCAGAAAGAAAGTAAAAAGAAAAGAAAAAATGGGTATAATGTAAATATGACAAACTCTTCGTAACTGTAAAATATAGTGAATATATAAACGTTGTACTATTTTTTCTACTTTCTGGCATTTTAAAAAGATTTCATACTAAAATGTTTTTATTTTAATTCAAAAACAAAAGAAATAAAGTCTTGGCTGTGGCATGGTCAGATCTGTAGACAACATACCTCCCCCAACAAAAGAAGACGACGAGTTCCATGATAATCCAGAAACCTTTCAGAAGAGTTAAGAGAAGGATGTGTGCACGGAAGTCACAACAAGGGAAAAAACAAAGTACATTCAGTTTTTGTCTATTTGTTTTGCTCTTCAGTTGGTATTTTCCTGAGAAAGAATGCGAGCCAAAGTATCCAATTCTTAAACCTATTATATAAAATGATGTGAAAAATAGTGATGCAGAATTCTGTACTTGTGGAAACATCTGAGGTCCTTATACGTAAAGGTACATTCAGAAAAATCTCTGCATTAGATCTGAACTCTTATGAGAGGTTTCAGTTTCCCAGAAATGTGGTCTCCTAGAACCACAGAGAAACTTCAGACCTGTTGATTCAATGGTCTCTTTACTATGCCCCGAAGAGTCCATAAAAGAGTCTTATTCATTCAACAAGGATGTAATGAGTACCTGCTATGTGGCAGACACTGTTCTAGTACTCAGTGATAAAAACAAATAATCTTTACCTTGCCCTAGAATGGAAAAGGTAGGTTGCTGGTGGTCCAATTGTTAAGTGCCTGCTGTAAGACTTGCTTCATGAGTTAGTGGTCTGTTGTAAGACTTCTTTAAAAGAAAAGATTTTGATGAAAATGAACCAACACTATTTGAAAATAGCTGGTCTATTCTAAACCTTCATTTTAGATTAAAATTTTATGCCCCAAAAAGGGAAACCAAATCCTGAGGTTGTGTGGAGCTGGTGGCAGGGCCAGGACTAGCACATCACATTCCAGGCTCCAAGTGAAAGCTTTTCCCTCTCTCCTACACTGTTTTTTGGCTCTTCTCCCCGCTTCCCCACTTGATAGACTAGTCTAGTAGGAGCTCACAGATTTGGAATAAAAGGTTAGAGTCTAAATCCCAGATAAATCAATTACATTTTCCTGGAACTCAGTTTTCCTGGATCTTAAAGGATACATGTGGTTTGGGGTATCAAATCAGCCCAAGTATTTTGTACATAATCTGTAAATGGTAAAATACTATACAGATGTTAGTAATTATAGTCTGAGTCCCTACATCTTCTCATTGGTACTCCTCAAAGCAAAATAATTGAAAGATGGAGTAATAATAGTGAAATGAAAGGAAAATAAAATGTGTCCACTGGCCAAATTGTTATAGTTAAAACAAAAAAAACGTCTAAAACAATCTTAGTTAGATGCTGGCCCGGGTGCTTCCTATGCAATGTCAGTAAGTGCAGGGAGACCCTATAGGCAATGGTGAGGCTTGAGCACTAGAAAGTCAGACAGACTCTGAAGTAATCTCCCTGTCTCCAATTTGTCAACTGTAAAGTGGAGAAGATGACACTAGTGCCTATTTCATTTGGCTACTCTGGTAGCCAAATATTCATGAGGATTGAATGAACTAAAGTAAACTGCACATCCAATAAGTGAGCGATGTCTCTGAAAGGTTAAAAATATGTTCTTTACCTTTTCCTTCAGTTTTTACTGATTTCTGAAACTGGTTGCAAAAAAATATACTTTGGAGAATTGTAATTTCAGGGACATGTGATAAGCCAATTTCTCTAAGTCAGCAGCTCCAAAATTTTAGTGTATGTCAGAATTTTATGCCAAACTAGGAAGGCAATCCCATTCACAATTGCCACAAAAATAATAAAATACCAAGGAATTCAGCCAACTAGGGAGGTAAAAGATCTCTACAATGAGAATTACAAAACACTGCTCAAAGAAATCAGTTGATAAAAACAAATGGAAAAACATGCCATGCTCATGAATAGGAAAAGTCAATATCAATAAAATAAAAATGATCAGAAGATAAATATTTTAAAAGAGATTTTGTCTTTCTAAAATTCATTTATCATACAGCCTTTTGAATGCAAGACACTGACCAATATAATGGGGAAACCTTCTGATAATAATTCAGCAGAAATATTGAAATATCTTAATATGTTCATTTTTTTTCCTATTAAACTTTTATAAAGCTCCCATTTACAAGGAAGAGCACTGACTTTTTTTTTTCCAACAGAAAAAGAAGCTATGAGATCCAGGGAGAGAGTCAGTTACCTAACTCCCAAGAGACAGAGCTTAGACACACACACACACACACACACACACGCACACGAGTCACCCAGGGATATTGTTAAAATGCTGTCTCTGATTTAGCAGGTCAGGGTGCAGCAGAGATTCTATGATTCTAGCAAATCCCCAGGGAGTTGCTTTTGCTGTCTAAAGTTCAAAGCCAGATTATCTTCACATATCCATGCACCCTTATAAAAATAGAGTTACATTGCACCCCTTCCCAGTCAATAGCTCCCAATTCCACCCCAATTATTCCAACTTCTATCACTATAGATTAGTTTTGGCCATTCTTGAACCTCATATAAATAAAATCATAGAGAATATAATCCTGTGTCTGCTTTCTCTTACTTAATATAAGATCTTCAAAATACATCCATGTTATTGTATGTGCTAGTAGTTCATCCTTTTTATTGCTGTGTGGTATTCCATTGTATGAATACATTGCAATTTTTTATCCATGCTTCTGTTGTGGGTATATGAGTAATTTCTAGTTGGTAGTATTACAAATAAAACTGATGTGAAGATTCATGTCTAATTTATTTTGGTGGCTATCAACACTTATTTATATTGGGTATGTACTTAGGAATGAGTTGCCCTTTTAACAATTTTCTGTGTACATGAGTAAATCGTTTCTGGTTATCAGTGGGTTATAGATTATGGTTGAATGGGAAGAAAAAAAGTGTAAAAGGGAAAAAAAGAAACAAGCATAAGAGAAAATGGAATACAGAGAAAACATATAACAGCACTTCAAGATCAGAGGTGGACCCTCCTATGAGGGAAAATTCTGGTTGAGCAACTCAGAACCCTGGAATTCTTTAGGCAAATCATCTATTCTTGTTAGTGGTTAGTTTATGTATCCAAAAGTTGTTGATAGACTAGCTGTCCCGAATGATCCTTTCCAGCTTTATCATCTAGAAATTTAACAAGTGAATTATGCAGTCACTTGAAAAGGAAATGCATTGAAGAGTCCTTTCTGATTAATAGGTTGCGGAGGAGGAAATTTCTACCACTTTTCCCTCATGCCAGGCTCACCTCTCTCTACTTCTTCCTGAATCCCTCTCTCAGAAGCAGGCCTCGTTAAGCTCACTGACCAGAGGCCATGCATTCGTTGGGCCACATTTCCTGGAGGGCAGGTCACTGTGTCTTGTTGGGCAGGAACTCAGGTTGCCCCATCACTTTCTCACCCTGTCTCCTGGTGCAATAAACTCTCCCGGGCAGGCCCTGTGCTCTAGGGAAGGTTGGTCCTCCTGTTAGCTTCCCTCTTCCCACCCATGTGTTTACCAGGGTGAATATGTTCAGAAAACATGGCACCCATCTAAATGTTCCTTCCTTTGTATGCATGTTTTAGTCCCTGAGCCCCAATATTTAAATATGAAGAAGACAAGATACCGCACTTCATCCAGACTTTATCACACACTAATTCAAAGTTCTCAGAGATCTGTATATTAGTGGGTATTGAAATCTTGTTTGACTACTGATAAAGCATTTTCTTCCAGTTGAGGATTTGTTTTTATTCCCTTTGTGCATAGTACTCCCTTAGTCCAAAACCTCAGAAGGGAACAATGGTCGAATTATCCAGACTCCCTCAAAGCCTTCTGAGACATTATAGAAATCCTACACCCAGGGCAGCCAAAGGTTGTGTCAAGAAAAGTAAATTGTTAAAACAAGGAGCCAGGGTGCCATGCCACACAGACATCCAAACCACAAACCCACAGCCACAGATCATGAGGGTTACTTGTATTAGGAGAACAAAGAAAATTAGACATAAAGGAGAAGTAGGAGCTCTGGGAACACAAGCTACCTGCAAAAGGACTGGAGCATATTGTGGGAGTGCTCGTCTGAGCATCTGCCATGTGCCCAACCTGAGCTTGTCTCTTTATAGAACACTTTTACTGACCCCAACAGCTTTTGTTATCATAGGGGTTTATATGTCCATTCCAGATGTGAAATACAGATGTTTAGAAGGATTAAGTCACCTGTCCTAGGACACATAGCATGTGGCAAAGCCAACTTTAAACTTTGTCTGCCTGCAAAACCCATGATATTTTTGCCATGACCAGCTATCTCCATCTATCACTCTAAATTAAAGAAGTTGTAGGCCAGATGGCCTTTGCAAATTAGTTGTCAGAATCAGGACTGGAGACGGAGACTTCTGACTCATTACTGGGTCAACTCCAGTCACACTGCCCTGTCTGTTAACACCAAAACAAAGTGAAGCACTATTTGGCTTTCAAAACATTGTCTGAAATGTCATGATGGGATTGTTTTGCCATCTCACTTTTAAAGACATGAGTCCTAGAGTCCTATTGACTTGATTTAAAGAATAACTCTATTATTTGTAGCGTGCTAATGGCAAGCTACTTAGCTTTTCCGTGCTTTAGAGTTTGTTATCTATGAAATGGGTAAAACAATAGTGCCTTCCTATCAGGTCTTAGGAAGACTAAATGAGATAATCCATGTAATTAGTTTACCATCATATTAGACATGATGACTACTACAGAAACAATAATAATGGCTACTATATATGGTGTGGTGATTTATCAATACACCATAGATGTAGGTTGTTTTCCTGGAGCCCCTGCTTCTTTTTCATGTCTAATTATTATTTCTGTGCTATTTCTCACTCATTAGCAATAAATGTGGTTCCACTGAAGACCAGAGGATTGAGGATAAGGAGAGTGATTATTTTGTCTTCATGATATTCATGGGTCTATGAAGACACACTTTCCTGGGGCCTTGGATCAGACCTATGTCTTAGATCAAAGCAAAGGACCAGCCTGTGTCTCATCTTCATGATTATCCAACAGATTAGTTCAGTATAATATGTCAGGCCCTAGGATGGGCTCCAAGACTCCAGGGATGGAAATAACAGAGTTCCTTCCTCACAGTTCAGCCAGGGAAAGAAACATCAACAAATGAGGACAGTATAGTGGAACAGGTTCTGCTACATTGAGAAAGAGATAAGAGGTAGTCTCTTTGCTGATTTAGGGTCCTGGCATAGCCAGAGCAGCTCACCAGAAAGCCTCCCGGCTTGAGGACCTGATGAATCTTCTGGGGGAAACAGAAGAGAATGCCCTGGAGCTGAAAATCAGCCTGGAACACTGGGAATAGGACTGAGAAACAGGGAGAGGTTCGCTTGGTTCTAAGCAAGGCTCTCTTCTTCTCTGAGTCTCTGATCCCTCAGCTCCCTCAATGGGTAGATTTAACTATTAATGTTACTATAAACATTAAGCAGGAACCATTTTTGTCATGTAGCAAGTACATATTAAATCGTAATTTGACGAGGATAATGATAACAGTATAGTTCAGGGTGCAAAAAAATAGTAATTTCATAAAATATTATCTGAATCAGATCTGGGTGAGTTTCAAGACTCTGATTTTGCTTAAATCCCATTTAAAAAAATGAAAGGTGGATCAGACAAAAAGAGCAGAAGCGCATTCCAGACACAGGTTTACAGGACCCAGGGCACACCCTCCTCCTCGGTAATCCTGTGTTGAGAAAACTAAATAAAGAGTTCTAACCCCAGGAAAATGATCCCTTCCCACTCTAAAAAGAGCTGCAGGGCTATAATAGGAGTCAGAGCCCAGGGCCTTGGCTGGATCCAGGGCAGAATCAGCAGCTTTGGCTATGGCCACAAGGCAGACAGCAGAAATCAGTCCTGCAATTACCAGCAGAACATTTTACTAATCACCAGAGAGAATATGTGAATCTTCAGGGACCCTGAAAGGGGAAGGAGAAAAGTAAAGGGATTGGAGTTACAGGAATTCTTCTGAGTGTGAGCACAGATTCAATGGCAACTTTCCCTTCCTGTTCTAACATCATCCTTCCCCTGGTGTGGCTTAGGGAAGCAGCTGTGCGTGTGTATGCGTGTGAAGAACATATTAGATAAAGCATCAGGAGTTAACAATAGTAAAAAGATGTGCTCAGCGACAGGAGTCAGGGGTGGGATGGGAGTGAAATGAGGGAAGACTTTACAAGAGATTCACTTTGGACCTGCAAACACCAGCAGACCAGAGGCCACGTAGAGCTGATCCATGGATGTATCTCCAGCACCTAGTACAACGATTGGCACCAGAAGGCAGTCAGTGAATATTAACTGAAAAGCAGCTCCCTGAAAAAGAGCAGAAGAGCATTCCAGACACAGGTGTACAAGACCCAGGACATCACCCTCCTCTTCTCCTGTGTCTAACTAACAGACAGGAGAATCAATTACCTAAAAGGAGATGAAATTATCTGCTTTTTGCTTTTGGAATGCTAAGAAAGGATCCAAACATTCGCAAAGGCAAGGCTCTTGATTGAAAAACATGATGGAGTATTTCACCTCATATCTCACCTGTGACTTTTAACCCAGTCACAGGTGGGCTGCCTCCTCAGGGGAAGCACTAGCCTTGTTGTATGGACCACAAGTGATAAGGCAGAGAAGGGGGGCTTCTGTCTCTCTCTCTTTCTTTCTTTTCTCTTTTCTTGTCTTTTCTTCCTCCCTCTTTTCTTTTCTTTTTTTTCAGACAGAGTCTCGCTCTGTCACCAGGCTAGGGGAGGCTTCTTTTCAGGGCTACAGGTATAGATTACGTTGCAGTTATAAATAGAGTATCTAGAAAGATGCTGTCTGAGAAGGTGATATTTGAATAAAGACTTAAGAGAGCTGCATAAGGGAGGAAGCAGGGAGGTCAGTGAAGAGGCTGTAGCAACAAGGCGAGTGAGAAAACATAGTGGCTTAAACCAGAATGGAAAAAGGAAAGAGGTCAGAAGTGACTGGACTCTGAATACGTTCTGAAGAAAGAGTGAAAGGGATTTGAAAGATTCAGTGTGGCACAGCAGAGAAAGAGAGGATTCACAAGATTTTGGGAGGCTGAGTCAGAGGAATGATGGCATTTTCATAAACTAAGATGAGACAGAGTCCAGGGAGAGCCAGCTTGGTGGGGACAGGAGTGGTGAGAACACTAGGAGCTCCACGGCGAACAGGTTAACTTTTAAAAATCTATGAGACAGGCAAAGAGTAACAAAGATTAGGTAGTTGAATACGCAAGTCTGAAATTCAGGCAAAGGTCCTGTTGGGAGGTAGAAATTTGGAATCAGTAATCCAGAGATTTCTAAAGTCTTGGTACTGAATGATACCATGAAGAGAATAAGTGGACTAAGGAAAACAAAAAGTCTGAAAACTAAATGCTGGATAATATCCATGATCTGTGTGCTATATTCATATTGTCAAATGAAAAGTGCAAGTTTCAAAGTAATATGTGTAATATTCTGTTTGGTTAAAAAGTAATTAGACTAAACCCTTACATTATTTCATGTTGGCATATGTATATCAGAACAAGAGGGAAAATGGGAGTGTGCATATGAGGCTAATAACATTGGCTACCCCAGAGGTTTGGAAGTGGAGCAGTCACTATGGAGAGGATCATTAACTGTGCCTTTATATATCTTCACTTTTTTGTTTATTTTTGCTTGTCACAGCAGGAAATTCTTGTAATTTGTAAAACCTCAAATGAAGAACAAAAATATCAGTTTGTTGCACCCCAAAATAGTAATTTCTGATTTCTCTCCAAGTAGGAGGATTAACAACACAAGTTCTCTGTAAAGTACTGTACAAACACTAAGGCCATATGGGAAGGGTAGAATGGCCTCCTGTGGCTCTGCAGATAAGCAGCACATCAGCCAGAGATTCTGAGGGGGAAACTGGCATTGAATATTCGCCTTGAGCAAGAGCACACCTCCGGGGAAAGGTTCAGCTGTCTTTGGCTGTGGTTAACTGAGCTGGAGAAAAGCAACATCGTTCTGAGATGAAAATTGGGGAATACATACCCATAGGGGCAGGAAGTTTCAAATGGAAAACCTGTGAAGGAGGTAGCAGCAAAAAAAGGTCCCCACATGCTAGAATGTAACTGGAGAAATAATCTATATTTATATTGGTTTCAGGAACAATTACCTCATTGAAAACAGATACCAACTATACAGGATATTGGAAGAAACCATTGACTCTGGGCTCAATACTTACTTTTTCCCATTCTTGCTCTGCCAATTCATTGTCTCACCTACGACAAGTTACTATACTTCTTTATTTCCTACTCTCCTCATATGAAACAGTGTGATAATAATTATGGTGATAACAGGACTTGCTTTATAGGAGTGTTGTGATTAAATAAGACAATAGCTAACTCAATGCCTGGTGAATAGCAAGCACATAATAAATATCTACTGTTATTACATTAGTATAAATATCTTACTAAAATTAATCTGATTAATGCTGTGGTTTGAATTGTGTCTGAAGATATGTTAAAGTTAGAATCCTTAGGCTCTGTGAGTATGGCCTTATTTGAAAGTAGAATCTTTGCAGATATAATCAACTTAAGAGAAGGTAACACTAGATTAAGATGAGCCTTAAACCAGCGGCTGGTGTTCTTATAAGAAGAGGGAAATTTGAACACAGACACACAGGAAAAATGTCATGGGGAGACAAAGGTAGATATTGGAATAATACAACTACATGCCAAAGGATTCTAGCAACCCCAGAAGCTAGGAGAGGGACAGGAAACATACTTTCCGTCGGAGTCCCCGGAAGGAACCAGCCCTGTCAGCACTTTGATTGCAGATTTATAGCCTCTAGAATTGTTAAACCATATATTTCTCTTGCTTAAGATATAAAATTTGTAATAATTTGTTATGGCAGCCATAGGACATTAATACAATTAAATATGTGAGAATACTTGGTGAGCTTTTCGAGCAGTAACTCTAACACCACAGAAACCACTTTGGTCTGAGGATTTATCAGTCTCATGAATTTGGACAAGCCGATGGCTGAACACAAAGTGGAATATTCCTTCATCCTGTCTATTCAGTGTAACCTTAGAAAGTTTAGTGTATTTCATAATAGGTTAAAGAAGACAGAGACTGCCACAGTCCTAACTGGGAAATAAATTCTTCAGATGCATAAGCCTTAAATAAACTTCAATGGGAACAAATGAATTGCACTGAATATCAACATAGAGCAGGGTTTTATTGGAGTTCACTATTCACTATTCTAGATAGTTTGCATTTCTTAACCTATTTAATTCATATCACAATACTTTTCAATAGGAAGAAATAGCAGTTGATACTATAGTTTTATTTACTTGTAGTAAAATGGTATTATGTCATGAACTTTGGAAAGTTGCCAACACACAAATGGATTAAAAAAATCAAAGAGCCATGTTCCCTTTCTATGATATATAGTTGTTGTTGGGAAGTAGTTGCCAACAACAATGTTTTCCAATTCCCTCGCATCTAATCCAAGTGACGTCTTGTTTCTGGCCATTGAAATATGAATAAAACTGATATGTGTCAAAGCGGGACCAAGGAATTTACATATATGGTAAACTTTTACCATGTTCTCTCTTTCTCTTCTTCATGAACTCTAGAAGCTGGGCGATGTGTATGGAACATCACAAGCTGGAAGGAGCCTGCATCTCTGAGCTATTTGCTAGAATCAGCCCCAGAAAGGCTGCCCCACAGAAAGGAACAATGCTAAGCCATCCTGGGATACTTTTTTATAGTTTTTGGCCTACTCTTGTTATCATTGTTTTTGCCATCATTATAATTATTGTCATATAATTTTCATCTTTAAGAAAAAAGGAATGGACACTGGAAGCTCCGCTGTTATACTGAAGCCATCCCCCAAAAACACTTCACAGATTGGAAACTCATTACAATGTGTCTAATGTTTGAAGTTTGGGTCAAGAGAAACATCTTTTTTAATGCATTTGTTCATTTTCTTTCCAGGTCCCTTCCAAGTAAAGTGACTATTTTTCCCAAAGTGCCTGAAAATGATGTTTTTGTTGAAGTTTACTGGGTTTCAGATTATGACTTCAAGCTATAGAGAGAGATAAGGATGATAGCTAGACCTGGTTGATCAAGCTCACCCAGCCCTTCTGTCTGGGCAGCTAATGAGTCATAAGCCATTTGGGGGAAATGTCTACATTACTGAGTGGCTAAGCAAATGAAAAATCTGTCTTCCTCAAAACCACAATTTGCTCTAAAAGAGAGAAACAGAGAAATGATTAGTCACAGTGCTGGGTACCATTTTGAAGCTGGTCCTTAAAAGCCAATCATCCCACTCCTAATTTTAACTGATTGAAGTTGATAAGGTAATATTCCCTCAACATTTCACACTCCATTTTCTCCAAGGTAATATCTTGGCTCATATTTAAATAAACTTTTTTTCCATGAATCTATCAGCTTGTCATTTGTACACTCAGTATTTGCATCTAAGTCTAGATAGTCGGAGCAAAGCACTCAGCATAATTCATTGCATGATTCACTGTAACTACTCTGTAAAGATTGTTGCCTTTTCTCCTTATCAATTACCATCCACTGTCACAATTACTTCTGCCACTGGAACATGACAAAAGCCATGGGTAACTTGTAAATGAACAGGCATTGTTATGTTGCAATAAAACTTTATTTATGAAACAGGCATTCTGAACAGCATTTCAAAAATAGGGAAAAGCAAGTGCCACAAGCTGAAGGCATTAACGTGAGTGGCATTCGCAGGTTCAGAGAAAAGAAAGACCAGCTGACCAAAGATTAGTGAGCAAGAAAGAAAAGAAGTATGTACTAAGAGGTCCAAGAGATATCAGGAACCAGTTAAAGCAGGGATCTGTAGGCAATGATCTAGCTTTAAGTCTATGTGCTTTTGATGGTTTAGATACACAGTGAGGGAAAGTGATAAATCAAAGCAGATTACTAAATATTTTACTTGACAAACAAGATCATCCATGGTGGGAAACAGAATTTGGGAAATTGAACTCAAAAATTCTATTATGGACACCACATGGTAGGTAAACCATTTTTCCTACAAAATGCTGCAATGACATTTACTGATTCATTTGTTTAGTCTTAAACTCTGGGTCTCATCATTCTTGACCTGTATCACAGCTTGGTGCCATAGAAGAGTGAACTTTTAGGGAAGACAGAATTGGGTTGAAATGCTGCCTTTCACAAGGTCTGGCTGTGTGAACCAGGAAAGTCATCCTCTCTGAGCCTGTTTCAACATCTGGGATACAAGTTTACTATTGTCCACCTCAGAGTTATTTTGGAGAAAAGATTTTAATTAAGAATATGGCATAAAAAGCCAGGCATGGTGGCAGGTGCCTGTAGTCCCAGCTATTTGAAAGCCTGAGGCAGGAGAATCACTTTGGAGGTTGCAGTGAGACAAGATTGCACCATTGCACTCCAGTCTGGGCAAAAAGAACAAAACTCTGTCTCCAAAAAAAAAAAAAAAAAAAAAGATTATGGCATATGGCATAAAGTAAATGCTCCATAAAAATTGTTTCCCTTCCTTTCATTTATTTACTAATTCAGCACATTTGTATTTTATTTCATTTCATTTCATTTTGTGAAACAGGGCTCACTCTGTCACCTAGGCTGGAGTGCAGTGGCATGGTCATGGCTCACTGCAACCTGGACCTTCTGGGCTCAAGTGATACTCCCACCTCTGCTTCCCAAGTAGCTGGGACCACAAGTGTGCACCACCATGCCTGAGACATATTTTTGAATTTTTTTTTTTTTTTTTTTTTTTTTGGTAGAAATGAGGTCTTGTTATGTTGCCCAGGCTGGTATCAAACTCCTGGGCTCAAGTGATCCTCCTGCCTCAGCCTCCCAAAGTTCTGGGATTTCAGGGTGAGCCACTGCGCCCAGCCTATCTAATGCATTTTGTGCTGAGTATATGCCAGGCACTGTTCTGAGCATTGGTATAAGATGTGAGCAAGACTAACAAACCTTAGTCCTCGTAAACCACAGATACGTCTTTGGTGAATAGATCTGAATATGGGTGTGGATATGGATGGATTTAGATATAGACCATTGGCTCTCAACCAGGGATGGATTTCCTCCCAAGAGGACATTTGACAATGTATGGTATGATTTTTAGTTGTTATAATAGCAGGAAAATCCTATTGGCATCTAGTAGGTAAAGGCTGAGGATGCTGCTAAACTTGCTCCTATGTACTGAATGACCCCATCCACAACAAATGATTATTAAGTTCAAAATGTCAATAGTGTGTTGAGAGTCTAATATAGTGTGTGTGTGTGTGTGTGTGTGTGTGTGTTGTGTGTGTATCTGTATGAGACAGAGAGAAAGAGAGTTAAAGAACTATGAAGAAAAGTACAAAAAACAAAGTAATAGAGTACTATGGAGACTACTCTATGTACAAATATCAGGTAAGTTTTCCTTGAAGAAGTGAGCCGTGAATAAAATGAAGGTTCTCTTTGTAATATCTGAGACAAGATTTTTCCAGAGAGAAGAATTAGGAATTGTACCTGTCTTTCATGACAAGTCTTAAAAAAAAAAAAAAAAAAAAAAAAAAAAAAAAAGAATAGTCTTGATTCCAGACACAAATGTGAATTAAGTTTATCATTAATTTTTGTTTTAATCTCCAAGGATTTATGTGGTTATTTATTTTTCTTACCAATGATAATATTTTTCTTACCAATGAGCTACAATGATAAAGACAAAGATATTACAGCTGAATAGACTTAGGACCAAAAGAACAATCCTAGGTTCATATTTTTTTTAATTATTTTGAGACAGGATCTTGGTCTTTCACCCAGACTGGAGTACAATGGCACTATCATAGCTTACTGCAGCCTTGACATCCTGGGCTTAAGAGATCCTCCTGCCTCACCCTCCTTAATAGATGGAACTACACATGGACGTCACCACACTCAGATAATTTTTATTTTTATTTTTAAAGTTTTATTTTTATTTTTATTTTTATGTTTCCCAGGCTGGTCTTAAACCCTTGAGCTCAAGTGATCCTCCTGTCTTGGTCTCTCAAAGTACTGAAATTACAGGCATGAGCCACCACACCGAGCCCATAATTCATTTTATAACCTTAAAAACTCTCACTTAATATCTTGCAACTCTGGTTCCTTTACCTGGAAAAAAAAGAATTGATAACAGCAAATACATAAAACATGGTTGCTCTGAAAACTAAATAAAATAGCCCATGAAAAGCACCTATGTGATTGTCTGACACACAGTAGGAATTCAATAAACAACCATGCTTCTACCCAACTGTCTTGAGAATGGAGACATTTTGTCTCTTTTAATTACCACTTGTAAGTACGTGAGCTGTAAACCTAAGAATCATTTTTGACTTTTCTCTTTTTTTGAAAAAAGTCCCCTCTAACACTCTCCCTCTGAATTAGTTCCAAAGTCATACAAATTTAGCCTTCTTGGTAAAAGTAGATGAGTTTGGAATTTGACAATTTAGGCCTACCAGGAGCTCACCCAGGGAGCTGTCCAGCAGGGAGTTAGAAATTCAGGACAAGAATATTGAAGACAAGCTAATTCCTATGTCAGCATTATAGGAAGCATCCACTTCACAGCATTGGAAAGGAAAAAATCTTCAAGGAGAGTAAAGATGATTGAACCTTAGGGAAAGCTTTCATGTGAAGGAGAACGCCTATCAAGTTGGTGGGATAACCCAGACAACGAAGCTTCACAAAAGCCTAAAGAATGTAGGTAGTCAGCAGAATGACATGTGTTGGAGAGGAATGAGGACAGAATAAAAACCACTAGATTTCCTTATTGCAAAGGCACTTCCAACTCTCCAGTTAGCCAGTTTAATAGAGCTGTGTGAACGGAATCCAGATACAAGGGAATCCATTGGAATATAATGTCATATAGGCAATATATATCTATATGATGTTTTCAAGATGCTCATAGCAAAAGTAAGTAGAGAGATGGGACACATCTTAAAAAGGAGGTGGAATGGTTACCTAGAGCAGAAGTGAAAGTATTGGCTTGGGCAAGCAGTGGAGGAGAAGCAATGGAAGAGAAGTGGAGATATGGAAGAACTATGAGAACTCTCACCATATCTCATCTTTTTTTCCAGTGAGGCAGCAGGTGAAGATGATCAATGATTAGCAAGTAGCTGAAGAGTCTGGATGGCAATTTAAAAGATTTACAATGGTTGCTCTGAGACTATGTCAGAACCCTTCAGAGATCAATCAAGGGTTGTTAAGCTGTGGGCAGAGCCCAGCTGAGCTTACAGGGAATCAACTTGTCATGAATTTGACTACCACACTGTAGCTATCATCAGCAACAGTGGTTGGCACAGAGCATAGCAGAAGCCAGTATACCAGGGAGTGGATGACCTGGATTAGTATATTGAAAGAAACAATGTGAATTAAGAAGGTTAAAGTTGAAAGGAAAAATATCAAAATGGTAGCAGGCCACAGAGTTGCTCTGTACTTTACTGTTCAGATTGGCTGGAAATGCATGAGCAAAGAAAAGAATTAAAGGAGGAGGGTAATCTTTAGTTAGTCAGTTACTCACCGAACACATTTTACATCTACCGTGTAAATGGGCTGTGAGGCAAGGCATTTGGGGCCACAACTTTGAGCAGAACACAATATCTGTCTTTTACAGATCTCTTTGTAAATAGAAGAGTACTAATCATGACCTGGGGTATCTTAGAGAGCATCTAATTCCAAGGGAAAGAAAGCCATTGAAAACTCAGTAGGGGATTTGTTATCAGGATGACGATATATCTCACAGAACCAAAGGGCTGGGAGTACAATTGGTCTTCAGTAAGAATTAGAAGCAGGAATAAGAAGTTCCAAGGAATCAGAGCATCTACCTTTTCAATTTCTATTCAATTGAGTCTTATTATCTCTTATATCTTTGAATCTTCTTTACCTGAAGATCTGAAGTCTGGCTTTCTCTACTCTCTTGTATCTTCTTAATGCTGCTTTAGCACCCAATGCTTTACCAAGTTGAGCACCCAACCAAAAGAGTATATGTATGTATATGTACTAATACGTATGTTTATGTATATGTACAATACATATGTTTATGTATCAGTATATGGGTCACCATATACTAATATCAGATCTAGGGATTATTATATGGGTCACCATATACTAATATCAGATTCTAGGGAGCCAACATGATTGCTCAACCTTACCAAGAAAGTGCCTCCCTCTGAGTCAGATGTTCACCCTTCACTAAGCTATGCAAAGTAGCAGGATTACCTTGTTTAAAACATGTGAGAATGTAGATGGGGTAGAGGCTCAAGAGCAAAAGAAACATTCAAGAGGTCAGACACTCAGAGGGGAAATGTTGAAACTTTTACTTTTTCTCAATACGGAACATCAAAAGCATCGAAAAAAGTATTACATCTCCCAGGTATTAGAGCTGTATTACATGCCAAGCAGTAGTGTGCTTTAATGAGGTAAGGGCTCAGTCTGAGGTTCCTGGAAGTAGAGACTATGGCAAAGGCTTGCATGGAGAGTTCATTTAGGAATGTGATACTAGGGAGGAGGAGCGAGGTTGGGACACGAAATAAGGAAGGAAGAGCCAACTGGCCATCAATACTGAGAGACATTTTAATGATCTTCATGACATAGTTCTCAAAACTGTCTGCTTGGAGAATAAATGGGCAGAGCACTTACTTATTCACCTGTCCCTGCACTCATTAGTCAAAAATTGCCCCATGTTGTTACTCTCCTGAAACTTCCAGGTAACACATGCACAGTGTATCCCAATCTTCAGCATCAGAGAAAATACAGGGCAGGAAGAGGGAAGTATTCAGTGCAGGGCTGGATGAGATGTTCTCAGGTTGCACCTGATGAAATGGGTCCAACCTGCATAAAACCGGTCTGTCTAGAAGTGGCTGCATAAAAGGTGGGGCCAAGAGAATAAGTAGTTGTGTGCAAGTGGATTCCTGGATAAGTAATGTCAAAATGTAAACAAAATATAAGATCAGGCTTGCAGGAGTTGCCCTTGTAATCTGTGCTGGATCTTTCAACAGTTTCCTCATTTTCACCAAATGCTGACCATTTACGAAGCAGGGTGCTAGAAAGTAGGTGTAGCGGAGAGAGGGAGAGAAACAGGGAGAGACAGAGAGGGAGAGAAAGAGATAGGGAGAGGGAGACGGAGACAGAGAGACAGAGACAGAGAGAGAGAGAGACAGAGACAGAGACAGAGAAGGGGAAGAAAACAAATATTTACTGATTATCTATTTGCTATCGCACAAATTTTATGCAGAATCACATTCATTTCTCCCAACATTGAACAGTTCTGAGGTTTAAATATTCAAGTCTCCAATTAAAGATGAACATAATGACACTCAGGTTAGTTAAGTAATGTGTACAAGGTTACACAACTAGAATTAAAATCTAGGTGGACTCCTCCATAATTTTTTTTCCCAAGGTTAGTTAGACACAGTCTCTGCCTTCAGGAAGTTTGCATTCCTATAGAAGGGAAAACAATATGCAGACGTCAGCAGTTACAACGTCCTGCAGGATCACTGACCACTAACCAGGAGAAAGCCAGTAGCTAGACTTAGAATTTTCAAAGATTGGATAGATGTGCTTCAAAATAAAGATTATACCTTAATACTAGATGACTTTAGGAAATCTAGGGTACAAAGCATAACAGACATGTATAATTTTTTTCCTTTTTTGCTACTATGCAACATATTTATTAATATTTTGAACAGGTTCAGCTACTGAGAATTTTAGAAGGAGAGTGAGAAGTAGAGCACACGTTTTACCTGATGAGCCCAGCTAAATTGCTGCCAGGCCAGAGACCTTGGCAGAGCGTCCAGATTAGGACCCTGGAGGCAACGAAATGTCATGGCACATATAAAAATTTTATTTTTATGTGTCTGAATAATATTCCATTGTATGTATATATCACATTTTGTTTATTCATTCCTCTGTTGATGAAAGCTTGGGTTGTCTCTACCTTTCAGATACTGTGAATAATGGAACAATGAACACTGGTATGCAAGTATGTGTTCAGGTTGCTGCTTTTAATTATTTTGGATATATGAGTGACATTCCTACATCATATGGTAATTCTATGTTTAACCCTATGAGAACCCACAAAGCTGTTTTCTAGTGTAGCTTGACCATTTTATACTCCCACCAGAAATACAAAAGATTTTCAATTTCTCTGCATCCTCATTAACACTTCTTATTGCCTTTTTTCTTTTTAAAATTATAGCTATCCTAGTTGGTATAAAATGGTTTTGGTTTAGGTTTCTCTACTAATTAATGATGCTAAAATTATAGCTACCCTAGTTGGTATAAAATGGTTTTGGTTTAGGTTTCTCTACTAATTAATGATGCTAAACATCTTTTCATATGCTTATTGTTCCTTTGTATATCTTCTTTGGGGAAATGACTATTCTAGTCTTTTGCCTATTTTTGAAATGAATTATTTCATTTTTGTTCTTGAAGGGTGCCAAGACCATTCTATGGGGAAAAAGACAGTCTTTTCAACAAACAGTGCTGGAAAACAGGATATCTACATGCAAAAGTATGAAAGCAAATTATGTAACCACATTCACTAATTAACTCAAAATGGATAAAATGTCTAAACTAAGGGCTAAAGCTATATATATATATTTTTTTTTTTTCTTGAGATGGAGTCTTGCTCTGTCACTAGCTAGGTTGTAGTGCAGCTATAGAACTCTTAGAAAATATTGGGAGAAATCTATTGATATGCTTTGGATATCTGTCCCCTCAAAATCTCATGTTAAAATGACTCCCAATGTCAGAGGTGGGGCATGGTGGGAGGCAATTGAACCATGGGAGTTAATCCAATCATGGGAGTCAATCCCTCATGCATGGTTTAGAACCATCCCCTTGATAGTGATAAGTGAGCTCTTGCTCAGTCAGTCACGTGGGATCTGGTTGTTTAAAAGTCTGGGAACGCCCCCTCCTCACTGCCTTTCTCACCATGTGACACCACCTGTTCTCCCTTCACCTTCCGCCATGATTGTAAGCTTCCCGAGGCCCTCACCAGAGGCACATGCTGGAGCCCTGATTGTAGAGCCTGCAGAACTGAGACAAGTAAACTTCTCTATTTTTAATAACTTATCTAACCTCGGGTATTTATAGTGATGCAAGAACGAACCAACACATCTATGTAACATTAGATTTCACAATGATTTACAATGATTTCATAGGTATGATACCAAAAGCACAGACAACAAAAGAAAAAGAAAATCAAAATGAACAAAATTTCATAAAAGTTAAGAATTATTGTACAACAAAGGATACTGTCAAGAAAGTGAAAAGACATGCTATCAAATTGGGAAAATGCATTTGTGAATTGTGTATCTGGGTTTAATAGCCAGAATATATTAAGAGGCTTTAGAGTCCTCCAAATCTTAAAGAAAGAATAGCAAATGCTGCTGATAAATCAAGTAAGATCAGGACTAAGAACTGACCACTGGATTTTGCAATTTGGAGGCCAATGGAGACTTTGAAGTGAGTAGTTTCCATAGAAGTATACGGAAGAAAGCCTAGTTAGAATGGTTTTAAAGGAAAAGAGGAGGAGAGAAATTGGAAACAGAATAGACAGGTCTTTCAAGATTTGCAGCAAAAGGGAGCATATGAATGGATAGAGACTCACAGGAAGAGTAGGTTCTAGAGGTTATTTCTAAGACAGAAATAGCACATGATTGAATGCTGATTACAATGACCTAATAAAGAAATGTCTATTGAAGATGTAAGAGAGAGGGAAGAATTGGTAAAGCAAAGTCTCCAGTGGAAGATAACTATATAGGGGAATGATACAAAGATTTTGTTTATTTTATGAAATGTGGGGAGGCAAACTACTTTATTTGGTGTCTGCCATATGCTAGGCACCATGCTTTGAATTCCCTATTCTATATAACTTCTCCAAAACTGTATTTTCCCAACAGCTCTTTTAGGCTGCTCCCGAGGCTCAAAAAGATGAAATATCTTGAGCTAGTGAACAGCAGAGCCAGAGCTTAAATCTTCACCTACCTCAGTCCAAAGACCATCCTCCTACCTCAACAAATGCTACCTTCTCTAAAGGAGGAACAAACAAACAACAATAAGCTTCTAGCAAGTGTGAAAGATGGGACAAATTAGGAGGCAGGAAGTCAATTAGGAAGCTCCTTTAATCATTAGCATGAGCAGTGGTGACTGCAACAGCCTTAGCTGAGATCAGACGGTGGTACTGAGTGGGAAACCCAGCAGGGAGACCTTTATGAGGTGGGCTCCTCTGACATGGGGAGGTGTAAGGGGTGAAAGTGAAGTCAGGAGAGGTATGGAGGAGGGGAAGAATCTAAGACACCTCCCAGCTTTCTCATGAGAGTAGACAACAGAGCAGAACAGGTAATTCTGTGGTTTATAAATGAGGATAGGAAATAAAGAATTCTCAAGGTCGGGCGCAGTGGCTCATGCCTGTAATCCCAGCACTTTGGGAGGCCAAGGCAAGTGGATCAACTGAGGTAAGGAGTTCAAGACTAGCCTGATAGATATGGTGAAATCCCATCTCTACTAAAAATACAAAAATTAGCCAGGCATGGTGGTCTGTGCCTGTAATCCTGGCTACTTGGGCAGCTGAGACAGGAGAATTGCTTGAACCCAGGAGGTGAAGGTTGCAGTGAACCGAGATCATGCCATGCCATTGCCCTCCAGCCTGGGTAACAGAGCGAGACCCCGTCTCAGACAAAAAAAAAAAAAAAAAAAAAAGAATTCTCAAAGGAAAAGAACATATTAATGTGTGTGGATTCATGGTTTTCCTTCCATCCTTCTTGTGTGTTCCGCAATTCTGCATTAAAAAACCTTAGACAAATTAAATGTAACCCTTTAATTTAATAAAGAGCAATTTGAGCACTGGCAGCCCCCAAACCAGAATAGGTTCAGAGAGACTCCAGGATAGGCGCTTGGTGGAAGAAAATTTATGGACAGAGAAAGTGATGTACAGAGAATGGAAGTGAAGTAAAAGAATAGCTGGCTTGGTTCCCGCGTGGCATTTGCTTATTTGAACATGGTTTGAACAGCTGGCCTTCTTTAATTGGCCAAAACGTGGTGATCGGCACCACAGTAGGTTACAGTCTGTACATCCAGTTAGGTTTCAGTTCACTGTGCATGAAGAAACATTTAGACTGAACTGAAAATACGGACAGGGATGCTTTAGGCTAAACTTAACAACTCTCTTCTCTGTCTTCCATCTCCCACTTTCACCCCCTACTCACTGAGGAGGCATAAAGATCCTCTCAGGAAAAAAAGTGGTAACAGGAGAAGGACTATGTTACCATAAGGTTTAAGGTGCTGAGAAGAGGGACAACTCTGAGAACAGGGCAGCAGAACAGGAAGAATGAGAGAAGTGAATATGCACAGCCACTAGGAATCTGGCAGAGAAGAGAAATGGCAAGGATTTATAAAATGTTAGTCATCTTTAATATGTACTGACCATTTATCATATGCAAAATACTATTCTGTGTGCATGTGTGTATATGTGTGTGAGTGTGTGTGTTGGGTGAGACTATCTTTAATCCTCACAAATACCCAGTGTGGCACTTGCTTTCACTATGCCCATTCTATCCTTGAAGATACTATGGGAGACTGAAAAACTAGCCTCCCAAAAGACAATCATATTTTAATCTCTAAAACTTGTGAATGTTACTTTATGTGACAAAAAAAATATTTTCACAGATGTGATTAAGTTAAGGACCTTCAGGAGAATTATCCTGGATTATCCAGGTGAGTACTAAATGCAATAAATCATGTTTCCTTACAAGAGAGAGGCGGAGAGACATTTTCCCATACATCAAGGAGAAGGTGATGTGAAGACAGAGCAGAGAGAGAATTGAAGATGCTGGCTTTGAAAATGGGAATGATGTGACCAAAAGCCAAGGAATGCTGGCAGCCTCCAGAATCTGGAAAAAACACAGATTTTACTGTGGAGCATCTGGAGGAACACGGCCCTGCCGACATCTTGATTTTGCCCCAGTGACATTAATTTCAGATTTCTGGCCTCCCGAGCTGTGGGAGAATACATTTCAGTTGTTTTAAGCCACCAAGTTTGTCATAATTTGTTGCAGCAGCCACAGGAGACTAATATAGATGGCAAGCGAGTTTAAGTAATTGGCCCAGTAAATTGCCAAGTTCTCTTCAAACCCAGGCAGTCTGACCTGGGCAGCCCTAAACAACTCTGCTGTCATCCTTCCTGGCTGCTGGCCTCCTTTAAATGTTTGCAAAAGACAAGTATAAGGACTGGAATTCCTGTTGGTCTTAATTCTTTAACAATAACACCACTCTGCCACTCATCTTGGGCGCCCCTGCTTGATAGCCATCACACACAGCAGACACATGGCCAAGTCCAGGCCAGTGTGGGAAGTTAGTGGGGCAGCCAGAACAAGGGCCTACACCTCCAGAGCCCAAGAGAGTTTGTTTATTTTTGAGCCAAATCTTCAAGAACCGTCTTGGAGCAGCATTTTTTTTTTTTTTTTTTTGAGACGGAGTCTCGCACTGCCGCCCAGGCTGGAGTGCAGTGGCGCGATCTCGGATCACTGCAAGCTCCGCCCCCGGGGTTCGCCATTCTCCTGCCTCAGCCTCCTGAGCAGCTGGGACTACAGGCACCCGCCACCACATCTGGCTAATTTTTTAAAAATTTTTAGTAGAGACGGGGTTTCACCGTGTTAGCCAGGATGGTCTCAATCTCCTGACCTCATGATCCGCCCGCCTCGGCCTCCCAAAGTGCTGGGATTACAGGCTTGAGCCACTGCGCCCGGCCGGAACAGAGTCTCTGGGAAATTGGGAGAATAATGCCTGTGAAGTCCAGAACCTTCCTATTTATACAGCCACAGACCTCCAGTCAGTCCCCCAGAAGGAGCAAGCCAACCCCCAGGGCTGCTATGGGTCTCATCTAAGGGCAGATGGTCCCATAAGTTTTGTTGTTGTTGTTTTGTTTGTTTGTTTGTTTGTTTGAGACACAGTTTCGCTCTTGTCAACAGGCTGGAGTGCAGTGGCCTAATCTCAGCTCACTGCAACCTCTGCCTCCCAGGTTCAAGCAGTTCTCCTGCCTCAGCCTCCCAAGTAGGGAGTATAGGCGCTTGCCACCACACCAAGCTAATTTTTTGTATTTTTAGTAGAGACAGGTTTTCACCATGTTGGCCAGGCTGGTCTCGAACCCGATCTCAGGTGATCCACCCACCTCAGTCTCCCAGAGTGTTGGGATTACAGGTGTGAACCACCATCCCTGGCTGGTCCCACAAGATTTTAATGCTGTATTTTTATTGTGCCTTTTCTATGGTTAGACATATTTAGATACACCATTACATTGTTACAATTGTCTATAGCATTCAGTATGGTAGCATGCTGCACAAGTTTGTAACCTAGGAACCATAGGCTATACTACAGGTGTGTAGTAGGCTACATCACATAGCCATCTAGGTTTCTGTAAGTAACCTATTGTGATGTTTCCACAATGATGAAATCAACTAATGATGCATTTCTCAGAATATATTCCCATTGTTAAGCTATGCATGACTATAAATAAAGTTTCCTTGGCTCCACCCCTTCCCTGAACTGGAGACCTTCTTTAGTCAGGCTTTAGAATACAATTAAAACCCTTTTTAAAAGGTTTCATATTCCCATGAAACATCTCTTCTGTCACTGGAGATATGCCAAGTGTCTTGGTGCTGAGATGTTGTCTCCTCTGCGTTCCTAATCTCTTGATGGGCACTGGCGGGTGAAGCCGCCCCTACAGTATTAGTCCTGTCCACCCCATTTCGTAGCACACCCTCCTCCACTAATGCACATGTTGTTCCCATCACCAGGATCTCTTCAGCACCTCCTCTGTACAAACTGTTCCTCCTTCTCTCAACAGTCTCTCCGTGTCCTCTGGGACACATGTACACACACCCATCTTCTCTGACTGATTTGGTTGTACTCACAGGGGCCACTCTGTTGCCACTTCCTCTGAGAAGCCCTCCTTGATCAAATTCCCACTAGGTCTGAATCTTGTCCCTTCCCAATACTCTCACAGATCCTATGCACATCCTGGTAATAACGTGTAGTGCCTAACAGTGTGATAGTCTATGGATTGTCTACGAGTTCCACGGCAAGAATGTTGATTCACTTACTCATCTTTTCTTTTTTTTATCCAGAATCCTGGCACATGCTAGGGGTTCACTAAGGATTTGTAAATCACTGGATGAAAGCACAAACAAGTGAATGGGTGGCTTCAGGTCTGCTTGTCTCTGAAGCTCTTTGTCCCTTGCCAGAGAGCATAATGTGGCGATAATGTACTTACTCATCACTCTGTCCTTTATAGGGCCTTGCCCAGAGCAAGTGTTCAATATTATATTATTGATTGATTCACATCAAAAACTAATCTTGATTGAAGAAATTTCAGATGTTACTGATAGTATTAACCTGAGGGTTCTGAATTCTAATAACCTAGACACAAAATTTATTTTCAAAACTTTATTCCTCACAATTTCCTCCAGTAAATCCTTTCACATGCTGGACTACTCACTGCTTTCCAACAGGGCATACGCTTAAATATCCCTGTGTTTTTATCTATGCTTTTGTCTATACCTAGAATTCACCCTAATGTCCAGCTAGAAAACTCTTCTTATGTCCCAAGGCACAGCCAGACTGGAAAGAACTGCTCCTTTCCCAAGTCAGACTTCTACACTTTGCACCCATTTCTATTACAGTACTTTCTACACTTAAATCAGTGTAGTTGTTAAAGTGTGGGTCCCACTGTGCTGTGAGCTTTTTGAAAATACAACAGTATCGTATTGAACTTTGTACTGCTGTATCTAGAGCCTATTGAGGTGCTCAACAAGTGCTTGATGACTGAATGAATGAATGTGTGATACCAGCTTGACCAAAACAGAGCTCAGAAGGTCACCCATAATGACTGCAACTTCAAGTTTTTACTGTCAGGGCCATTTCTCAGAAAAAAATAAATAAACTGAAACACACAAAAGGCAAGTAGCCAAGCTCAAAAATATACAGTAAATTAGTGGGGTAGCTAGAACAAGAACCCAAGCCTTGAGAGTCTCGCCTGATGCCTTTGGCACTGGTCAGCCCTGAGAGGCTACAGCTTGGTCTTCTGCTCACTTTCCTTTATTATTGGCCACAAGAGCAGCATTTCGGGTCCACCCAGGGGCTGAGTTAAGGTCCTGGTTGCCTGGAAGTCCTTGCACTCCTTTGACTCAGAAAAGCAAGGAACTCATTGTTCCAGCCAGATGTGTCCTCCCCAGGGAAGCTGCAGACAAACTTGATTAGCTCCCTCTTAATTGTCTATGAAATGCAAATGTGTCCTACTCACACGCCAGTGACATCCTTTGTCTGCTTCTGTGCAAGGGCCGATAATGCCAATTAAATGCCAAGGCTCACTTAACAGGTGTGCTGATTGCCACTGTGGGATGATTTACTGGAGGAACACTCCGGATACAAAACAGACAATAAAGAACATTCTGTCTCCTCCTGCCCTCCATGTTGGTTATTAGCTTTGAAATTTGGTCTTTGCTTTCAAGAATTAACTTTTTCCACCTGAAAACAATATCAGAATCATGTTCACATGTGCCAGAAACACAGCAACATTTCTGATCTGTAATCTCCCCATCACGACTGCACCTCTTCTGTGTAGTCTCTCCCAGTCTTTGCCCACCTCTACCCCCAAATCTAACCACCCTACTTACAGCTTCCTGAGTGATCTTCCTGAGAAGGCATGGCTCTCAGTCTGTCATTTTCCTACTCAAAAGGCTTCAGTGACTTCCCTCTACCAGAGGAAAGAGCCTGTTTAATTATAAGGTCTGCTGTCTGTGGCCCTTGATTTAACCTAAATAGCTGATTAAACCACTTACCCAGGAACCCATCTCTTCAATCAAGTGCATATCCTTCAGCCAGGCACTCAAAATCCTCTGTATGTTGGCCTCATCCTATTTATACATGATAATCTTCCACTGATCATCAGCCCACCATGAACCTTATACTCTACTTTTCACATCTGTGAGAAGCAAACTTCTAAGTTGTTGCCTGTACTGCATTCTTGTCCAGTGGCATAACCCTTCCTCCAGAGCCATCTTACCAAAAAAAAAAAAAAAAAAAAAAAAAAAAAAAAACCCTTTTCCAATCCCCTTGATCATCAGCTTGATCAGAGCTTCTTTCTCTTTCCCCTATAATCCCAAAGTTATTGGTGTAGAATTATCAGTATTTGAGTATTTACTATACATTACAGATGCAAACCTGTTGCTTTCTTTGCACAACTTCATTTCATCTTTATAAAGTGATTTATTGTTAATTTCATTTTATGGATGGGAAAACTGAGTCTCTGAGTGATGAAATAACTTGCCCAGATCCGCAGAGTTAATAAGAGGCATAACCTAGCATTAAACCCAGATATAAAGTAATTCCAAGGTACCAGCCCTTACTTTTATCCTGCATGTATGTGTTGGGACTCTGGGTAAAGTATTTATTACTGACTATCATGTACCTGACAATTATTCATGTCTGTGACTACCTCTATCATCAAGTTAACGAATCCTAAGAGAAGAGAAAACATGTGATTTTCACTTGTGTACCACTCCTACTCAAATGGAGAAGCTCAAAAGGAGATGTTGTTTAAATGTTTTAAAGCAATCCAATCTGTCTTTGGAGAAAGATGCCTGTTTCTGCATCTACATTTTACCTTAAGGATGTCTATAGATGTGTTGCATGAAAATGTGGATTTAAATTCTCTCAGCATAGGGGCTGGGATTATTTTTCATATTTATATCAAAGGTCTATATGGCTGGGAGTCACAGGGCAGTGGGGATGAAGTCATTTAATGTATACGGGCTGAAAACCAAATGCCATCACCCCAGACCCCTTAGAGCACAGGATTCCCATTGCTTTGGGTTTCTGCTCTCCACTACTGCAAGGTCCTAACTAGAGGAAACTACTATCCATTCCTGCTCTTTCCAAACTTCAACTTCCTTCCCCCAATTCCATAGAGCCATGATGACAGGCCCTGCTGCTCTCAGACAGAGCTGCAGAGAAGCCTGCCCATAGATAATTTTCATTTCAAAGCTCAAACACGAAAGGCACTCCCTTGCTGAGTAAATGAACCCACTGTTTTCTTGCTAAATCAAGCTCTGTTGAAGGAAAGCTGGAGAATGAAATTGGCAAAAGAATTGAGGAGATGGGGAGTGGAAAACAAAACTTTGATCGCTTCTTTTTTTTTTTCTTTTTCAATTTCTCAGCTAAGCTTAACTTGGCTGAATAAATAAACTGTGTTTTCCTAAAATGCATCGAGAAAGGCGAGTATCAGAAAGGGCTTGTTCAAAGATAAGGTCTGATGTTGGTGGCCCTTGATCTAAGCTAAGTGGCTAATTAAAGTGCTTACCCCTGCATCCACACCCCTGTGGTAGTTGTGGACTTCAGTTGCAGGGGAGGGTCATAGACATCCATCTTTCTTTTGTACAGAGGTGGAAGTTCAATTTCCTGGAACCTGATATTCATGCAGTAGCAGTTTCTTCGCTACCTCTGGAAAATTACCAAAAAAAAAAAAAAAAAAAAAAGGAGCTGCAAGTTTTTCATAGTGGGCAGGGGGTAGATTTTACCTTCTTTATAATCCCTCAGGTTGCCTTTGAGTCTGAGCCACCTCCCTCTATAACAAGGGGAAATAAGGCTAATGATTGAATGATTTGTACAACTCAGCTACCCAGTCTCCTGGCAAAAGAAGAGAATGGTGGTTAGCAGGGGCTGGGGGCAGGGGCACTGGGGAGATACTGGTCAAAAGATACAAAATATCACTTAGTAATGAGGAATACTTTCAGGAGATCTATTATACAACAGGGTAATTATACTTAATAATAATGTATGGTATACTTGGAAATTGCTAAGAGAGTTGATTCTAAATGTTCTCACCACATAAAAAATAAGTATGTAAGGTAATAAAAATGTTAATTAGCTTGATTTAATCATTCCACAATGCATACATATATCAAAACACCATGCTCTATACCATAAATATATGCAATTCACCATAAATACATGCAATTCTAAATGTATCAATTAAAAAATAAATAAAAATAGGAAAGAGGAGTCTTTTTCTCTCTCGGAAGAAATTCATTTTCAGAGAGTTCTAAGAGGACTCCACATAGAGCCGGGAGAGAGGAAGGGAATAGGAGCAGACACACAGCACAGTTGGTTATCACAATGCCTGGAAACGAGAAAGAGAGAATATTCACTTTCACAGATGATCCCTGAGCACCTGCCCACGTTTATTCCATGTGATTTTTAGGACACACACTTATTACTCCTCATGACACACACTTATTATTCCTCATGTTATAAAAAACAGCAACAACCAAAACACCTTTCCACCATCACTTGGCTCCTTTTCCTAATGTAACCAATGAAACACTGCCAATCAGTTCTTGTACAGCCACCTTTGGGTTGTCTATCCTTCTTTCTTACTGACTGAACCCACTTGTCCAAGGGTTGTGATGGAGATTAAAGAACACACAAACATGCACAGACATACACACACACACACACACACACACACACACACACACACAAGTTGGGTAGGGTTGAACCGTGGCTGAGGCTGAAGTGTAGCTAAAACTAACAACACCCAATGCTATAAACTGGGATATTGCACTGGACCACAGGGAACACTCATCTTCACTAAGTGAGACATAATGCTCCATTAGTTTGCCAGCTCTGTTTTACTTCTCTAAGTGCCTAAACTCCAGTTTCAAATGTTAAAACACTATGGATTACTGCAAAAAAGGAGCACAGAGAACAAAGGTTCTTTACATCCTGAGTTTTACTTTGACCCTTTATGCTTTAGCAGTACAGAAGAGAAAGCCTGACCCATGTATCCTTCCTAAAACACTCTGTGATTTCATCTTCCAGTGAACAAGGCCAATCAGTGATTTGAATACAACTAGTAACAATAGTGTTCCTCACTTTAGGGATGTGATACAAGAGAGATTGAAAGTACCATATAGAAGAGAGATAATATTCTGGATATAACTATGACACAGTATTATGTAGTGTATATGTCCATTCTCAGGTTGCCAATAGACGTACTCAATACTGGGTAATATAGGTTTAATTGACTCACAGCTCAGCATTGCTGGAGAGGCCACAGGAAACTTACAATTATAGCAAAAGGGGGAGAAAACATGTCCTTCTTCAAATGGTGGCAGGAGGGAGAAGTGCTGAGCAAAGGGGGAAATGGTCCTTATAAAACCATCAGATCTTGTGAGAACTCACTCCCTATCACACGAACAGCATGGGGGTAACCACCTTCATGATTCAATTACCCCCCCCAACAGATCCCTCCCACCAGATGTAGAGATTATGAGAACTATAATTAAAGATGAGATTTGGGTGGGGACACAGCCAAACCATATCATGTAGAGAGAAATAGAAAAATCAAAGGGACAAGAACAGTAGAAGAAACGTGTCTGAATGTTCAGGACACAATTTGAAATTGGGCAGGACACATACTGTTTCAAATATCACAGCCTCAGAGAGAGTGTGCAATAGTGGAAAGGCATAGCCTTTCGAGTAAAAAATGACTTCTGGTTCTGAATGCATGATAAATGTATTCCATTTTGCTCTTTCTGATAATCACAATTTAAAAGTCCCTGGACAAAATGCATAAGTCATCTAGTAGAAAACTCTGGGAGATGGAGAAGAGAAGGACACCATGCTAGGGACCCTGGGACTTCAGTGAGGACGAAATACCACTTCTAGGTGCAACCTAAGACAGAGTTCTAACTTCCACCCTATCCCTGCAGTGACAGGCATTGCCATTCCTCCTGCACTGTGGACACTATGGACACTGTGGTGTGGAGTCCTGTCATCTAGGTAACACTCAAGTTGAGCAAACTGCAATAGCACTTCAGAAATGTTAAACACAACTTGTCATTTAAATCATAAAAGGGAGCCAGGATATGAATTCTGAAGCTAAATAGGTTCTAAAGTTCTTTGAAATGTTCTACAGAACACTTCAAAGTCTGTACTTTTTTCTATGAACTGAACTTGTGTCCTCATTTTCACCAGCTCCTTGAGGACAGAGATTGTGTGTCTACTTCTGGAAATTTAGTGACATCTGGGAGTTAATGAGCACTGACTATCTACATGTCACCATATGCAGATGACGACTGCAGTAAGACAATGGCCAGTGAACAGAGTTCAACCACAGTGAAAGGAGCGGCGAAAGTGAGGAATGAGCTTAGAAAAAGACCATGAACAACTTCCTGGAGACCTCAGCAAGGTTTGGAAAATGTCAAGAGTCTTGAGTAAGAGAGAAGAAATTGAGGAATAAAGGTCGTGAGAGCATTTTATAGCTCACATTATATATCAAATATGATGTTTAGGATTTTAACATATTATCCTATTTATTTCTCACATCAATCAGGTAATAATTATATCCTGCCTTAAGGAAGAGAAAACAAAATACAAGAGAGGATTCTAACCTAGGTCAGTCTTATGATGATGATGATGATGATAGTAACTAATAATTACATAACAATTACTGTGTACAAGACACTGCTCTGCACAACTTTTTATATATCATTTAACCACATAAGAAAAATACTATTACTAATCCTACTTCTTCAAAAAAGAAAATTAATGCACAGGGGGTAAGTAAATTTCTCAGGTTTGTTAGGCTCATACATGCCAGAGCCAAGATTCAAACCCAAATAGTCTGGTTCCAGAGGCCATGTTCCACCACACTTACTTACTCTCTAGGGCTCCAACATTTTTTCCTGCCTTTCACTTTGTTCTTACTAATATATTTACAGTCTTCATCGTCATAGCCAACATATGCATATGTGTCTAGTTTGGCTTAACCATAAAAATAGGTTGTAGGGGTGATACTGGGTGAGGACAGGTGAGTCTGGACAAGTAAAATAGGTTTTTGATACAAAGGAACTCAACTGCCACACCTGGAATTATTCTGAGATTTACCCAAAGGAAGTACAGAGCTATCAAACAATTTTTAGTAGCAGCCAAGGAGCCCAGAAGATAAACTTTTAATTGTTCGTTGCTTGATGAAAATTGTATTAAAGCGTTTGTGATAGACCAACCTAGATGTGTGGCTAGACTTGGTCACATGCAATAGACAGGTTCAGATTTTATCGAAGTGAAAGATAATGTGTTAGTTGGAGAAGCCACATAAATCTGACTTTGAATCTCTGGTTCCATTAATTCACTAGTCATGTAATTTTGGAAAAGTTGCTTAAATCTTCTAACCCCAATTTAAACCTCTATAGAATGGAGCTAATAGTAGTTCCCAGCTCCTAGGGCTAGCAAGAAAACTAAATTGCTTTAAGTCACATCACATTTACCCTTCATTGAACCTATTACCAAAATGGAAGTATCTTAAGAGATATCCTACAGATAGTAGGCAGTATAAATAACTAAACTGAATAAAGACTGCATAAGTATTCTACCTGGTATACATCATCTTCCCAGTGGGAGTATACCTGGCATTTGTATATTAAGATCACAAGAAAGTTTATTGGTTATTTGGCAAGGAAGGAGAAAACCATCTGGAAGAGAATGGCTCTTTTAAAAATATAAAAATGATAAATAATAAGAATAAAAGGGCAGAGTGGGGCCATTTTATTACCTGTTTTAAGTGAAAATTAGAAACCAGACCCCCAGGTTCCAGAGTCACATCCTTTTCTCATCCCCTGTGTTACAGGAAGTGGCAGAGTGGTCGTCCTGACTATGTAATTAGGTCATGAATGATAATTAATCTTGGACCCTGAGTCAGCTCCCTGCCAGGACACTTCCTTTCTCAGTTCCAGTTCTCCATACCCTAGCCTGCCTCAGAATCCCAAACCTAAAATCACTCATTTTAATTTGGTTTAATTTCCCCTCCAAAATCTTGCCTCTTGCCTTTGCTCTTTGTTATGCTTCTATTGCATTTCCCCACTGATTGTATTTGTTTCCTCAGAGCCTGGAGGAAGGACAATAAATGTTCAATGCTTCACTCTTCCCAACAATCCTCAAGGACATGGTGGAAGGCCCCTCCCCATTTCCATTTGTGCTTAAAATCTGCATGAAATTGACATTATGCATATGCAATGCACAATTTGGAAAAGACTGCCAAGAACAAAGACCAACACATTGGCTGTGGTTTTATTTTAAGTTCTATTTTGGGTAAACAAGGTTGAACATGCTCCAGTGGTTCCCACGGCCACCAACCACATCTAAATCATTCTTGGTCAAGCCTTGCCAACTTCTGTGTTTAATGTAAAGGAGGTAGAAACAACAAGGTTTGGAGACTGACTGGAGAAGAACTGAAGATAAGCCAGGTTTCTGCCTTTGTGCTGGGATAAACAATGTAGGCATTCTCTCAGAAGGGCAATGTTGGAAGAGAAGCTAATTTGAGAAGAAATTGTTAATAGGTTCAATTTGGGGAATGTTGAGTGTGAATTGCCTGTTGGACTCTAATAATCTTGACCCCAATTCCCTCTCCTTAAAGAGAAATGTCTTGAAAGAGATATTTGTACTTACTGTCTTAGGTCTGGGGTTCATGGAAGGAGACCCTGAGAGGAGGATGTGTGCTGAAGTGACTTATTAGTAGTGTTTTTCTCAGGCAGATTCCCACAGAGGATACCTTTGCTCAATCCCCCAAGGATCCAGAGAGGCAGCATAAACCACACTGAGGAGGAAGGGGCAATGAAGCCCAGAGACTCTGCATTTGCACTTTCCCTGCTTCGAAGTCTCTTTCCTTAGATTTTTGCAGATCTAGCTTCTTAAGGTTTGTGTCTCTACTCACATATCATCTTCCATGGAGGCCTTCACTAACTACCTAATTGAAAATAGTTTTTTAGCCCCATAATGTCCATCACCATCGCCTCCCCCAGAAGCACCATGATCACCACCAGCCCCTGCTTTGGTCTCCTAGCTTGCTTTAATGTTTTTCCCAGCACCTTGCATGGCTTGATATAGGTAACATTATATATCATAGACTTGTTTAGGGCAACTTGCCCCTCGTGAATATAGGCTCCTGGAGATCAAAGACTAATGTGCAGTTACATCAGCAGTATCTAGAACATGTCTGCCACATGCAGGCATAGAAAAGTATAGAATGGTTTCCTGTTAAAAGAATGACTAGAGAGCTATTGGGAGAGATGGAGTCACTATGAAGTAATCACCTGGAGAAAACAAGAAGGAAATTTAGGTAAAATCCCAGGAAAGACCTAAAGTTGTCCAGGGAGAGGGAAACCTCTCATTCTGATGCTGAAAATAGGAAAGTGTGGGTGGGAGTAGGCAAAGGAGAGATTTTAGAGGGATTTTGGACCTGACAGTTTCCATTTTCTCCGTGAAACTGCAGTTACCTTAGACCTTCTGCCTGCCTCAGTCCCTGGTAAGCTCATTAAACATACTCTGAGGGAATTTTTACATCCTCTAATGATTCCATTTAAGAATCTTATTTTATAAGCCTATCAATCATTCCACCGTGTACCATTTATGCTTTAAATGCCTTTATACCACTTTTCTGTGCTTGTTACTGGAGATTCAAAGTGGGCATGAGATCTGGAGTGGAGGCATGGAATTGCCCGTGTCATGGCCTGACTGCAGCAAGCCCTGCCAGAAGGCAGCCCGGTATAAGGAAAGGAGTCAGAGGAAAGGCCCTCAACACTCTGACATCAACACGGGCACAGCTGACCCCACAAGAAACAATATGCTTTAGAGGAAAGACTTTTAGAAATGAACCCGGAAGTCCCACTCCTATGGCTGAATGGCTTCAGACAGTGATTCCTTCTTTTTTTTTTTTTTTTTTTTTTACTTTTATTTTAGGTTCAGGGGACACATGTGCAGGTTTGTTACATGGGTAACTTGCATGTTTCTGGGGTTGGTGTGCAAATGATTCCATTATCTAGGTAGTGAGACTAGTATCCAATAGGTAGTTCTTATTTGTTCTGATCAGCAGTTCTTCTGATTCTAAATGCCTGGTGGGGTAACCTGACCTCCATGGCCCCTTTGGCTATGGGACCCTCACAACTCTATGACATGGTCAAACTTGCACTGTCAGACACTTTTTACACAAAAGGAAACAGGCTCACAGATGTGAGACAACTTGCCCGAAACCACACAGCTCCAGAGCAGTAGAGTTGACCCAAAAGCTCAGCTCAGTCCAGTTCCAAAGCTGGGCCTTTTGCACACTCTGCTGTCCTTCCCTCCATCCTCTCAGAAGTCCTGGGTGCTCTGAGCAGCAGAGTTACAAGGGTGCTGCTGACTGTCCGACAGAGCCAGGGGGGAGGCCTGTGGCAGAAGGGAGGACTATCCTCTCTTACCTAGTCTGGGTGTCTGCATCAACTGTCTCAATTCCCCCTCCTTGGCTCTGCAGATTTCTCATTCCACCAAGGCATGCCCTGCTCCATGCCATGGCCACTGGTGCGGTGCTTGTGTAAATCCTGTTATATGATCTGGATCTACATAACAAACCTGTTACATGTGGACCCGAAAAGAGACAGGTTCGGAAGAGGAGAGAGGGAAAATGAAATGACTTAATTAGCACACGGCAGGTTGAGATTCAAGGCCTCTGGGAAGCACTGCAATCTTCACTTGGAATGGAGACTGGGGTGGAAGCTGGGAAAGCCTGGCCATGGCCTGGCAGCACAGCGGGCTACATTCCAGTCTGCTACTTCATGTGTGAGTGGGCACAATACTTCCTTCTCTGAGCCTCAGTTTCATGTCTGTAAATGGGAAAACCAATACCCACCTCACAGAATTGTAATATGAACCAGAGAAAAAAGCTTGCACAAGGCTAGCAGTGTGTGACATACTGTAGGTGTCTGATAAACAGTCTGCGCTTCAACTCATAAGAGAGGGCTCATTTGAAATGACAGGGGTGGGATGAGCTATTTGCTGTCTTGAGAAGAGGGACCATCTTCAGAGAGATGGCAACTCCTTCTTGGGGTACAGCATCTCTCCCCAGCATCTGCCACCCTGGCCTGACAAGATACCACTCCACAACCCAGGCAGGCAATGCCGTTGCCATGGTGATGGAGTCCTGTGCTCAGTTCTGCTCTGGCCAGCCAGGACGCACAGAACACAAGTGGACAGCTCGCTGTTTGGAACAGAGATCAGGCTGCTAATGAGGAGGGAGGCGTGGGCCAGCCCACGGTCTCAGGACTCTCACTAACTCAGTGCATCTGGAAGTAACTACTTCACTTCAGTAGACCCCAGTGTCTTCACTGGTAAAATAAAAATACTAAAACCTTTCTTGAAGTGTTATTTTAGAGACTAAACTAGGTTATGCATGTAAAATCACCAAGGGTGCTTCCTGACAGGTCCTTATCAAATGCTAGTTCTTTTCTTCCTTTCCTGTTATTTTAAATGGAATGAGAAGGAAGGGAAGAGCAGGAGAAAGAGAAAGAGAATGGTAAAGAAGGATGAGGGACAGGAAAAGAAGACAGAAAGTATGATAAGGGAAAGAAAAGCAACAATAACTAGAACATCAAAAACAATAACATTCAGTGTACCTCATGCACTTGGTGTTCCAGGGAACCTGTTGGTGTAATTAACAATCCTCATTGTATCTGTTTACTATTACTGTTGTAACCAATTACCACAAAGGTGGTGGCTTCAAACAGTACAAATTTATTATCTTACAGTTCTAGAGATCAGACATCTGAAATGGGTCAGCAGGGTTGTATTCCTTCAGAAGGTTCTAGGATATAATTCATTTCCTTGCCTTTTGCAGCTTTTAGAGGCTGCTCTCATTCCCTGGCTTGTAGCCACACAACCCCCTTCATCAGTCCAACCTTTTCTTCTCTTGTATCTCTCCTTCTGACTTTAACCCTCCTGCCTGACCTATTTTACTTATAAGAGCCCTTATGAATACACTGAATCCACCTAGATAATCCAGGAGAATCTCTCCATCTCTATATCCTTAACTTAACTCAATGTCATCTGCAAAGTTATGTTTTGTTTGCTGTGGAATGAAATATATGCACAGGTTCTGAGGATTGGCATGTGGACCTTTTTGGGAAGGTCACTATTCTGCCTACTATATCCACACCAACTACTAGATGGGTATTGTCAACATTCCTGCTCTAAAGGTTAAAATATATAATAATAAAAATATGACTCAGAAAGAGTAGGAAGCTCTCCAAAGGTCACACATATATAAGGATTCAAACCACATTCTGTTCAACTCTGCACCATATGTTCTTTCTGTAGAATATACATAAAGATACTCAGTAAATGTTGCCTCTAATCCAAAAGGATTGGGTTGAATGATCTTTGAAATTCACTTTCTGTCTGATACTCCATGATTCTCTATTCAGTGGAAAAAAGAAAAAAAAGCCTTCATTCTAGCCAGTCTTAACCATGATTATTCCTTCTCCTCTGGCTCTAAACTCTAAGTTGAAGAGTCCTAAGGCATCATTACAATGGAAGAGAGAATGATGGTAGTGAGATTTTCTTAAGCAAGAATTTTGAGAAATGCATGACAAGCCCTACTCCTGTATATACTACCTTGGAATAATAAATACAAAATCTGCTTAAGATCCTGAACTATTTCCCATTGGGCTCCTCTCCTGGAAGCCCAACCATCAAAATCAATGACAATCATGTTGGCATTTTGCTAATTGAACCAAACAGAAGGTAACTGGTCTTGAAAAATCCTATAATGAAGTAATTAGTTACTCTATCAGTAAACGGGAATAATAGTCACAGATTGTTGAAGCTAGAAATAAACTTTTTGATTATAGATGGGGACCTGAAGCCCAAAATGTCTGAACCACCTGACACAGCAGTGATGGGCAGGGCTGGGACTCACAGCAGTTCTCCTGGCTGCTGGCCTAGGATTCTTTCCACAGGACCACCATTTCTAGAAGTTTGAATGTGACTAGGTGGTTTCTCCTAAAAACTGGAGCATCAGGGATGAAATGACAGACTGTGTAGGCATCACAGCCTTTGCCCCATATAAGGGATGGATTGCTGAAGAGTCTGGAATCTGTCTGCATCTGGGTTTGGGCTGGTCCTTGGGTCACATGTACTCATCCACACGTTGTTTGATGGGCTTACCAGCTGGCTTGGCTTTCAGGGTTCATTTTTTAAATTTTTCTTTTCAATTATAAAAATGCTGGGTTATGACTAACAATCATTTGGAAAGTATGTTAAAAGTTAAAATAAAAGTAAATCATTCACCAAGATATCCACATGTTAATTATTGCTAATATTATGAAGAATATATAGAATTTCCAGTAATTTTTTCCCTCTGTGTCTACTCAACAGCTCTTCGGAGAAAAGAAATCTCCCCCATCACATAACAATACTAAAAAATTTTTATGGCCCCATTAGCCTGGCCTCTAGTTGAGCACAGTGATTTGCTCTTTGCCTTGGCCACAGTGATCTGTTCAAGGACGGCCATGGGAATGAAGCCAAGCCAATAGAAGACCCCTCTAGGACTTCTGCTAGAGCTACTGGGTACTGGAAAGAATGTTCTTATTCTAAAGCATGAAATCTCTTCACTGGGCTGATTTTAGACTTGTGTTATCATGTAGGGAAAGTTGACCTCCAAATAAATCCAAGCTGAAATGAGCAGTGCCTGGATAGACATGGGGATAAAGACAGAAAGAAAGGAAGAGGGTAGGGGGAAGAAAAAGGAGGGAGAAGGAGGGGGAGAATCTCACTACATCATTTTATTTGGACGACTAAATTTAAATATATGTAAAGCCAGCTCTTCCTAGTAGATTTTCTATATATTTATTTATATATTTTTAAATTTATTTATTTATTATTATTATTTTTATTTTTTTGTGACAGAGTCTCACTCTGTTGCCCAGGCTGGAGTGCAGTGTCACAATCTCAGCTTACTGCAAACTCCGCCTCCCAGATTCAAGCAATTCTCCTGCCTCAACCTCCTAAGTATGGGGATTACGGGCACCCACCATCATGCCTTGATATATATACCCATGCATATATGTGTATATACATATATACACACATATATGTATATATTATATATGTATATGTACATGTGTATATATGTATATATACATATATGTATATATTATATATGTATATATACATATATGTATATATTATATATATGTATATACATATGTATATATACACATATATTTCTTTTTTAGTAGGGACAGGGTGTCATCATATGGGCCAGGCTTGTCTCAAACTCCTGACCTCAAGTTATCTGCCTGCCTCGGCCTCCCAGAGTGCTGGGACTCCAGGTGTGAGCCACTGCGCCTGGCGGATTTTCTCACTCTTATGAGACAATAAATTGTCTTCTTGATTAAGTCAGTTTGCATATTTGTAACTTACAATTGAAAGAACACTGACTGATACCAAAATCAGTATCCAGTTGGTGCATTGCAGGTGGCAGATGCTAATATGTGAAACTGGCTGAGTTGAGGGAGACTGTGAAGTGGCGAGAGGGCAAGAGTGCCCCAGCTTTGATGCAGAGATTGAAAATCCTGTGCTAATGTGGACTTTATTTTACCTTGTCACTTCATGCTATACATATGACTTTGTGCCATGCTTTTTTTTTTACCTACCACAATTATGGTGATAATGGCAATGGTCTCTATTAATTGAACATCGAGCATTGTGTGCTGTGCATTATCCATGCATTGTCTCATTTTATCACCCTTGCCCTTTCTATAAGATGTGTATTATTATCATCAACACTTATAATTATAAAGAAGTTAGAAAACTTGCTTAAGTTCCAACAACTTAAAAGAATTCAAATGGTATAGTTCTAATCCAGAACAAGAGTTCTCATCTACTGACATTTCTTCTTAACCATGTTTCTCTGGATTATTTATTCCTTGTAAACCTTTTTAACAGCAAAACACTGTCCCAGTGAGAACATGTAATAATTATTTCTCTCTTTTGAGTTTAGATATAAAAGATCAAGAGATGATAAGACATGGATCAAGGCTGCAAAGACAAGATTTGGAACTTGGTGACAAAAAAGTATATCCTCCTAAAAGTCTTCATGGGGAATTCCCCCCATGCTCCGTCCAACTGGGTCCTGGTAATTTGTACCAATTTTCTTCATACCCATTCCCATTGAACCCGCAAAAATAATGAAATGAGTTGTAACAGGAAAAGGGGTCTTCTATGGCTGGAGGTAGGGATGGGGGTTAGTCACTCAATAAAATGTATTAATGCCTCCTGTATGTGGTTGGGGCTCTAGCAGTGAACCAAGCAACAAAAATCTTCATCCTTATAAAGTTTACATTTTCACTCTAGTTCAAGTCACTCTTATATCTCTTAATTGAACTCCCTGCTTCTACATTTGCCCTCTCATAGTGACCTCTCATACATAGACCAGAGGGGTCCTGTGGGCAAGCCTTCCGTGAGGAGGTGATATTTGAGTGAACACAAGGCTATGAGAGGATAAGCCATGTCAGTGTGTAGCGAAAGAGCATTCCATAAATGTGTTCTGGCAAACACAAAGTCCCTGAGGTGAGGGAGTGCCCTGTATTTGAGGAAGAACCAGGAGCCCAGTATGACAGGAGTAGAGCAGGTGAGGAGGAAAATATTAGGAGGGGAAGACAAAGAGAAGATGTGGCCGAGGGCAGACTCTGTGAGTTAGTGCTTGCCCTGGGAGTGCTTCAACATTTGAGCTGAGGAGTGGAATTCCAACTTAGAGTTTAAGAGGATCCCCTCTGGTCTATGTATGAGAAGTGACTATGAGAGGGCAAGTGTAGAAGCAGGGAGTTCAATTAAGAGATAAAAGAGTGACTTGAACTAGAGTGATAACGTAGATGTGTTGAGAAGTAATCAGATCCCAGATGTGGGAAATGTAGATCAAAAAGGATTTGCTGATCCATAGAATGTGGGGCCAGAGAGCCAAGAATGGCCCTGGTGCATGAACAAAAGCATCTTTGTTTGTCCCTGCATGGTTAAAGTTGATGTGGACCATGTCCATGGCCTCCATCTTCTCTGGAAGTTGGAGGCTGGTGGCTGCAGGTGGTCCATGCCCTTCCCCTGCTAAAGTCATTTGATGAAAATTAAGGTGATATAAAGATATAGCTCGAGTAACTGACTTTTCCATCATAAAGTTATCGGTCTCTAAAAATGTGCCTTTCTCAGAATGTTTTAGGTGAGTTCTACTTTTCTGGCAGTCCATTTTTAAATCTTGTTTTGTCAATTATTTCTGTTCTGTATACTTTACATTAAGAAGCACTGGAAAAATCTAAGTGACAAATAATTATTTAGACGGTGACATAAATTGTGGAAGATAACAAAAGAGTGTTTATATTAAATCTTATTGGTATAGTAAAATAAGAATATGTAGAGAGATATCTGGGAAGATCTTAGGTATACACAATGGTTTTAACAGATGTCAAGGTGCAAGAGATTATGAATATTCTGTTTGATTTTTCTTTAATGAGTGATATGGTTTGACTGTGTCCCCACCCAAAATCTCATCTGGAATTGTAATCCCCATAATCCTCACATGTCAAAGGAGACACCAGGTGGAGGTAATTGAATCATGAGGGTGGTTCCTCCATGCTGTTTTCTTGATAGTGAGTGAGTTCTCACCAGATCTGATGGTCTTATAAGTGTTTGGGAGTTCCTTCTGCATTCATTCTCCTTCCTATAGCTTTGTGGAAAAGATGCCTGCTTCTCCTTTGCCTTCCACCATGATTGTAAGTTTCCTGAGGCCTCCCCAGCTGTGAGTCAATTAAAACAAGTGGCCCCAGACTAGTTCACACAAGGTCTCATGCAATAGCCCCTCACAAGTCCATCTGCTTTCATGGTACTCTAATTGTTTATAATGCAAGCTGTCTACAGATTTGATCATGGTCCTCCTGACTTGCATCTTCCAAAGACTTCCAATTACTGATTAGATTGACAAATGGGAATTTCAAGTTGTTCAAGAGTAATTTGGAGGGATAATAACAATCACCATTATTTAGTGGTAACACTATGACAACTAGCATGAGTGGGTTCTTTAGGGACATTATTTTTTCCTCACAACAGCCTTATGAGGGAGGAATTTTTATCGTTAGCACTGTTCAGATAACGAGACTCAGCCCATCAATCAACAAGTTGATAAAGAAGCCATATATATATACACATATATATGTATTTGTATGTGTGTGTGTATATATATTTATTCTATATGAAAGAGAGAGAGAGAAGATTATATTTTAACTGGTTGTAAAGTTTCACCCTTCAATCTGTTACCCCGAGTACAATGGGAGCTCTTGCAGCCAGGACATGGCCTGTGTACTTCTCCTCTTTAGAACTTGAGACAATTTATCTTATAGAGACATATTTATTAAATGGTGCGTGAATGAGTACATGGATATATCGATAGACATTACATAAGATCAGCCTCACTCAGGTGTATATGTGTTTTCTGGCTTGTTTTTTATGTAAAAGAAACAGCAAGTTATAGCAGCAGAGTAAAAATATTCCTGTTAACATCCTCTCGGTTCTATAAATGGGTCAGATTTCGCTTTCTCTCAGCAGTTGCCAACAGTAATAAAAATGCTTAGAGTTGGTCTTCCAATTCTCTCATATAGTATATAAGTAATATTATATCCACTAGAGGGTAATATCTTCTATTTATAACTCTAAAATGTATTTAACTTTTTTCTGTTATAGTGATGAGAGCTTTAATATTAATAATTGCTTAATGGAAAGGAAAGAAGAAAGGAGGGAAGGAGGGAATGATGGAAAGAAGAAAGAAAAAATGGCAGAAGGAAAGCTTAGTAAATTCTTAGGACAAAAAAACGTCCCTGGGACCATAAATATTTATTTATTGAGGTCAATTTTAGAATGTTTATCTTTTCTCTTATGTATATACTCTTAAATTGTATCATTCATTTAAACTTGCGTTTCGTCCTACTATTTTCAACTAACTAGCCCTCCAACTCATTTTCAAAGCAGATGATCTCACATCCTGTCTCATGAAGACCTAAAGTTTAATCTCATTACCTTCAAATTTATTAGGACTTGTCTCATCAATTACTGTCCCCTTTTCCAATATATTTTGCAATCTCCTTTCAACTAATTTCTGTTCATCAAGAGGTAAACTTTCCAGCTTTACCCAATTAAAACAAAAGGCTTTTATTGCTCCTTATTACCTTCCAGCTCCTGCTGTGTCTACCAATTCCCTATCTCTTTCTATTCAAAGTCTTAACATAATTTTCTACCTTAAATGTCTCCTACTCATTACCTGGTCTCCCTCATGTCACTAAGTCAGACACAGCCACACATGAACGCATTTTGAAATCAATGGACATCTCAGTATTACTTTCCTAATGATTCAGTATTGTACCTATGTACATCTATATCTGCAGACCAAGGTTTCATCAGAGGAGCACATCTTTGGAATGGTTCCATCTTCATGCAAGTGGCCCCAAACTGTGTCACACCAGGTCTCACACAACAGCCCTTCACAAATCCGCCTGCTTTCATGGTGCTCTAATTGTTTATAATGCAATTTGTTTACAGGTTTGATTACAGCCCTCCTGGCGTGTATCTTCCAACGACTTCCAATTACTCATTAGATAAATTCTAAAAGTCCCTGATGTAATATAAAATGCCCTCTGGGTTTTATCCCTCTGTGCCTCTGCAGCCCTTCTCCCGGCATCAAATCCAGTCATAATAAACTTCTTTCAGGTTCTCAAAATATTAAGCTCTCACCAAACTCCAAATCTCACTGTGCTTCTCCTTTTGCCTGGAATCCTATCTTACATCACTCATTTTTGTCTAATGAACTCTTACTAGATATTTAGGTCTGCTTTAATGTCACATTTCTAGGAGCCTTGTCTGAACTTCTAGGCTACCAAAGGTGTCGCTGGTTATATGGTCCCAAAGCATACTGTTCTTTCTCTATAATAATACTTAGTATGCTTCACTGAAATCTCACATTTAGTCAACTGTTTCTGCAGCTAGGCTTTAAGAGAAAAGAGTCTTGATTACTGTTATAATCCCAAAATAAATTAGGAGACACACAAATTGTGGATTTTAAAAAGTATCTATAGAATGAATAAATAAATGGATAGATACTCATCAGTTGGTTAAACCACTCACTATTTTAGGTGGCTGGTACAAGTGGGTGAAGGTCAGGAGCTCTTGACTAGAGTAGCAGCAATTTTACTTAGATTTACATTTATTATTGAACATAGGTCATACTCTCTAATATCTGTGTTAAATAGTAGCTATTATTGAATATTAATAGTCTCTATTATCACCGTGAAGTCTATGATAGGCTTTAAAATAATGCACACACACATATAAATCTATGAATATGTTTCTCACTTTCCTTCAAAGGGGGCCCATTGCAATTTGTGTACTCTACATCAGCATTCTTATTTTCCAGTGTTCCTCAGCTTTAAAACGACTTTTTAGTTTCCTGATCATTTAATATTATTTCCTCTATCAGCAACAATGCAACTTTCCATCAGCATTTCTCTCCTCAGAAGGCCTTCCTCTTACTAATTTTATCAGATTTTTCTCCACTTTCCTTCCAGATTTTTTCCAACTGAAACATCCTCACTTCTCTATAGAGCTCCTTGAAATTGGCATCTTTTTTTTTTCTTTTGCCTTCTAGTCTAGCATAGTATTCAGAGCAGATAAGAATCCCAGGAAAATAAATGAATTAAATAAAATAATGAATAGATAGATATATGAAAAGACAGACAGGTAAAACAAGAAATGAATGAGTAAAATGAATGGATCTATCCCTCGTAAATCTAAGTTTTGTGGAAGACAAGGGCACATACATCTGGCCTTATCTCACAATGTACAAGCAACCCAAAAACAAGAATCACAATAGACTAAAGAACTTCTCATAAGTCCACATGAGGGGGTCTTTGTTCCAGACTGACATAGATTGCTTCTGCTTGAAAACATCAACAATAAATACCATTGAGTAAATACAGCCTTCCCTCATTAAAATCTCATGTAAAGGCAGGTAGTGTTAGAATATAATTGAAGTGTTTTATTGTTATTGTCATTGCTTAAAGCATTTGACACATAACTATCTCTAACTCAATTCCATACTAAGACAGAGATGTTGCATCTCAAACATCTTTTCCTTGAGAAAAAAATAATTCAATAAAATTTCATACTTCTCGAAAACACAATGCTCTGGAAGCTTCCTCTAATAGAAGTTGTCCATGAGTGGACATCTGATATGGTTTGGCTGTGTCTCCACCCAAATCTCATCTTGAATTAGTTCCCATAATCCCCACGTGTCATGGGAGGGACCTGATAGGAGGTAATTGAATCACAGAGGCAGTTACCCTCATGCTGTTCTCATGATAGTGAGTGAGTTCTCATGAGATCTGATGGTTTTATAAAGGACTTTCCCCCCTATTGCTCAGCATTTCTCCTTCCTGCCATCATGTGAAGAAGGATTTATGCCTTCCCCTTCCACCATGATTGTAGGTTTCCTGAGGCCTCCCCAGCCCTATGGAACTGTGAATCAATTAAACTTCTTTATTTTTTAAATAAATTACCCAGTCTCAGGTATTTCTTCATAGCAGCATGAGAACAGACTAATAAAGTAAATTGGTACCACAGAGAGTGGGGTGCTGCAATAAGAATACCTGAAAATGTGGAAGCAACTTTGCAACTGGGAAACAGGCAGAGGTTTTAACAGTTTTGAGGGCTCAGAAGATGATAGGAAAATGTGGGAAAGTTTGGAACTTCCTAGAGACTTGGGGGGCTTAGAAGAAAGAAAGATGTGGGAAAGTTTGGAACTTCCTAGAGACCTGTGGAATGGCTTTGACCAAAACGTTGATAGCGATATGGACAATGAAGTCCAGGCAGAGGTGGTCTCAGATGAAGACGAGGACCTTGTTGGGAACTGGAGCAAAGTTGACTCTTGTTAATGCTTTAGCAAAGGGACTGGGAGCTTTTTGTCTCTGCCTTAGAAACCTGTGGAACTTTGAACTTGAGAGAGATGATTTAGGGTGTCTGGTAGAAGAAATTTCCAAGCAGCAAAGCATTCAAGAGATGACAGAGCATAAAAGTTTGGAAATTTTGCAGCCTGACAATGTAGTAGTAAAAAGAGCACATTTTCTGGGGAGAAATTCAAGCTTGCTGAAGAAATTTGTATGAACAATTAGTAGTCAAATGCTAATCACCAAGACAATAGGGAAAATGTCTCCAAAGCATAAGAGACCTTTCCAGCAACATTTCCCATCACAAACCTGGATGCCCAGGAGGGAAAAATGGTTTCCTGGGCTGGGTCCAGGGCTCCTTGCTGTGTGCAACCTAGGGATTTGGTGCCCTGCATCCAAGCTATTCCAGCTGTGACTAAAAGGGGCCAAGGAGAAGCTCAGGCCATTGCTTCAGAGGGTGCAAGCCCCAAGCCTTGGCAACTTCCACATGGTTTGGGGCCTGCGGGTTCACAGAATACAAGAATTGAGATTTGGAAATCTTCACCTAGATTTCAGAGGATGTATGGAAATGCCTGGATGTCCAGGCAGAAGTCTGCTGAAGGGGCAGAGCCCTCATGGAGAACCTCTGCACAGGCAATGCAGAAGGGAAATGTAGGGTTGGAGACCCCAAACAGAGTTCCCACTAGGGCACTGCCTAGTGGAGCTGTGAGAAGAAGGCCACTGTCTTCCAGACCCCAGAATTGTTGATCCACTGACAGGCTGCACCACAGACACTCAATGCCAGCCTTGAAAGCAGCCAGGAAGGAGGCTGTCCCCTGCAAAGCTAAAGGGGTGATGCTGCCCGAGGTCATCAGAGCCCACCTCTTGTATCAGTGTACCCTGGATGTGAGACACAGAGTGAAAGAATATCATTTTGGAACTTTAAGGTTTAATGAATGCCCCATTGGATTTCAGACTTGCATGGGAACTGTAGCCCCTCTGTTTTGGCCATTTTCTCCCATTTGTAAAGGGTATATTTACCCAATGCCTGCACCCCCATTTAATCTAGGAAGTAACTAATTTGCTTTTCATTCTACAGGCTTATAGACAGAAGGGACTTGCCTTGTGTCAGATGAGACTTTGGACTTGGACTTTTGGGTTAATGCTAAGACTATGGCAGACTGTTAAAAAGGAATGCCTGTGTTTTGAAATTTGAGGACATGAGATTTGGGAGGGGGCAGGGGTAGAATGACATGGTTTAGCTGTGTACCCACTCAAATCTCATCTTGAATTGCAGTTCTCATAATCCCTATGTGTCATGGGAGGGACGTGGTGGGAGGTAATCAAATTATGGGGGTGATTACCCCCATGCTGTTCTCAAGATACTGAGTTCTCATGTGATCTGATGGTTCTATATGGAGCTTTTTCCCCTTTGCTTGGCACTTCTCCTTCCTGCCGTCCTGTGAAGAAGGTGACTTTGTTTGCCTTTGCCTTCCACCATGACTGTAAGTTTCCTGAGGCCTCCAAGACATGTGGAACTGTGAGTCAGTTAAAATTCTTTTCTTCACAAATTTCCCAGTCTTGGGTATTACTTCACAGAAGCATGAAAATGAACTAACACAACATCTATCATCTGAAAATAGAACACCTCTCTACTATGTCAGAATCTGGACTTGACAATCTTTAAGATTATTCCCAATTTGAAGATTCTGTAATTCATTGCAGGCTCTGAAAAGGGCAACAAGAGAATTGAGTCTCAGAGAGGTGCTAGAGAGGATGCAATCAAAAAAACAGCAACCATGCTAGGTATTTTAACGGAGAAAGTTTATTATTAGATCTGAGTTAAGTAAATGCTAGTCAACTGAAAAAGCAAATGGATAACCTGAAGATAACCCAGACTGCAACTGCAGGAAGCAGCTGGCATTCTTAGGGTTAGGGGGAACTATTACTGCTATGAGAGTAAAGATCTATGGCTGAAACCACACTGAAAGGAATTACAAGCAAATAGAAAGAGTTAATCCCTTCTGTCCTGTTCTGCCTTCAAGTCTTGCTCTAACACTCTTTATCAGCAGATCCTAACAGCTGGCATACCAGAAATAGAGTTTGCAGGTTCCAAGCACCAGCATTAAGAGGACAAACACAGAAGGATGGATTTGATGCTGAGAGATTGAGAGATGATAGCTTAGTAAGTGATAAATATAGGAATCTTTCTGACTAAAAAAATTAGATGTTTAGAATTGTATATGGGAGCATAAAATATTCTTTAGTAACACTGGGATACACAGAAGAACAGCTGAATAGGCAAAACACAAATGGGAGACCTGGAAAGAAAAGTTAACCTTGTATCGTTGGAATAGTTTTGGTAGCCAGTGGAAAGAGACCCAAGTGGAAAATACCAGAATTTTGGGAATTAAAATGTTCATATGATTTAAGCTATGTGTCTATATAGAAAAGCAATCTGCATAAAAGAGATTAGGGCAGAATCTTGTTCTTTTCCTAGTGAGACAAAACAGATTTAAACCCCTTAGGAGCACATAGAGAATATTGGTTAAGGGCTGGGTCCCTGCAGCCAGGAAAACCTGGTGTTAAATGCTGCTGCTGACTAGCCCTGCCACCTTGCACTTGTCTGTGTTTCCTAATCATTAACATTGAGACACAAAACCACCTTCTTCTAGTTCCAGTCAAACAGGATAATTCTGAGGAGTACATAAAATATGCTCTTAAAATGCTTAATAAACACACTTAGCGCATAGTAGGTATCCATGCATAGGAGCTATTATCAGTGCATCTACCTCACCCCATCCTGCCTTCATCTGGTCCTTGCTATATTTTCTTCAAACATTAAGAAGTTGATAGCTTAGGTCTTCTTTGAGGAAGACAGCGTGTCAGGGAAAATTCCTGAATTAAGAAGGTTAGCTTCATTCTTGTTCTCTGCCTATACAACTGAGACCCCTGATTTCTCCCCAGCCTTTCTCATGAGTCTAGAATTGCCCAGATTCCTTTGACTAACTCTGAACTTTCTTTTATATCCATGGCCCAAGGAATATTTTTCCCTGCCTGAAGATGGTCCAAACTGTTCAGTCATGCCCTGTACTCCCTGAAAGGCTTCTGTAATGGGATAGACTGTCCTACCTCAAATCAAGCTCTCATTAAATCACATTAATTCATGAGTGAATTGCTATACTTTCTTCAAAAATTAAGAAGTTCACAGCTTAGGACTGCTTATAGATTAATGAATCCCTCAGGAATTAATGAATTCACAAAACAACACTTGAGTTAAACACTGATTAGAATAAAACAAAATACCCTTCTTCCTTTCATTAACGCAAGCTGATCCTCAGTTTAAAAGGGTACAACTGTGGCCATTCTTATGTTTTCTCCACAGATAAGCATTATCAGTCTTCGCTGTTCTCTACTGCAGTTTGCACTCTTCTGTTTTCTTCATAAAGGGGTTGAGGATTGAGGAAATGAGCAATTAAAAATTATTTTTTGGCATTTGTTCCAAAGATGGGGAAAAAATTACATTCTGTTGATAAAATGCACAATGAAAACACATGAAGAAAAGCTCTGTGGAACCAAAACCAACTAAAGAATCTGACCAGAATTTTTTTTATTTTAACAAGAACAAAGCAAAACAAAACAAGCATGCATTTGCTCCATCTGTCACTGGCCCATGGAAAATAGGGTGCGGGTTACCCACATTTAATTTGTTTACACAATGACAAAAGGGGCAATACTAATTTAATCTTGTCTTCAAAATCAAATAACGATTAACCACACTGAATTCTTCCCACAAATTGCATTACTATTTTTTATTATTCTAACTAATTATCCACAAGAGTCCTGCTTTTAAGGGTAGACTTTCTATCACGGGTTGTTACAATTGATTAAATGAGAGGCGTCTAAAATGTTTTCTTGGAATCCCAATGACGTTACTAATGCAGACTCAGATTTGAATAACTACAGCTGAAACTATAAATGGAAGATGAAAATTATGCCTCCAGATGTGGGGAGTGTTTCACAACACACATCATTCCTCTGCCTCTTCATCTAAAATAATAATAATAGGTGATTCATGGTTTCAAAGCAAGTTTTTCCATGCTTAGAAGCCATATTTTCATTGTGTGACCATAATTTTTAAAGGATTTTCTTTTTTTTAAAATAGAACATTGTTTTATTTTTTATATTCAGTTTTGCTCTTGATAATTCTGATGTAATTGTTCATCCTTGTTTCTCCATAGGTTATTTTTTTATTATTATACTTTAAGTTCTAGGGTACATGTGCACAACGTGCAGGTTTGTTACATATGTATTCATGTGCCATGTTGGTGTGCTGCACCCATTAACTCGTTGTTTACATTAGGTGTATCTCCTAATGCTTTGGAAAGATAAAGAAGGATTGCCTTGGGATAAAATACAAATTCCACGAATTTTTTTCAAGGTTAAGATTTTTGCAATTGTTGGCTTTTTCTGCAGTTTACCTCACTCCTGTATCTTAATTCCTATTTTCAGAGCCTTTCTCAATTCCTGTTGCACTTTTATTGTATGATTTCATTCTTTGGGTACCAAACAATATTGAGGAAGGAATTACTATTATCCCTCTTTCATGGGTAAGGAAACAGAGGTTCAGAGAAATTAAACAATTTATTGAGCAAGGTCACCTAACTAGCAAGAGGCAAAGCTGGGATTGGTGCCCAGGCTGGCCCAATGCCAAAATTAATGCCTCTTCTAGAAACCTAGATTGTCACCAGCCCTGATTTCCATCTCCTTGTTAACCTCAGGAAAGCTCCTGAAAAATCTGGCTTGCTTAGAAAAGATTTTCCAAGTTAATCTCCCATAGACTTGGAGGACAGAGGCTAGTTCTGGTTATTCTCTGTATCTGGAGAGCTTAGTACAGGACTGGCAGCAGAGCATCCATTCATTAGAACAGCTTTAACTGAGGGACTGGATTCTTCATTTAACCTGCACTAATGGAGTTCTACTGGATGGGGAAGCAGGTAACAGGGAGGACCAAAGGAGAAAGGGAAGGAGGAAGGGATGGAGGATGACGAGAAGATCAAAGAGGCTTGAGAGGCCCCAGAGAAGGACTGGTGACATACGATGGCCGCGAAACCTGCCCAGGTTTTGGTTGAACTCCAAGAGGTCTTTGCAGTAATAGATGAGAAGAGTATATCTGATAGAAATTATCAGGAGCAGAATGCCAGGCACAGAATATTTCTCCATTATCTGCTAGAGGCAAAAGAAATATAGGTTCTTAAAAACAACTTGTTCTGTTCTATTCTCACACTGTTAAATTATAGATCTTTTTTTTTTTTTTTCTTTTTTGAGATGTAGTCTTGCTCTGTTGCCCAGGCTGGAGTGCGGTGGCATGATCTTGGCTCACTGCAACCTCTGCCTCCCAGGTTCAAGTGATTCTCCTGCCTCAGCCTCCTGAGTAGCTAGGACTACAGGTGCACACCACCATGCCCAGCTAATTTTTGTATTTGTAATAGATTTGGGGTTTCACCACGTTGGCCAGATGGTCTCAATCTCTTGTCCTTGTGATCCACCCTCCTCTGCGTCCCAAGGTACTGGGATTAGAGGCATGAGCCATGGTGCCCAGCCTATAAATCTTTAAAGCTAGACAGGCAAAATTTATCAATCTTAAAAAAAATACTGAGTAGCATTTATTTAGTTAATAGTCTGGGTTAGACATTCTGCTAACTGGTATGTCTCTATTACCTCATTTAATCCTCACAACAATTCTATGAAATAATTACTATTATTCCCCTTTGTACAGATGAATGGGCTCAGATAAATTAAGTAACTTTCCCAAAGTAAGAAAGCAATAACTTTTCTGAGTGTAAGTTTTATCCTCTGTAAAACAGTGAGTATAACAGCTGCCTACTGGAACTATGTCCCAATGAAAAGAGAAAATGTATATACGGGAACAGTCCAGCATACAGCAAATAACAGATCTTCACTCAATCACTTAAAGCAGAAGTACAGATGCGCTTTGAATGCAAGTGGTTAAGGTCCCAGGTGTTATAATCAGATACAGGGGTCAAAGCACTTGCTCTGGCATATTCATCTGGATGGGTTATCTTGGCTCTTTAAGCTAGCCCTGTTTCCTTAGTTGTATATGCTAATACATAACAATGACAGAATGTGTCTCATGGGGCTATTGGTAATAATCAAATGAGGTTATGCATTTGGGTAGGTAGAATTCTACTATGCCCCCTATAATCTCTGTCCTCTGGTCTCATGTTTTTTGTAATCCCCTACCCCTGAGTGTGGGAGGCACCTGTGACTTGCTTGTAACTAGTAACATGTCAAAGGCAATGGGCTATCATTCCTGTGATTAAGTTCCATTATATAAGACAAACTTGTCCAACTGGCAACCTGAGGACTGCATGTGACCCAGGACGGCTTTGAATGTGGGCCAACACAAATTTGTGAACTTTCTTAAAATATTATGAAATTGGTTTTTTTTTTTTTGGTGATTTTTGTTTAGTTCATTAGCTATCATTTGCGTTAGTGTGTTTTTGTGTGGTCCAGGAAAATTCTTCTTCCAGTGTGGTCCAGGGAAACCTAAAGAGTGGACTTTGTTTTAGCAGAGCAAAAAGAAAAACGCCCCTACGGGCTTTGAAGAAACAAACAGTCATGTTTTGAGCTGCCATGGAGGGGCCACTCAGCCAGCAACTCCAGGAAGCCCCCAGGAGCTGAGGTAGCCTCTAGCTGACCGTCAGTAAGAGGCCAGAACCTTCAGTCATGAAGCCACAAGGAAATAACCTGAGAAATTTTGGAAGCAGAGTCTTCCTTAGTTGAGTCTCCAGATGAGAATACAGGTCAGGTGACACCTTGATTGCAGCCTTGTGAGTTCCAGAGCAGAGGACTCAGCTAAGACTTCTGACTCATAAAAATTGGCAGATAATAAATGTGTTGTATTTTAATCTGATAAGTTGTAGTAATTTCTTATGCAGCAAAAAATAACCTAATTGGCACTGAACCCTGTATGTATTCATTTTCAAAAAATACTACATGTATCTTCTACATATGTCAGTCAGTAAACATATGTTTACAGAGTTCTTGGGCATAATATATCTCTTTAAAAGACAAATTCATTTATTCAGTTCATGCCTTCTATATAGTTAAGAAAGACATATTTTTAGAACTCTCTAGTTAATGTCTCCTAATAAGTCCAGAGTTACAGAACACTCTTAGGGGTCCTAGATAGCTTTATTGTAACAAGGTCTCAGAGAGGCTGTGGATGCGTAAGATTCAACTATGTACCTAGAATATGAAAGGCCTCCAAATAAGGAGTGAATATGTAAAGTGGATGGGTGGGACTGACTTTATATAATAAACCATGTCATTTATTTTTAGGCTTTTGTCATATTACTGAACAACAATTTTTAGCAAACTAAATGATAGTAGCAAACTTCAGCTTACCCATGTTTAGCCACGATACAATACACACATGCTTTTAAAATCCTCTCTAACAGCTAGTGAGAATTCAGCCTGAGACAAATTCATAAAACAAGTATTTTATAACTTGTTTGGTGGAACATCAAAAAATGAAGCTAGCTTTATCTATCAGTTATTCAGTCAATGGAAATAGAATACTTTCACAATACAGGCTGCTCCTGCTCTAAGGTGGCTGATGTTGGGGGGCTCCTTCTCTAAGGCTGTTGATGTTTGGGGGTTTCTCCCTCAGACTCCAGTTACCCCTAGAGAAGGGGATTACATGTCCATGGACACACCGACAAAAGTATTGAAAGACCAAACGAAAGAAAGTCTTCATCTTGCCATACACTAGAGTTTTCCTTGGCTACAACACTGAATGAGGACCCCACTTACACAGCTTTTCCATACATCGTCAAGCATTTTTTCATTATATTAACCTTGAAATAAGTGAGGACTAGTTTTTATTAACCCATGAATTCCTTCAATAAATAAGTCATTGAGTACCTACCCTATGCCAGTAAAATAAAACAGAAGAGCCTAAAGAAGTTTAGTGACTTGACTGATGTCACACCCTTGAAACTCAGAAGAATTGGGACCCACATCTACAGCCAGCTCTGTTGGTCTGTTCCCAACATGTCTTCTGGCCACAACAGCACTTACTTGTTTCTGTCACAATGATGTAAGATGCAAGAATATGGATGAAGCTGGAAGCCATCATTCTCAGCAAACTATCACAGGAACAGAAAACCAAACACCGCATGTTCTCACTCGTAAGTGGGAGTTGAACAATGAGAAAACGTGGACACAAAGAGGGGAACATCACACACCAGGGCCTTTTGGGGGATGGGGGAAAGAGGAGAGAAAGCATTAGGACAAATACCTAATGTATGTGGGGCTTAAAATCGAGATGACAGGTTGATAGGGGCAGCAAACCAGCATGGCACATCTATACCTATGTAACAAATCTGCACGTCCTGCAAATGTATCCCAGAACTTAAAGCAAAATAAATAAATGAATACATAACTTTCTGAAATTAGAAAAAACCTGCAACCTCAAGGGGAACAACGTCAGTCAGAATTAGTTCTGAAAGACAAATGATACCTTGTTGTTCTAACGGGTTTTGCTTAGGACTATAATTGTCAGGGAAGTACAGCAATGTGTGCCAATTCCAACACTCAACACTTGATGACCCCATACTGTGCAATGAGGAGGCACTGACTCATTACCTAATTACTGTCCAACAGTCTTCAGATTGCCCAGTGGCTTGTGTTGATATTTTTGTTTGTAATTTTAAGTCTGCTATGAACTACTGCTCTAAAGTATACTTTCCAAATATGCCCTCTCAGAAGGGTCTCCAAATGTTTGAAGGAAAAACAAGCACCACTACTTATTTCAAGGTCTTTCCCATATTGTATTCCCAGTACTTGCAACCAGCTATACTAGCCATTAATTCATTTATTAAACAAATGTTGATAGATTGCACTTTCTACTTCGGGGGCACAAGCAGGATGAAATTGATTTCCACTGAGCAAGAATAACCCTCAATCATGCCTCCTTGTGTCACATGCATCACTCAGGACCTTCTCTCAGTCTTTACTATAAACTGCCTTTAATTTCTGTTGCAGCATCCTCACAAAATTATGTTTGGCTATTTCCAGATCTTGTATAGCCTTTGGCATACACGGCTACATTGACCAACTGAACAGGAATGGAGAAAAAAAACAACCACTAAAGAAAGGACTCTTGAACCCATAGCATGGAAAGGTGTTGAGAGAGTGACTGTGAGTGTGGGCTGTGGAGCCAGGCTGCATGGATTTGAAATTTGGCTCTACCACACACCAGCTGTGTGTGATCCCAGGCACACTCACTTCACTTCACCTGTAAAAGAAGGATAATAATAGCAATTATCTCATAGGACTATTGGAGGAATGACAAGAGCTAACGTAGGTAAAAATCTTAGAACAGTAGCTGACATTTGGTAAGCACTCAATAAATGTTAGCTATCATTATTATAAAGAATATTGAATATTTTCATCCCAATTCTATATATCTTGGTATACTATGTGAATTCACTTTTCATAGTAAATTTGAAAAAATCTGTCTTATAAAATCTTCCATACCAGCTACCTCTGGGGGAGTAATTCCAAAGTCATTATCATAAACATGGGCTACTGTTTTATAATCAGGGCAAGAAGAAACAAATGTTTTTAAAACTTAGATTTATAACATGAATTGGTTTTGTTATTCTGACTCCTTCACCTCCCCATCGTGGTAAGTACAATTTGTTAATTCCTTTCCATGTTCCTGTGCTAAGCTTTCTTTCCACTCTGATTACTCTTGGCTGGTTCTCGAGCCAGACTGCCTATATTTGCAATCTGGTTCTTCTACATTTTGTCTATGAGAGCTTGGAGATGTATTTTACTCTCTGTGCATCAGTATCCTCTTATCAAATGAGAAAATAAGTTGAACCTACCTCTTACTATTGTTAAGTTGGCATAATACTGGGCAAAGATAGGTCCCCAATGAATTCTAGCTATGACTGTTACCCTAAGATTTCAGGACAATATCTGACCTCATAGCTGTTCACTGAACACTTTTTGATGTTATGTTCTGTGAGCAGCAGGAGCAATGACTCGGTGCTAGGACAGTGTAGAATGGGTAGCAAAGAATGCAAAGTGTTCCATGAAGCCAGAATATGTGTCGCTCCAGACATGAAAGCCAAAACCCTCTTCCAGATGTTGAAGCACTCCTGCTCCAAGGCATTGCCTCAAAGCCAGGCCTCTCCACTTCACTTGGCAATTAAGGCCAATAATCCACCTTAATTTGGAAAATTCCACTCACGTTCCTGGTCTCTGGCTTTCCACATGTTCCCACGAGCTTTTACACCAGCTTTGAGTTCCAAATGTTGAAGAGGAAGAAAGGAGGGAATGGAAAAAAAAACAGGTAGAGGAAGGGTTGGAAATTTAAACTGAATTGTTTGGTAATGGAAAGTCCCTTTCAAGTCTCTTTAATTCTTTATTTGGATTCCATTGAGTGTGTGCCAAAAGAAAAAAAGGAAAGGTTAAATTCTCCTATCAGATCTGGCAAAGAAGCTCAGCCAAGCAGCTTAAGGGACAGATTAGCTTGCCTACAAAGCAGAAGTGTCGATACACAGGATGCCAGCAGGCTGCACGGACCCCTCCTTAGAGGCCTTGGCATCCACTGGCCCTGGGAGGGGCTTGCAGGAGGAAAGTGGCCCATAGGCAATAGCTTGATCCTCAAGAAAGTGCAAAACATTCCCTCTGCCCAGAGGTGGAAGGAGGCTTTAGATATTCTCATCTTAACTAGTCGGATTTGCTTCCCTTTGAAGAATAAACTTTCATATCCTCCCCCCAGAGAAATACTCACAAGATTTTGCCCCCAACCTAAGTGTTCACGGACCTCAGCTATCCCACCCACAGACCTTGAACCCCTGTCTTATAACATGAGATCCCTGACCTCTTTGAGAACATCTTACTAAAAGTCTTTCTATTTTTCACAGGCCTCTTTCCATCAGCCTTCCCTAGAGTCAAAACACTTCCTTTCAAACTAAGATCAGATCCAAAATTCAAAACATGTCTGTCTGTGGCCTGATGTGTCTGTGTTTAATTAAAAAAAAACCTGGCAAGTTTAGTGGGGAAAAATAACCCAAAAAACTGATCCTTGGAGTAAATACTGAGCCCTACTATTATCTTCTGGAGTAAATATTGGTCTCTACTTTTAGCTCCTGCAGTCCTGGACTGGCATTAGGAAAGTCACTCAGCATTTCAGAGTTTTCAATGTTCTCATGAATAAAATGGGAATTTATTAGTCACCTGTCACCCTCTTCAGGTTTTTGTCAGGTTACATTTCCTGTGGGTCAAAGTGATTCTCCAATGATAAAAGGAACTATAGAAATATGAAAGTTTAATGAGCAGCTATCACATGACAGACCCTGGAGATGGGGACATAGGTCCCTCCTTCCCTGAAGGGGCTCCTGTGGAGTGGGGAGGTGGCTGAGGAAGGCAATGACGGCAGTTCGTTATAATAAAGCATTCTGACAAAGGCTTTATGAGACCTTCCAGGGAGAAATCCATGCTTTCTGAGACAATCAGGAAACACTTCCTGAGGGAGAGAAGCATCTGAACTGAACTCGCCAGGGCAGTGAGAGAAGCCAGCTGGGAAAAGTAGGGACAGGATATTTCTGTCAAGGGAATCAGCATGCTCAGAATTAAAGAGGAGAAATGTAATAATAATGACTGCATGATATGGTTTGGCTGTGTCTCCACCCAAATCTCATAATGAATTGTAGCTCCCATAATTCCCATGTGTCATGAAGGGATCCAGTGGGAGGTAATTGAATCAGGGGGGTAGGTCTTTCCCATGCTGTTCTCATGATAGTAAATAAGTTTCATGAGATCTGCTGGTTTTATAAAGGGCCTCCCCTGCACACACCCTCTTGCCTGCCATCATGTAAGATGTGACTCTGCTCCTCATTTGCCTGCCCCTATGATTGTGATGCCTCCCCAGTCATGTGGAACTGTGAGTCCATTAAACCTCTTTCCTTTATAAATTACCCTGTTTCAGGTATGTCTTTATTAGCAGTGTGAGAACAGACTAATACACTGTGTATTTCAGCTCAGGCTGCTGATATGGGCATAAGTACTTACTGTGATGCTGTGAGTCTTGAATTAAAACACAAATACTGAAAGGACATTTCAGGGTCATGAAGTGGAGCTGAGGAGGGAGAGAGTAGGGAACAAGTCCCCTCTCGAGTCTCCTCATCACCCTGAAAAAGGCAGAGCTTAGCTGTTGAGAATAATGATTTTCTCTACTTCCACATTTTGCTGTGTCCCCATGTCCATGGCTCTATTGAGAGATGCTACCAAAGGCCACACTCCCTAAGTGTGTCAGATTCTTCCACCTGCCTTTAGACTCTCCAAATTTCAGATTAGATGACATTTTTATTTCTTTAAGGTCTTTGGGATCCAGCCCTTAAGCCAGGGACACGAGTGTACATCAAGAAAGCTGAGCCCGCTTTCCAGCAGAGGAAAGTAAGCCTATCATTCACGTGAAGAGCATCCTTCAAATGATCGTGTGTCTGCACGTGCATGAAAACACTGAGGATTTAGCAAAACCAAAGAAAAGTATTTGGAAGCCCCTTGCCAAATACTTTTCTCATTAATTTTAAGTGTGTTTGTGTTTTAAAGGGAAATGTAATCCGTATGTTTCCGATGGACTTAGGTTTAATATATCCAAATGCTTCACAATAATTTCTACCATTCAAGAAGTTCTTGGAACCTGGATTTTAGTCTGAAAGCCTCTTCAGAAATAGAAAGCTTAGATGTTTTCTAAGAGTAGGAAGATCATGAAGCAGGTGGGACGAATTTCAGTTTTTGTTTAGTGCATGGAAAAACAAATCTCCCTAAAACAAACTCATCCATGACAGTTCTCACCTGCCCTTTCACTGTGGCATTCATAGTCACTTTACTCATTGGGAAGGTGACCTCACATCTCATTGTCTAATAGTCCCAGTTAATGCCACTTGTCCCAAAACCATTGTCTACAGTGCCCACTTTTATTCTCCAAATATCTTGGTATGAATAAGAAATGATGTGATCATCCTAGATAGGGCAGAGCTCTGATATGCCCATTCTCTCATTCCTTCCCTTTTGAGATAGTCCAGATAGAAATGTAACACAAGTCACAAATTCAAGCTACATATGTGACTTAACATTTTCTAGTAGCCATATTGTATCTGGAATTGGTTCCTTCTGGTGAGTTTTTGGTCACGCTAACTTCAAGAATGAAGCCACGGACACTCGCAGTGAGTGTTACAGTTCTTAAAGATGGTGTGTCCGGAGTTTGTTCCTTCCGATGTTCGGATGTGTCTGGAGTTTCTTCCTTCTGGTGGGTTAATGGTCTTACTGACTTCAGGAGTGAAGCTGCAGACCTTCGCAGTGAGTGTTACAGCTCTTAAAGTTAGTGCGGACCCAAAGAATGAGTAACAGCAAGATTTATTGCCAAGAGTGCAAGAACAAAGCTTCCACAGCATGGAAGGGAACTGGGCCTGCTGCTGGCTCAGGTGGCCAGCTTTTATTCCCTTATTTGACCCCGCCCATGTCCTGCTGATTGGTCCATTTACAAACCTTTAGCTAGGCACAGAGTGCTGATTGGTGCATTTACAATCCTTTAGCTAGACAGAAAAGTTCTCCAAGTCCCCACCTGACCTGGAAGCCTAGCTGGCTTCACCTCTCAAAATTAAAAATAGTAAAAATGAACAGGCAAAATCAATTTAAATATATTTCATTTAACCAAATATATCTAAAATATTATCATTTCAAAATATAATCAACATAAGATATTAACAAGATATTTTACATTACTCTATTTATACTAAGTCTTTGAAACTTACGATGCATCTCAAATTGGACTTACTATATGCCATAACCACATACCACAATTGTCTACTGTCCTGGACTGTGTAGTTCTGCTATGAATGTCTTCCATGTCATGCTTTTTTACCCCATTTATGGTTAGTAGTCAAATTCATTTACAGTGAGTTCCTGTACTTGTATTTGAGTATGTAAAGTGAAAATATTCAAAGACTGGCTTTAAAACCATTATTTTCCCATGGCCTTAACAATAATAATAAAATCAAATTTAACACTCAAATCCTAGGAATAACTTTGTATTCAAGGTGGTATCTTGTCTCCCCTTGAAATATTGAAATCCATTATTTTCATGGGGTAGCTAGACACATAGCAATGCAATTTTTAAGTGAGGAAAAATATATTGGCTATTTCAATATTTCACATTAACCTCAGTATACAATCAACAAAGGTTGGTTGCTCTCATTTTTTTGTTCTTCTTGTCTGCCACCCTTTAGTGTCCTTCTAGGTCAATAAGATTCTTTTTTTTTTTTGTTTTAAGCCCTGCCCCAGGGCCTCTGCCATGCCTGCAAACATCAGACACCTAGTCATTGGTCATTGTCCTAGGAAGGTATATGGGCTCTGACTTTGACTCTCACTTGTTTAGGAACTGTCTGGCAGGGACTTCCTCCCCAACCACTGGGCATGAAACATCAAAGGCCATTCACTGATATCTGCTACTGGAAGTGACAGACTTTCTCCAAAAGTGCCACATTTGATTAGTGCTACATTCAATTCTCATTTAAATTGAAGTTGTCACTTCCTTGTCACACTGCGCTCCTAAAAGGCCATGTTCACATATGCTCATGTGCATGAACACACACGCGCGTGCGCGCGCGCGCGCGGTTGGTAATTAATGCATTTGTGTATTCTTTTCTTCTTCCTCCCTGCTTATATTTCTTCCTTTCTTCCTTTTTAGCATTTGCCACTAAGGCTGACATATAATATGTACCTGCTATGGTTCGGCTGTGTCCCCACACAAATCTCATCTTGATTGTAATCCCCATATTCCCCATGTGTCAAGGGAGGGACCCAGTGGGAGGTGACTGGATCATGGGGGCAGTTTCCCCCATGCTGTTCTCATGAAAGTAAGTTCTCATGAGATCTGATGGTTTTATAAGTGTTTGACAGTTCCTCCTTCATAGGCTCACACTCTCACCTGCCACCTTGTGAAGAAGGTGCCTGCTTCCCCTTCTGCCATGATTGTAAGTTTCCTGAGGCCTCCCCAGTCATGTGGAACTGTAAGTCAATTAAACCTCCTTTGTTTATAAATTACCCAATCTCAGGTAGTATCTTTATAGCAGTGTGCGAATGGATTAATACAGTACCCAATAAATACTTCTTAGCTAACTGATATACCTGACAAATTTTAATAAAAAGCAAGAGGCTTTAAAATTTTAAAAATACTCATAACTAAACATTTAAAGGCAGATGTATAATTCCAGTTGTCACTACAAACCAACTCAACAGGCTTGAGCCATTTCTAATCTGGGAAAGTCTAAAATAAAGCTAATTCTGTTAGCTTTTTAATGGGACAAAAATTACGATTACTGTGAAAACTTTAACTTAGAATTCTCAGACTTGAGGATAATTAAAGTCACAACTTGAACGTTACAGAAATAACTATTTCAATTTAATTTACTATTGCATACAATATAAGGGCTGATTACTTTCCCCTCAGCATTTTGGACTTTGATATAACTTCCTTTTTGTGAGTTAAATTTACTTAAGTGTCAATATTTTGCAATTCAAAGTACCAATTAACTTTATGTGTGCTTTTCCCACTTAAAAAAAAAAGCAGCATTCAACAAAATTGTAAATGTTCTCTTGTTTTACTTCTCTCACACGCTTAGGGCTTGAGTTGTATTTTAGAAATGTTTGTGTCAGGATAAGGCAAAGTCAGGGTGTTCCTAGGTCAAAAGCTCTAATCATCAAATACATTCATCACCACATTGGTTTTATTCTTGAACACTCATCCCTTTTACCTAAGAATGTAATGTGACATATTGAAAAGAACACGTGGTCTAGAGAATAATGGGATTTGAAACCTAGATTTCTATGAGATGTTGGGTGATGTGTTTTAACCTCTCTTAATCTCTCCAAATAATAATAATAATAATAGTACCTATTGAATGCTTATATGCTAGGTACCGTTCTTGGTAATTTTCAAATGTTATCTCATATAATAATTATTAAAAATCCCATCTCTCCATTTTGAAGATAAGAAAAACGAAGCTTTAAAAAGTTAAATAACATGCTCAGAAGCGCATAGCTAGTACAGAATAAAATCTAGATTCCCAACTCATCCAACAGATTTCAGTTTCACTGTTTTAATCCCTACTACTTGGATTCTGTAAACTGAAGGTGGCACCATTGTTAAGACACAGACTGGGAGACGTGATGCAGGGAACACATCTGGCTCAAGATTACTGTTGTCAGTGGACCATAGGTACCCCAGAGCTCTAACTCATCCTCTGTTTGACCTGTCAACCTAAAATGAGTGACACAGAGATCAACTCTCCAAAACAAAGAACTTATGCAGGAAGAAACAAGGGATTGCATTTCTGGATATGTATGCTATGGCAGACTATAGGCACATCTGAGGAAGCATAAGCAAGGGAAGCTTTTTAAAATTGTTTAATTTTTCTGTTTTTTAGAGATGGAGGCTTGCTCTGTCGCCAGGCTGGAGTGCAGTGGGAAAATCACAGATAACTGTAGATTCAACCTCCTAGGCTCAAGCAATCCTCCCACCTCAGCCTCCCAAATAGTTGGGATTACAGTGTGAGCCACTGTGCCCAAGGATAAGCTTTTAAAGGCAAGACCATTGTTTACAGGAGATGATCAAAGGCAGTGGTATTAGTTCATTCGTGGTGCTAGCTTTTGATAGGTGAAGGTCTTTGTAAAAGAGGCTTAACTGGAAAGTTCTGGTTGGGAAAGTCCTTTGTGGCAGTTCCTGTTACTGTCAGACCTGTGTGAGGGCCCTTCTTTCATGGCCTCCCAGTTCCATTTTCTTAGACTTTGACATGAGTGACTCCATCTTTGTACTGATAATTTTCACAGACCTGAGAGAGAATCACCCCAAACTGTCATGTTTACATCTTTCTATGTGGCGCAAATTTACACAATCCTGCAAAATAAATACTGAACCAGCCAGTAGGAGCAATATGCTTACCAGGCTATCCTTCTGGAAACCTTGCAGGCTACAAGTCCCAAGACAGCCCTGTAGGCACAAGTCCTAGAGCAACTCACAGCATCTGGTCGACTCCACATAAAGTTCAGAGTTCCCCAAGGGGCGTCCCAACCAGTTAGCATAGCCAGACCCAGAGACAGGGACTCCAAAAGCTCAGCCATCCCTGACGCCGGGCAGACCAGGACCCCCCGTTTTCCAGATCAAAAGACAGTATTGTTAACAGTCAGATCTTCTAACGAGGTGCACAAAATTGATCTGAGAGAAGCAGCGAAGAACAATGAAAAGACCATCTCATCAGCTTTCACATTCCCAGAGACTAGACTAGACCCCTGCCCTTCTACATTAGGTGAGTCATTCTAGTGTCCTACCACACAAAACTTGCCTATTTGATTAAACAAATTCAAGACAGATACCTGTCTCTGAAATCAAAAGAATTTTTAAGAATGTGCCCGCCGGGCTCAGTGGCTCAGGCCTGTAATCCCAGCACTTTGGGAGGCCGAGGTGGGCGGATCACGAGGTCAAGACGTCAAGACCATACTGGCTGAAACCCCGTCTCTACTAAAAAAACAAACAAACAAACAAAAGTTAGCTGGACATGGTGGCGGGCGCCTGTAGTCCCAGGTACACCGGAGGCTGAGGCAGGAGAATGGCGTGAACCTGGGAGGCGGAGCTTAAAATGGGAATATTTTTAATTTCTCAACATTTCTCATGATTCTTGAAAGTAGGAACCTTTCATGGTTATCTCTGTCAAGAATCCTTGAGGCTATTCATGGGACATTAAACACAATAATAATAACTAGGAGCAGTTTCTCTATGCCAAGATGTTATCTTAGATACTTTGCACTTATTACCTTGTTTAGTTTTAACCTTCAAAAATTCCACAATTTTCTAAGTATTATTAGTTCCATTTTTTAAGATAAGGAAGCTGAGGTTCAGAACAGTTAAGAGATTTTATTAATCAAAGATAGGCTAGGTTATATTAAATTAACAAACAGTCTCCAAATCTAAAGGTTTTGTTTGTGTGTGTGTTTGTTTGTTTTAACACAAAGTTCTTTCTGATTTGAATCCAGGGCACTCTCCAGAATAACTTTCCTCCAAGTGGTGAGTTGAGACTCCAAGCTGATCACCACTTTGAATCTGCAATCTTAATGTGAGACCTCTTCAATAGCTATTTTGGCAGGAGAATAAAAAAAAAAGTAGAAGATCTCACACTGACAAATGCTTCAGCCCAGAAGTGGTACGTGTCACTTCTGCTTACAGCCAATGGGCAACAAAAAGCCCTCATTCAACTGTGATTACCCACAAGAAGAGAAGAATTAGACATCAGTAAGTCCTAACAGAGGCTTGCCCAAGGCTACATAGGGAGAAGACAGAGTAGCAAAGACCCCATTTCAAATGTTTTGATTCCAAATTCCTAGTTTATTGCTTTGCCAGCCAACTAAATAGGAAATTCTAAATGTATAAAAGAAAGATTCTCAAATATTAACAACATTTTAGAAACTGTACATGCTTAGGAAAGATTTAGGGCAAGTAAGAAGTTTCTTGCCACCTTAAATTATACTCTACTATCAACCAAAAACAGATGTTTCTGGAACCACAGATGCTTCTGGAAGAGCCAAAAGGGAGAAGTCTATTACTCCTCGATAATGCTATCATGATCAGCTCAACATCACCCCAAATAAACAATCTAATGGTAAACATTACTAGTGTTAATATTAGTGTAGCCTGTATCTATTGAACAATTGTGCCATAGCAAATGGTTTTGAAAATTCTTTTCACATATTGATTCATTTCATCCTTACACGAGCCCAGTGAATTAGGTATCACTATCAGCCTCGTTCTCATGTGAGAATAAAGGATGCAAGGATCAAGGGGTCATGTAATCTACATCCAACCTGTAAGCCTGCTATGCAAATACAGTTGAAGAAGTAGTCCCTGTCTTTGCCTTTTTACCAGATTGCTCTTTTTAGGTTCCTTGTGTATCCAGTTCTAGAGCTACCTCCATGCATAGTCATCTCTGGGTAGGATAAGTCAACACACCAAGTCTCAATAAGTCAGAGAAAGCAACTGGCCAGGTCCAGAGAGGTAGACACTAAAGTTTAAAGCTTTGGTTAAATACCAGACACTCGGGTTACACAAACCAGCTCTCAGGAGAACCCAGTGAAAAAAAGAACAGGAAGAAAAGAGCAAATATTGGTAGAACCTTGTTAAACTAGCGAAGTGGGAGAGCTCAGCACCCTGTAGAGGATTTGGAACTCCAATGATACAATCCCAGCAGCTTCCTCCTTCTTACTTTTTTTAGCAGCACTGGTTGAGGCTCACTGTTAGCTGCATTAAGGCTTGTCTTCCCAGAGCATTCTCCTTCTCTGAATAGCTTTTTTAATGAAAAGAAAGCAAGAAAAATTTTAAAAAATTACTTGAAGAATTTACAAGTAAATTCTCCAAATATGAGAGCTTTTGAGTGATGAATAAGCACCAGCTTGAATCTTCTATAGCCAGAAGCTTTAGGATTAGGAGCTTTAAGAATGTATGAGAAGGGACTCAGTATCTCAGCTTTCAATGTCCAGTAGTAGTAGGATTGAAAACAGAACTGGATTTAGACTTAAAAGATCAGATTTTTGGTTTGCTACCCATGGCACCACGAACAAATCAGTTATTCTCTGTCAGACTCATTACATTGTCTATTAATAGTGAAATATGCATCTCTTACCTCCTGGAATACGTGGTACATGTAGGAAACACAAAGATTTCATAATACCCCAGATTCTTTCTCTTACTTTACAGTCTCTGAAAGTGTCTCTCCTTCTCTCTTGAATGCCCTATCCCACTCAGTCACCCTTCATATGGCTAACCATATGAAAGCACATATGATCCTGTATTGCAATGCCATTTTACATGCCTGTTTCCCAACTCTGCTGTGAACTCCTTCACAAGAGAATGGTGTCTTGCTGTGCATCATTGAATGACCAACAAACATAGGAGTTGTGCTGAAAATGTACATTAGGGACTTGAAATTCCAGAAATACTATGAACAAAACATCCTAACACTGAAAATGCTGAATACAATACACACAGACTTCTCATTAAATTCATCAATGGACTAACAAACAAGGAAAAATATGTAAAGGACAAAACCTAAATGCACAAGGGTAACTCAGAAAGTTGAGCATAGCACTGAAGTCAGCTCACATCCAGGGTTTGTTTACTGAGCTCCAATGGTCTTGAGCCATAGTTAACGAGGAGACAATCCCCAAAGCTTATCCAAAGTAGGAAATCTGATAGGAGATTTCCCAAAGAGCTATGATCTTAATTTAAGACTGAACATAAAATGAATCCACCATCAAAGTGATTACAAAAGGATGACCCTGTCACAAACTTTTACACTGTGTGGAAGACAAAAAGCTCTCTGAACATTCTTAATCATAAGTTGGTCTCCAGTCAGGCTTATTGTTTCAAATCTCCATAACTGGGTGAAAATTCCTATCTAAAGATCTGGTTTAGAGTATTCCCAAATTAGTGGAACAAATCTCCCCTAAAGGAATGAGGACCAAATCAGGCCTCAAGTAATTCTTCAGATGAGGAATAAGAAGAGAGAACTCACTATCACCTCTTCCATTCAGTATTTGTTGGGGGTCCTAAAGAAATAAAATAGAATGAAAGTCATGAATGAAAACAGAAGTTACACATTTCTAAAAAAAAAAAAAAAAGAAAGAAAAATATTATTGTTCATAGATGACATGATTATCCACACACACAAAAAAACACAATCAACAGATTAACCATTAGACTCAATAGATATATTATCAGAAGTTCTTGATAAAATATGAAATATGAACAAACAGAAAATAGACTTCAAAATTTATAAAATTAAGTATTTACGTCTGTTACACATAAATCTAACAGAAATGGGAAAGAGCTTTATGGAAATATATAAAACTCTATTGAAAAACATTAAAGAAGGACAAAATTTTAAAGAAGAGATATGTACATGCATAGGAAGAGTCAATATTTATGTCACTTCTTTCTAAATTTATTTATAAGCCTATAAAGTCAATATAATTCTAAGAAAGTTTTAACAGGTTATTTTTAAGGAACTTGGCAAAATGAACATTTTATATGAAATAGCAACACTCCAAGGACAGCCAAAACACTCCTGAGGAAAAACAATTTGGGTTTTAACTTTCACAATACCAGGTATTATTAGGTGAGGATAATTAAAGCAGGCTGGTGTTGGTGTACAGAAAGACAAATACGTACAGAAGAAGAAAAAGGTGGACAAAAACAGGCCCACACATATTTGGTAACCCGATTTATGACAGCCAGCATTGCAGATCAGTGGCAAAAGATGACCATTCAGCAAATAATCTTAGAGCAATTGGTTACTTACATGGACAAAAATAAAAATTAACCCCATCTCACACCACACATAATCTCAATTTCAGCCAGTTTAAATATTTAATTACAAAAATAAAAAATATAAAGCTTCTAAAATAATAATACAGGAGAATAACAGAATATCTTGATGATATCCAGGGAAGGAAGGGTTTATAAACAAGAAATAGAAAGTACAAATCTTGAGGAAATGAATGACGTACTTTGTCAATGTTAAGAACATCTATGCATCCAAAGGCATAGTACAGAAACCGAAGTGACGAGTCACCAAGCAAGAGAAGATGTTTGGGAATATATCATGGTGAAATTAGTATCCAGACTGTATATACATGTATATACAATTTATATTAATTGATAAAGACAAACAATTTAATAAAATAAAATGGGAAAAGTCTTGAGTAAGCATCTCACAAAATTAGAAACTGTAATGATCAGTTTAAAATATTCTTCATCTCGCTAGTAATAAACTAATGCAAACTAAAACCACAAGTGGGGACAATTTTTTATCCAATAGATTGGCAAATATTAAAGACTAAGAATAACAAGTGCCGACAAGGATGTGAGGCAGACATCCTGCATGATACACAGCAGGTGGGATTGTAAATGGGCATAGCGGTGTAACAAGGATATGGCATTATCTAGTAAGGTTGGAAATGTTTAAATCCTGCAATCCATCAGTTTCATTCTCTGCTGCCTATGCTGAAGAGAATTTTGCCCACGTATACCATGAATTTATATAATAATGTTACTACAAGCACTTGTAGTAACAAGAAAACAAATGTAAAGGAAGCAACTAAAATGCCTATTAAGAGTGAAATGGGGGGTCGGGAACAAGAGGGCCGAATAGGAAAAGCTCCAGCCTCCAGCTCCCAGCGCAAGTGACACAGAAGACTGGTGATTTCTGCATTTTCAACTGAGGTACCAGGTTGATCTCACTGGGGTGTGCCGGACAATCAGTGCTGGTCAGCTGGTGCAGCCCGACCAGCAAGAGCTGAAGCAGGGCGAGGCATCACCTCACCTAGGAAGTGCAAGGGGGAAGGGAATCCCTTTTCCTAGCCAAGGGAAACTGAGACACACAACACCTGGAAAATCAGGTAACTCCCACCCCAATACTGCGCTTTACCAAGGGCCTTAGCAAATGACACACCAGGAGATTATATCCCACACCTGGGCGGGAGGGTCCCACACCCACGGAGCCTCCCTTATTGCTAGCGCAGCAGAGATCTAACTGCAAGGCAGCAGCAAGGCTGGGGGAGGGGCGCTCACCATTGCTGAGGCTTCAGTAGGTAAACAAAGCCTCTGGGAAGTTCGAACTGGGTGGAGCCCACCACAGCTCAAGGAGGCCTGCCTGTCTCTGTAGACTCCACCTCTGGGTGGAGTCTGACAGCCGTCTGACAGCTTTGAAGAGAGGAGTGGATCTCCCAGCACAGAGGATGAGATCTGAGAATGAACAGACTGCCTGCTCAAGTGGGTCCCTGAACCCTGAGTAGCCTAACTGGGAGACATCCCCCACTAGGTGCAGACCGACACCTCACACGGTGGGGTACACCCCTGAGACCAAGCTTCCAGAGCAAGAATCAGATAGCAACACTTGCTGTTCAGCAATATTCTGTCTTCTGCAGCCTCTGCTGCTGATACCCAGGCAAAAAGGGTCTGGAGTGGACCTCAAGCAATCTCCAACAGACCTACAGCTGAGGGTCCTGACTGTTAGAAGGAAAACTAACAAACAGAAAGGACACCCACACCAAAACCCCATCAGTACCTCATCATCATCAAAGACCAAAGGCAGATAAAATCACGAAGATGGGGAAAAAGCAGGGCAGAAAAGCTGGAAATTCAAAAAATAAGAGTGCATCTCCCCCTCCAAAGGAATGCAGCTCATCGCCAGCATCTGAACAAAGCTGGATGGAGAATGACTTTGAAGAGTTGAGAGGAGAAGGCTTCAGTCGATCAAACTTCTCAGAGCTAAAGGAGGAACTATGTACCCAGCACAAAGAAACTAAAAACCTTGAAAAAAGAATAGAAGAATGGATAACTAGAATAATCAATGCAGCAAAGGCCATAAATGAACTGACAGAGATAAAAACCATGACACGAGAAATAAGTGACACATGCACAAGCTTCAGTAACCGACTCGATCAACTGGAAGAAAGAGTATCAAAGATTGAAGATCAAATGAATGAAATGAAGTGAGAAGAAAAGTCTACAGAAAAAAAAGGAAAAAGAAATGAACAAAGACTCCAAGAAATATGGGATTATGTGAAAAGACCAAATCTACGTCTGATTGGTGTGCCTGAAAGTGAGGCGGAAAATGGAACCAAGTTGGAAAACACTCTTCAGGAGATCATCCAGGAGAACATCCCCCATCTAGTAAGGCAGGCCAACATTCAAATTCAGGAAATACAAAGAATGCCACAAAGATACTCCTTGAGAAGAGCAACTCCAAGATACATAATTGTCAGATTCACCAAAGTTGAAATGAAGGAAAAAATGTTAAGGGCAGCCAGAGAGAAAGGTCGGGTTACCCACAAAGGGAAGCCCATCAGACTGACAGCAGATCTCTCGGCAGAAACTCTACAAGCCAGAAGAGAGTGGGGGCCAATATTCAACATTCTTAAAGAAAAGAATTTTCAACCCAGAATTTTATATCCAGCCAAACTAAGTTTCATCAGTGAAGGAGAAATAAAATCCTTTACAGACAAGCAAATGCTTAGAGATTTTGTCACCACCAGGCCTGCCCTACAAGAGACCCTGAAGGAAGCACTAAACATGGAAAGGAACAACCGGTACCAGCCATTGCAAAAACATGCCAAAATGTAAAGACCATTGATGCTACGAAGAAACTGCATCAACTAATGAGCAAAATAACCAGCTAATATCACAATGACAGGATCAAGTTCACACATAACAATATTAACCTTAAATGTAAATGGACTAAATGGTCCAATTAAAAGACACAGACTGGCAAACTGGATAAAGATTCAAGACCCAACAGTTTGCTGTATTCAGGAGACCCATCTCACATGCAGAGATACACATAGGCTCAAAATAAAGGGATGGAGGAAGATCTACGAAGCAAATGGGGAACACAAAAAAAGCAGGGGTTGCAATCCTAGTCTCTGATAAAACAGACTTTAAACCATCAAAGATCAAAAGAGACAAAGAAGGACATTACATAATGATACAGGGATCAATTCAACAGGAAGAGCTAACTATCCTAAATATATATGTGCCCAACACAGGAGCACCCAGATTCGTAAAGCAAGTCCTTAGAGACTTACAAAGAGACTTAGACTCCCATACAATAATAATGGGAGACTTCAACATCCCACTGTCAACATTAGACAGATCAACGAGAGGGAAAGTTAACAAGGATATCCAGGAATTGAAATCAACTCTGCACCAAGCAGACCTAATAGACATCTATAGAACTCTCCACCCCAAGTCAACCGAATATACATTCTTCTCAGCACCACATCGCACTTATTCCAAAATTGACCACATAATTGGAAGTAAAGCACTCCTCAGCAAATGTAAAAGAACAGAAATTATAACAAACTGTCTCTCAGACCACAGTGCAATCAAACTAGAACTCAGGACTAAGAAACTCAATCAAAACCACTCAACTACATGGAAACTGAACAACCTACTCCTGAATGACTACTGGGTACATAAGGAAATGAAGGCAGAAATAAAGATGTTCTTTGAACCCAATGAGAACAAAGATACAACATACCAGAATCTCTGGGACACATTTAAAGCAGTGTGTAGAGGGAAATTTATAGCACTAAATGCCCACAAGAGAAAGCTGGAAAGATCTAAAATTGACACTCTAACATCACAATTAAAAGAACTAGAGAGTCAAGAGCAAACACAAACAAAAGCTAGCAGAATGCAAGAAATAACTAAGATCAGAGCAGAACTGAAGGAGATAAGAGACACAAAAAACCCTCCAAAAAATCAATGAATCCAGGAGTTGGTTTTTTGAAAAGATCAACAAAATTGACAGACCGCTAGCAAGATTAATAAAGAAAAAAAGACAGAGGAATCAAATAGACGCAATAAAAAATGATAAAGGGAATATCACCACCGACCCCACAGAAATACAAACTACCATCAGAGAATACTATAAACACCTCTATGCAAATCAACTAGAAAATCTAGAAGAAATGGATAATTTCCTGGACACTTACACTCTCCCAAGACTAAACCAGGAAGAAGTTGAATCCCTGAATAGACCAATAGCAGGCTCCGAAATTGAGGCAATAATTAATAGCCTACCAACCAAAAAAGTCCAGGACCAGACAGATTCACAGCCAAATTCTACCAGAGGTACAAGAAGGAGATGGTACCATTCCTTCTGAAAATATTCCAGTCAATAGAAAAACAGGGAATCCTCCATAACTCATTTTATGAGGCCAACATCATCCTGATACCAAAGCCTGGCAGAGACACAACAAAAAAAGAGAATTTTAGACCAACATCCCTGATGAACATTGATGCAAAATTCCTCAATAAAGTACTGGCAAACCGAATCCAGCAGCACACCAAAAGGCTTATCCACCATGATCAAGTGGGCTTCATCCCTGGGATACAAGGCTGGTTCAACATAAGCAAATCAATAAACGTAATCCATCACATAAACAGAACCAAAGACAAGAACCACATGATTATCTCAATAGATGCAGAAAAGGCCTTTGACAAAATTCAACAGCCCTTCATCCTAAAAGTTCTCAATAAATTCGGCATTGACGGAATGTATCTCAAAATAATAAGAGCTATTTATGACAAACTCACAGCCAATGTCATACTGAATGGGCAAAAACTGGAAAAATTCCCTTTGAAAACTGGCACAAGGCAGGGATGCCCTCTCTCACCACTCCTATTCAACATAGTGTTGGAAGTTCTGGCTAGGGCAATCAGGCAAGAGAAAGAAATTGAGGGTATTCAGTTAGGAAAAGAAGAAGTCAAATTGTCCCTGTTTGCAGATGACATGATTGTATATTTAGAAAACCCCATGGTCTCAGCCCAAAATCTCCTTAAGCTGATAAGAAACTTCTGCAAAGTCTCAGGATACAAAATTAATGTGCAAAAATCACAAGCATTCTTATACACCAGTAACAGACAAACAGAGAGCCAAATCATGAATGAGCTTCCATTCACAATTGCTACAAAGAGAATAAAATACCTAGGAATCCAACTTACAAGGGATTTAAAGGACCTCTTCATGTAGAACTGCAAACCACTGCTTAGTGAAATAAAAGAGGACACAAACAAATGGAAGAACATACCATGCTCATGGATAGGAAGAATCAATATCATGAAAATGGCCATATGGCCCAAGGTAATTTATAGATTCAATGCCATCTCCATCAAGCTACCAAGGACTTTCCTCACAGAATTGGAAAAAACTGCTTTAAAGTTCATATGGAACCAAAAAAGAGCCCACATTGCCAAGACAATCCTAAGTCAAAAGAACAAAGCTGGAGGCATCATGCTACCTGACTTCAAACCATACTACAAGGCTACAGTAACCAAAACAGCATGGTACTGGTACCAAAACAGAGATACAGACCAATGGAACAGAGCAGAGCCCTCAGAAATAATACCACACAACTACAGCCATCTGATCTCTGACAAACCTGAGAGAAACAAGAAATGGGGAAAGGATTCCCTATTTAATAAACGGTGCTGGGAAAATTGGCTAGCCACAAGTAGAAAGCTGAAACTGGATCCTTTCCTTACTCCTTATATGAAAATTAATTCAAGATGGATTAGAGACTTAAATGTTAGACCTAAAACCATAGAAACCCTAGAAGAAAACCTAGGTAATACCATTCAGGACATAGGCATGGGCAAGGACTTCATGTCTAAAACACCAAAAGCAATGGCAACAAAAGCCAAAACTGGCAAATGGGACCTAATTAAACTAAAGAGCTTCTGCACAGCAAAAGAAACTACCAACAGAGTGAACAGGCAATCTACAGAATGGGAGAAAACTTCTGCAATCTACTCATCTGACAAAGAGCTAATATCCAGAACCTACAAAGAACTCAAACAAATTTAGGAGAAAAAAGCAAATAACCCCATCAAAAAGTGGGCAATGGATATGAACAGACATTTCTCAAAAGAAGACATGCATACAGCCAACAGACACATGAAAAAATGCTCGTCATCACTCGCCATCAGAGAAATGCAAATCAAAACCACAATGAGATATCACCTCACACCAGTTAGAATGGCAATCATTAAAAAATCAGGAAACAACAGGTGCTGGAGAGGATATGGAGAAATAGGAACACTTTTACACCATTGCTGGGATTGTAAACTGGTTCAACCATTATGGAAAACAGTATGGCAATTCCTCAAGGATCTAGAACTAGAAGTACCATATGACCTTGCCATCCCATTACTGGGTATATACCCAAAGGATTATAAATCATGCTGCTATAAAGACACATGCACATGTATATTTATTGCGGCACTATTCACAATAGCAAAGACTTGGAATCAACCCAAATGTCCATCAGTGACAGACTGGATTAAGAAAATGTGGCACATATACACCATGGAATACTATGCAGCCATAAAAAAGGATAAGTTCGTGTCCTTTGTAGGGACATGGATGCAGCTAGAAACCATCATTCTCAGCAAACTATAGCAAGAACAGAAAATCAAACACCGCATGTTCTCACTCATAGGTGGGAATTCTACAATGAGATTACTTGGACTCTGGAAGGAAAACATCACACACCGGGACTTTTATGGGGAGGGGGAAGGGGGGAGGGATGGCATTGGGAGTTATAACTGATGTAAATGACGAGTTGCTGGGTGCAGCACACCAACATGGCACAAGTATACATATGTAACAAACCTGTACGTTGTGCACATGTACCCTAGAACTTAAAGTATAATAAAAAAAAAAAAAAAGAGTGAAATGGATAAGTGAATTCCTCCATATCCGTTCTCTTGCATAGTACTGAAAGAATTCATTACACCTATGTGAACAACAAGGATACATTTCAGAATATGACACTGAGCAGACAAAGCAAATAGCAGAAGATCAATAGCAACGTGATTACATTAATATAAATGTCAAAAGCATGAGAATCTCCCAAAAAATTTATTGTTAATAAATGCGAACATAAATGGTATAGCTATAAAGAAAGGCAAGGAAAGGCTCAGCACAAAATTAAGGGTTGTGGTTGCCTCTGGAAGAAGATGAGTGCTTTCATATGGTGGTCTTCACAGTATGGTGAGTGGATGGTTTATTTTGCTGTTATGTTATATAATGCATGCATTTTTCCAAACACCGCATGTTCTTACTCATAGGTGGGAACTGAAAAATAAGAACACTTGGACACAGGAAAGGAAACACCTTGGAAGGGTTAGGGGGCGGGAGGGATAGCATTAAGAGATATACCTAAGGTAAATGATGAGTTAATGGGTACAGCACACCAACACGGCACATGTATACATATGTAACAAACCTGCATGTTGTGTACATGTACCCTAGAACTTAACGTATAATAAAAAAAGTGCATGCATTTTTGTAATTAAATTATTTAATACATATTACCACATAATAACATGTTTTTTGATATTTAACATAAAAATTTAAAGACACATTGGATAGTGAATAATTACATACCTCCTTACATTGAAAATAATTAACTTGTGAATTTCCCTTTACTAAGTATTTTGCTAATAATTACCAAACCATTGTTATGTAGCTGGAACTGAGTAAACACTATTTATATATCATTTCTTTTAACTTTCTCAAACCTGTTTATATGTATGCCCATTATATAAATGAGAAGACTATATGAGAGATTAAGTAAATTACCAAGGTTTCATAGGTATTGAAGTGGCCCTTCTTGGTGCCCTTGAGCTCACCAAGCTTTAACTTTCAGTGTCTCATGCTACATTTAGATGCTCAGTACATGGTCAGTGGTCAATGTATTGAGGGCATAGTTTTTACTGCCAAGAAGCTTAAATAACCTCACTTAATGACCTCCTGAGATGAGGCTTGAGAAGGTGACCCCTGTAAGTTGCTGATAATTAGTGAAAATCAATAGGAAGGATGTTACCATCTTGGACACTATAAATAAGTCAGCTTCAGGTGGGGAAGGAAAAAAAAAGACAAATAAACAGAAATGTGTGGGTTTGTTTGGTTTTCTAAGAAGATTATTTAAAAACACACCAGACTGCCATTATGGGAAGGAGCAGAGGGAACCAGCATGTATGGAGCAGTCCTTATGCATGATAGTCACTTTCTCTGTACTCTTTCGTTTCATTTTCACACCCATCCTGCCATGGCATATTTTATTTCTTTTATAGATAAGAAAACTGTGGCTCAGGCATTATTCCTGACTTAACCAAGGATGCCCATCTAATAAGGAAGAAATCTGCATTTGAATCCAGGTCTGTCTGTCTCCAAATCTGTCTTTACCCTGCCAGAATGAATCAAGAAAGAAATAGCTTTGAGCCTCTGCTATGTGTTGGTCTCTCTGGTGTGTACAGCATGACATGGGGTGTGTGACATCTCATCCATATCAGCTTTGGTGTCAAATAAACTCCAGTTTGAATCCTGGAAAACTGATGCTTGATCTTTATAATTTTTATTCAGAAACTTATAATAATTAATAATAAGAAGAAACCCAATCTTACAAGATTATCATAGTGAATCCAAAATACTATTAATTATAGAATCCTTGACAGCTAATAGGTGTTTAGACAGGTTTGTGCTCTTACACTTCCTATCTTTCTCTAGGTAGGAAATTAGAGAGCTGGGCTTCGATTTTCCAGGGTAGCTGAGAGGGCTTTATGAACTGACTCCCCTCCTCTGGTGCTTCGTGTTCTCATCAGCACAAAGGGCAGTAGACCAGATGTCATTAGGAAGGACCAAGCCCCAAGGGCCACAGTGAATCAGGCTTCAAAAATGAGATGGCAAATATCCTCCATCATTCTATGAAGCAGTGTGAGCAGAGAGCAGGGAAATGAATCTCATGCTATTCTTTTCTGAAACAACAGGAATACGAACCCTCACCACCCACCTCGCTGGGATCTGGGAAGGATTAATGAGACATAATGCGCAGTGCTCCACTGAGAGCTATTACCATCTTACAGGGGGAAAATTCCCATTGTTGCCAGCAAATACGACTGACAATTTGATGAGGTGTGAATATTTTTAGTGTAACAGTATGTAAACACTGCTTTTTTCATCCAAGTCATCACTGTGCACATACCCTTATGCATTTTTATGAGGCCATTTCTCTGTGGCTGTAAATAGTCTGTGCTTGCCCTTTTCCATGAGCTCGTAGAATGTGCTGACCAGGGGCCAGGCTGAACTTCTAAACTGATTCCTAGGGCTGTCCACATCCTTTGGGAGAATGTTAATAGGCATATTCACATTTTATACTAACATATATGCCTTCCCGCTGGCTGACACAAATTGCGTCATGCAAAGCCAGGGGTAAAAAAAGGCCTCTGTTAGAGAAGGTTCAGCGATTTCAGAGTGATAAATATGGAACGGCAACATGATTACCAAAGCATAAAAGTAGAAAAAAAGGAAGGATTCCTTATGCTAATTTCTGTTCCTGCCACACTTGCTTAAAAAGTCAGAAAAAAAGCCTAAGTCTTCAAACCAATGCATTTTCAATAAAGAATTCCACCATTCATTCAAGAAGCATTTATTGGGCACTGGGTGCCAGAGGCTGAACCACGCACTAAGATATAAAAGTAAATATGACTTAGCTCCACCCTTCTGTGATTAGATTTTAGTGAAAGACTTGACAAATAAATGATAATTCAGTGAAAAGTGTGCAATGCATAGGTCTTCTTCCATCTCATTCCCCTGTCCATCTAACCCCTAAAGCATCACCTTCCTCACAATACCTGATAAAGAGATGGTTTATCTCACATCTTTCCTGGAGGGATGTCCTTGGCAATTGTTTTTGCCTGTTGCTTTGTTGTTGTTATTTTGTTTGATTTTTTTGAGACAGAGTCTTGCTCTGTCGCCCAGGCTGGAGTGCAGTGGTGCAATCTTGGCTCACGGCAACCTCTACCTCCTGGATTCAAAAGATTATCCTGCCTCAGCCTCTTGAGTAGCTGAGATTACAGTCGGGCACCACCACAACTGGCTAATTTTTGTATTTTTAGTAGAGACGGGGTTTTACCATTTTGTCTAGGCTTGTCTCAAACTTCTGACCTCAAGGAATCTGCCGACCTCAGCCTCCCAAACTGTGGAATTACAGGCGTGAGCCACCGTGCCCAGCGAGTTTCTGCACTTTGATAGCTCTTTCCCAACCCTCTCTCTGCTGCTGGTTACATCTTAAATTCTAGGGCCATTATCGCCTGGGACCCTATTACTACACTGCCTGATGTGGGGGTGAATGAGGGGCAGGGCAGGCTTTTCTCTTTTTTTCAACACTACATTCCTTATGACACCACATTGCAAGGTGGTAACACATATCTCATACCACTGAGGGTGGCATGCATGGTGAGGTCAGAGTATATAAATCCATGCACTAAAAATAACAAATCCTGCCATATCCACCTCCAAAAGATCCCCAATCCAATCATTTCTTTACCCTTCCAGTGAGATTCCCCAATCCCAACAACTCATGGTTGTTTGTAATTTGACTAAACCAATAGTTTCCTGATTTCTCACACTCTATTCTTTTCCCTTGCTCCCAAAATCAATTTCCCCTTAACAACCAGAACAACTTTTAAAATCATGAATTAGATCATATTCTGTTTTATATAAGCCCTCCAATACTTCTGTAACACTTAAAATCCAGAATCTTCAAGTCTTTAAGACCTGGTTCCTGTTGGTCTTTTCCAATCTCTCTCTTACTTCTCTCCCCTTACTCTATGGATCCAAACTACATGACCCTCTTTCTGTGCCCTAAAGATGTTCGGCTTGGAGGAAGAGCTCCTGTCTGCCGCTCCCAGCAAGACCAACGCAGAAGGTGGGTGATTTCTGCATTTCCAACTGAGGTTCATCCTCATTGGAACAGGTTAGACAGTGGGTGTAGCCCAAAGAGGGCTAGCAGAAGGAGGGTGGGGCTTCGCCTCACCTAAGATGCACAAGGGGTCAGGGAACTCACTCCCCTAACCAAGAGAAGCCGTGAGGGACCTTGCTGTGAGGGACGGTGCTATCTGGCCCAGATACTACACTTTTCCCACGGTCTTCACAACCCCCAGACCAGGAGATTCCCTCAGGTACCTACACCACAAGGGCCCTGAGTTTCAAGTACAAAACTCGGCAGCTGTTTGGGCAGACACTGAGCTAGCTGCAGGATTTTTTTTTCCCCTATCCCAGTGGCACCTGGAATGCCAGCAAGACAGAACCATTCACTCCCCTGGAAAGGAGGCTGAAGCCAGGGAGTCAAGTGGTCTTGCTCAGTGGAGCCCATGCTCCACAGAGTGCAACAAGCTAAAATCCACTGGCTTGAAATTCTTGCTGCCAGCACAGCAGTCAGAAGTCAACCTGGGACACTAGAGCTTGGTGGAGGGAGGGGCATCTGCCATTACTGAGGCTTGAGTAAGCGGTTTTCCCCTCACAGTGTAAACAAAGCCTCCAGGAAGTTCAGACTGGGTGGAGCCCACCACAGCATCATGAAGCCACTGTAGCCAGACTGCCTCCCTAAATTCCTCCTCTCTGGGCAGGGCATATCTGAAAGGTAGCAGCCCCAGTCAGGGGCATATAGATAATACTCCCATCTCCCTGGGACAGAGCACCAGGGGAAGGGGCAGCTGTGGGCGCAGCTTCAGCAGACTTAAACATTCCTGCCTTCTGGCTCTGAAGAGAGCAGCAGATCTCCCAGCATAGTGCTGGAGCTCTGCTAAGTGGACCCCCAGCAAACTCCAGCAGACCTGTAGAACGGGGGCCTGTTAGAAGGAAAACTAACAAACAGAAAGGAATAGCATCAACATCAACAAAAAGGACAACCACACAACAACTCCATCAGAAGGTAACTAACAGCAAAGACCAAAGATACATAAATCCACAAAGATGAGTAAAAACCAGCGCAAAAAGGTTAAAGATTCCAAAAACCAGAATGCCTCTTCTCCTCCAAAGGATCACAACTCTCACCAGCAAAGGAACAAAACTGCACAGAGAATGAGTTTGATGAATTGACAGAAGTAGGCTTCAGAAAGTGGGTAATAACAAACTCCTCCGAGCTAAAGGATCATCTTCTAATCCATGGCAAGGAAGTTAAAAACCTTGATAAATGTTTACAGGAATTGCTAACTAGAATAACCAGTTTAGAGAAGATAAATGACCTGATGGAGCAGAAAAACACAGCATGAGAACTTTGTGAAGCATACACAAGTATCATTAGCCAAATTGATCAAGCAGAAGAAAGGATATCAGAGATTGAAGATCAACTTAATGAAATAAAGCATGAAGGCAAGATTAGGGAAAAAGAATGAAAAAGAACAAACAAAGTCTCCAAGAAATATGGGATTATGTGAAAAAACCAAACCTACATTTGATTGGTGTACCTGAAAGTGATGGGGAGAATGGAACCAAGTTAGAAAACACACTTCAGGATATTATCCAGGAGAATTTCCCCAATATAGCAAGACAGGCCAACATTCAAATTCAGGAAATATAGAGAACACCACAAAGATAATCCTCGAGAAGAACAACCCCAAGACACATGTTTGTCAGATTCACCAAGGTTGAAATGAAGAAAAAAATGTTAAGGGCAGCCACAGAGAAAGGTCAGGTTATCCACAAAGGGGAGTCCATCAGACTAACAGCAGATCTCTCAGCAGAAACCCTACAAGCCAGAGAAGAGTGTGGGTCAATATTCAACATTCTTAAAGGAAAGAATTTTCAACCCAGAATTTCATATCCAGCCAAACTAAGCTTCATAAGTGAAGGAGAAATAAAGTCCTTTATAAACAAGAAAATGCTGAGAGATTTTGTTACCAACAGACCTGCCTTACAAGAGCCCCTGAAGGAAGCACTAAATATGGAAAGGAAAAACCAGTGCCAACCATTTAAAAACAAATGAAAATACACAGACTATCGACACTATGAAGAAACTGCACTAACTAATGGGCAAAATAACCAGTTAGCATCATAATGACAGGATCAAATTCACACATAACAATATTAACCTTAAATGTAAACGGATTAAATGCCCCAATAACACAGACTGGCAAATTGGATAAAGAGTCAAGACCCATTAGTGTGCTGTATTCAGGAGACCCATCTCATATGCAAAGACACACATGGGCTCAAAATAAAGGGACAGAGGAAGATTTACCAAGCAAATGGAAAGCAAAAAAGCAGGGGTTGCAATCTTAGTCTCTGATAAAACAGACTTCAAAGCAACAATGATGAAAACAGACAAAGAAGGGCATTACATAGTGGTAAAGGGATCAATGTAACAAGAAGAGCTAATTATCCTAAATATATACACACCCAATATGGGAGCACCCAGATTCATAAAGCAAGTTCTTAGAGACCTACGAAAAGACTTAGACTCCCACACAATAACAGTGGGAGAATTTAACACCCCAGTCTCAATATTAGACAGATTAATGAGACAGAAAATTAACAAGGATATTCAGGACTTGAAATCGGGTCTGGACCAAGTGGACCTAATAAAGATCCACAGAACTCTCCGCCTCAAATCAACAGAATATACATTCTTCTCAGCACCACATAGCACTTATTCTAAAATTGACCATGTAATTGGAAGTAAAAACACTCCTCAGTAATTGCAAAAGAATGGAAATCATAACAGTCTCTCACACCACAGTGCAATCAAATTAGAACTCCAGATTTAGAAACTCACTCAAAACTGAACAACTACATGGAAACTGAACAACCTGCTCCTGAAAGACAACTAGGTAAATAATGAAATTAGGGCAGAAATAAATACGTTCTTTGAAACCAATGAGAACAAAGACACAACATACCAGAATCTCTGGAACACAACTAAAGCAGTGTTTAGAGGGAAATGTATAGCACTAAATGCCCACAGGAGAAAGTGGAAAAAATCTAAAATCAACACCCTACCATCACAATTAAAAGAATTAGAGAAGAACAAACAAACTCAAAAGCTAACAGAAGACAAAAATAACTGAGATCAGAGCAGGACTGAAGGACACAGAGACACAAAAACCATTCAAAAAATCAATGAATTCAGGAGCTAGTTTTTTGAAAAAATTAACAAAATAGATAGACTGCTAGCCAGACTAATAAAGAAGAATAGAAGAATCAAATGGACACAATAAAAAAAGATAAAGGGGAGATCACCACTGATCCCACAGAAATACAAACTACCATTAGAGAATACTATAAACACCTCTACACAAGTAAACTAGAAAATCTAGAAGAAATGGATAAATTCCTGGACACAAACACCCTCCCAAGACTAAACCAGGAAGAAGTCGAATTCCTGAATAGACCAATAACAAGTTCTGATTTGAGGTAGTAATTAATAGTCTACCAACCAAAAAAAGCCCAGGACAAAATGAATTAACAGCCAAATTCTACCAGAGGTACAAAGAGGAGCTGGTACCATTTCTTCTGAAACTATTCCAAACAATAGAAAAAGAGGGACTCCTCCCTAACTCATGTTATGAGACTAGCATCGTCCTGATACCAAAACCCAGCAGAGACAAAGACAAAATAAAAAAAGAGTTTCAGGCCAATATCCCTTGATGATGAAATTAAATGTGAAAACCCTCAATAAAATACTGCCAAACAGAATCCAGCAGCACATTATCCACCATGATCAAGTTGGCTTCATCCCTGGGATGCAAGGTTGGCTCAACATATGCAGATCAATAAATGCAATCCATCACATAAACAGAACCAATGGCAAAAACCACATGATTATCTCAAGAGATGCAGAAAAGGCCTTTGATAAATTCCAACACCCCTTCATGCTAAAAACTCTCAATAAACTAGGTATCAATGGAACGTATCTCAAAATAATAAGAGCTATTTATGACAAATCCACAGCCAATATCACACTGAATGGGCAAAAGCTGGAAGCATTCCCTTTGAAAACTGGCACAAGACAAGGATGCCTCTCTCACCACTCCTGTTCAACACAGTAATTGGAATTCTGGCCAGGGCAATCAGGCAACAGAAAGAAATAAAGAGTATTCAATAGTAAGAGAGAAAGTCAAATTATCTCTGTTTGCAGATGACATGACTGTATATTTAGAAAACTCCATCATCTCAGCCCCAAATCTCCTTAAGCTGATAAGCAACTTCAGCAAAGTCTCAGGATATAACATCAATGTACAAAAATCACAAGCATTCCTACACACCAATAATAGACAGAGAGCCAAATCATGAGTGAACTCTCATTCACAATTGCTACAAAGAGAATAAAATACCTAGGAATACAAGTTCCAAGGGATGTGAAGGACCTCTTCAAGGAGAACTACAAACCAAGGAAATAAGAGAGGACACAAACAAATGGAAAAACATTCTATGCTCATGAATAGGAAGAATCAATATCGTGAAAATGGCCATACTGCTCATAGTAATTTATAGATTCAACGCTATTTCCATGAGGTGACCACAGAGTTTCTTCACAGAATTAGAAAAAACTACTTTAAATTTCGTGGGGAACCAAAAAATAGCCCGTATAGCCAAGACAATCCTAAGCAAAAAGAACAAAGTTGGAGGCATCACACTGCCTGACTTCAAACTATAATACAAGGCTACAGTGACCAAAACAGCATGGTACTGGTAACAAAACAGATCTGTAGACCAATGGAACAGAACAGAGGCCCCGGAAATAACACCATAAATCTACAATCAGCTGACCTTTGACAAACCTGACAAAAGCAAACAATGGGGAAATGATTCCCTATTTAAGAAATGGTGTTGAGAAAACTGGTTAGCCATAGGCAGAAAACTGAAACTGGGCCCCTTCCTTGCATCTTATACAAAAAGTAATTCAAGATGGATTAAAGATTTTAATGTAAGACCTAAAATCATAAAAATCCTAGAAGAAAACCTATGCAATACCATTCAGGACATAGGCATGGGCAAGACTTCATGACTAAAACACCAAAAGCAATTGCAACAAAAGCCAAAATTGACAAATGGAATCTAATTCAACTAAAGAACTTTTGTGCAGCAAAAGACACTATCACTCGAGTGAATAGGCAACCTACAGAATGGGAGAAAATTTTTGCAATCTATCCATCTGACAAAGGGCTAATATGCAGAATCTACAAGGAATTTAAATTTACAAGGAAAAAACAACCCCATCAAAAAGTGCACAAAAGATATGAACAGACACTTCTAAAAAGAAGACATTATGCAGCCAATAAACATATGAAAAAAAAATGCTCATCATCACTGGTCATTAGAGAAATGAAGATGAAAATCACAAGATACCATCTCACTCGAGTTAGAATGGTGATCATTAAAACATCAGGAAACAACAGATGCTGGAGAAGATGTGGAGAAATAGGAACACTTACAGTGTTGGTGAGTGTAAATTAGTTAAACCATTGTGGAAGACAGTGTGGCAATTCCTCAAGGATCTAGAACTAGAAATACCATTTAACCCAGCAATCCCAAAGGATTATAAATCATTCTACTATAAAGACACATGCACACATATGTTTATTGTAGCACTATTCACAATAGCAAAGACTTGGAACCAATCCAAATGTCCATCAAAGTTATACTGGAAAAAGAATATGTGGCACATATACACCATGAAATACTATGCAGCTATAAAAAGAATTAGTCAATGTCCTTTGCAGGGGCATGGATGAAGGGGGAAATTATCATTCTCAGCAGACTAACACAGGAACAGAAAACCAAACACCGCATGTTCTCACTCATAAGTGAGAGCTGAACAATGAGAACATATGGTCACAGGGAGGGGAACATCACACACTGAGACCTGTGGGGGGTTGGGGGGCAAGGGGAGAGATAGCATTAGGAGAAATATCTAATGTAGATGACAGGTCAATGGGTGCAGCAAACCAACATGGCACATGTATACCTATGTAACAAATCTGTACATTCTGCACATGTATCCCAGAGCTTAAAGCATAAAAGAAAGAAAGAAAGAAAGAAAGAAAGAAAGAAAGAAAGAAAGAAA
>NC_045436.1:171097026-171140938 GCF_002776525.5 Piliocolobus tephrosceles | reverse complement strand
AAAGAAAGAAAGAAAGAAAGAAAGAAAGAAAGAAAGAAAGAAAGAAAGAAAGAAAGAAAGAAAGAAAGAAAGAAAGGAAGGAAGGAAGGAAGGAAGGAAGGAAGGAAGGAAGGAAGGAAGGAAGGAAGGAAGAGAAAAGAAAAGAAAAGAAAAGAAAAGAAAAGAAAAGAAAAGAAAAGAAAAGAAAAGAAAAGAAAAAAGATGTTCAGCTTGGTTCCATACCTTTGGGTCTATGTATTTATTTTTTTCTATCTGAAATTTACTCCCTCAAGACCTTCACTTGGCTGGCACCCTTATGTCACGTCTCAGCTCAAATGCCTCCACTTCACTGACTATCCAATTTGTCCCCCCCGCCCATGCCATGAGGTGCTAACAAAAAGCTCCCTTTTATTTCATGCATAGCTATTGTCATGACCTGAAATTGTCATGTTTATTTCTTTGCATTTGTTTTTATTGTGTGCATTGTCCCACCAAGTTTCTAAATCACATCAGGAAAAGCATTTTACTGCCTTATCTACCCTTTATCCCAACACGTAACACAATGCCTTCCAAAGGGCAGTGGCTCAATGAGTGAATGAATATCCTAATCATACAAAAGAAAACTATAAGAAATGTCGATTGTTCAGATTTCCCAGACAACTTACCAACCTATAGTGCCCCATTCCAGTCAGAATACCACCTTCTTCAAAGCCTTCAGTGCTGATGCCTAATTCCTATCCACAGGGCTGGTCTGGACCAGAAATCTCTACCCTGACAGTGTTTCATCTATTTGCACTCTAGGACACAGAGGCAGAGCTACATTTTTCAGAGTCTAAGTCTTTCAGTCTAATATTTCAGCAGAATATTTTAACACCAATTCTGGCCCTACACATTTATCAAAACTGTTCAGTCCCTTCAAATTATCTTCTTCCAGGTGAGGTACTGCAATGCTCCCAATATGGTTTGAATGTTTTCTTGTGTTCTCCCAAGAGTCATATGTTGAAATCCTAGCCCCCAAAGTAATGATATTAGGAGAAATGATTAGGTCATGAGGATCAAATCCTCATTAATGGGATTAGTGCTATTATAAAAGATGCCCAAGGAAGATCCTTGCTTTTTCCATCATGTGAGGACACAACAAGAAGTTGGCTTTCTGCAAATCAGGAAACGAGTCCTCCCCAGGAATGATATTGATTTGCATCTTAATCTTGGATTTCCCAGTCTCCAGAACTCTTGAGAAATAAATTTCTGTTGTTTATCAACTACCCAGCCTATGGTATTTTTATTGCAACTCAAACCAACTAAGAAACTCCCTCATTCTTCTTAATCACCAAATAAATAGATGTTAGATCAAGAAAATATACAAACACACACACCTGTCAGGTGTAAGCATCAATTTTCAAACACAAGGCAATCTGAATCCATCCTAAGTAAAGGAGGGTGCTTTCCTGGCAGCAGGAATATTTTCACAGTTGTCATTGCTCATATTGATCATATCATCTTCCAACATTAGAAAAGCAATGACCATTTCCCTTCAGACTCTGTCCTGTATCATTGATGATGTATGAGAAACAAGGTGTCGTACAGAATCATCTACTCCCACTGGCCAACCCTTAACTACCAACAGGCCAGTAGAACATTTTAAACTATTTTAATTTTGTTTTGCTGTTTGGTCCAAGTAACCTCTCTGATAGATTGTCTTTTTGAGATTCCTAGACACAGAAGAAAGGCTGTGTAAGAATCCATTTGTAATTCTTAGAAAAGTAAGGGAGTTGTTTTTCCAGGGAGTGTCTTTCTTTCAGGTACAAATGACAACTAAACAGAATGCTTTGGCTGCTTGGAGAAGAGACCACTGACACAGCCCACATGTGATAGGTGGATGAGGCAGAAGTGAGAGAAGGTTTCCCAGGCAGGTGATATAAGAGCCAGCTCTAAATAGTTTATAAGCAAAGAAAGAGATAATTTCAGGCAGAATCTGCATGAGCAAAAGCCTGAAGGCAAGTCATAGCATGAAACATCCTAAGAACCCAGGGAATTTCATAAAGGTGAAGCACAAAGAGGCATAAGAGAAGAGTGGTAATAGATGTGTCTGAAGTTGGGGGGCGGGGTGGGAAGCACCTATCATAAATAATGTAGTAGGTAATATAAGAAGTCCAAACACTTCTCTGAAAACAAAAGCAAAAGAGTGACAGGTTTTAAGCAGAGAACGGAAGTTGAATTTCAGGATTTTGTTTCATACCTGAGCACTGAGTCATTACCAGGTACTAGGACTTCTAAGAACACCAACCACAAATCATTACCCGAGAAACTGGCTTATGTTTTTGTTTTTTTCATTTTAAATGGAAGAGACCTAGTTGAAGTTCCTAGTCATTAAAATAAGCAAATGCTACTTATGTAATGGATTATTAATTGCCCTGCCTGTGCTTCTGAATGTCTTGTTGGAATAGACCTTGATATTTAGACAGGATTTGGGTGTCAGAGGTGCCTTTCTTCTACTATATGCATGACTGTTGATGCTTTTCCAAAACAAATTCGAGTCTGCTGACTAATATTTAGATGATAAACTTGACATTTCCATTTCTCAGGTTATTAATCATTTGCTGTTTCCCAATCGAGGTTTGTTTTCAAAAGTCCTCTCATATTATCCACACTTTCTCTTCAAGCATTACAGAACATGTATCTGTGTGTTGAACCAGCTTCTTTCTCAATAATATTCCCAGCAAGCCAGGTAAGGAAAGAAGCAATGTTTAATTATGTCAATCTGTCTCCATTTGCTACACAATTAAAATACTGTGCTGTTGTACAGAGCATGTGAAAATAGTGACAGAGTAATTAGAGCATGTGGTATTTGGCTTTCTGTTTCTGAGTTATTTCACTTAAGATAACGGACTCCAGTTTCATCCATGTTGCTGCAAAACTCAAATAACACATGTTCTCACTTAGAAGTGGGCATCAAATAAAGTGTACTCATGGACACAGATCACGGAATAATAGACTGGAGACTTGGAAAGGTGGGAGGCTGGGAGGTGGGTGAGGGAGGAGAAATTATTTAATGGGTACAATGTATACTATTTGGGTGATGGTTACACCAAAATCCCAGACTTCACCACTACCCACTCTGCAATATACCTGTGTAACAAAACTGCACTTGTATCTCATGTGTATATATATATTTAGAAAGAATAATTAGAATATTAATTTCTGAACTCAGAGATGCCCCCATGTAGAGGAATAAGCATCAAACCAGGGATCAAAGAGCTCCATTGGGACCTAGCTCTGCTCCTGGGTGGGTTTCCTGCCTTAGACAAGCTACTTCACATTTCTGAGCTCTTCACAAGCTGCATTAATGGGGTAAATATGAGGCTTTCAATCAAGATTAAAGCAGGCAGCCTGGTTAAGAGGTAATGCTGTTATTCTTATCATCATTACCATTACACTACTGTGTGTGTGTTTTTTAAGAATGATTATTGGGGGCCAATTTTTACAGCGCTTTTATTGTAAGCAGAAGTTGGGGGTTTGTGGATTTGATTTTGCCTTTAGTAGACAACAGTACTGCATTGGGAGCCAGACAGACAGGGCTCACACTCACCAGCTGTGTGTCCTCAGCAAAGTCAGTTAATCTCACTTACCCTCTATTTTCTCCCGGGTAAAATGAGTATAATGATACTCTCTACCCCAAAGAGCTGTTACGGTGATTAAGAAGTCTCTGCAGTGTTTGGCCTGTGCTAATGTTTTGCTGATGCATACCTCTCTGAACCCTATGGAAAAGTTTTGCTAGCATTTTCCATTGGAACAAAGGAGTTACCTTCAAGAAAGGTCAGCAGGATCAGAGAAGATGGGCAGTGCCTCCATCCTTTCTGGGGAGCTTTCTCTGACCCTCCATTTGTTCATTAAAGCATTGCCTCAGCTTGCTGAGCTTCCCTGAGTGTAAGACTGTTGACACTGGGTTGCAATCTCCTGTTTACTGGGTCATTTTGACAACTGTACTGAAAATTTTTAATCAAAATAATTGTATTTAACTCTCCATTCTCCCTTCAAGGCCATCCACATTTTCTAGCACATGTCCATAAATAGCTAAGATAAAATTGAAGAAATAAGCTCAAGTAAAATTCTTATGACTCCATATGAACCATAAGAAATCATCAGGATGTGTAATTATACATTTATTTCAAACAACTGTTTTCAAGCCTAACTATCTATTAGACATCTTTGTGGATTTTGAACTATTTATTGAAGTGGAGTTCATAAACAATGAGAAGGAATCTTATAGCCTATGAAAATCAGAATAGATACTTCAGAAAGAGCTGTGGATGCTCAGGAGCTGGACACGTGAGAAAAAGAACCAACTTTGAGCCTTTATAATAAAGAAACGAAATGAAGTCCTCTTTGGATACAAGGAAAGAGAATACTAGAAAAAGTACATCTGGGCTACCAAGAAGGCCTTGAACACTAGTCTAAAAATTTGACCATAATCAAAAAGGAACAACTGCAGATTCCTGAGCAAACGAATATCTGGGTAGAAGATGCCACACTTCACAGTTTCTTGCCAGTTACCTTCTCCAAACACAACCGTTGCATAAGATAGCTCTCTTACTTTGCTTAGAAGTTGATAAGTCTATGGAAATAATCTCCTTTGGATTTTTCCTTTCTTTATTGGACAAGCTGATCTGTATTCTCTTCCCATCTGGTGGTTACTCTTGAACCACAAGGAATTTAGCCCAGGTTTGGAACTTCAACGCAAAATAAGTTGAAATAAAATTAATAAAATAAAATAAACCATCCCCCCTCAAAACAAAAAAACAACTTTTTTCCAACTTGACAACCCCAGCTAACTGCCTTCCTCCTCCCCACCTCCTTCCTGTCAAGAAGTTGAGTATTGAGTACTAAAAAGCAAAAACCAAAGCAATCTGATCTCTTCTGGGAAGTCAGAGACTTTTTTTTTTTTTTTTTTTTTTTTGGCGTGAAACTGTGCTTAGACCTAAACAAAAAGTCCCAAAGTCATTTGTGTGTGTGTGCATGTATATGAGGATGTAGGCAATATTTGCAGGAAAGGGCGATAACACATATAAACATCCCAAGGCATGAGAGAAGATGATTCTTAAACATTTAAAGAATTAAGGAATCTTCAATAAATGTTAAGTGAGTACTTACTGTGTGCTACAAATTTCAGGCAATAAAAGAAAGGCAAAAACTACAAGCAAAGTCTCTAATCTTAGGAAATGTACAATAATAACAGACATAATTAAGTCACAGGCAGTTGAGATAATATGAAGTCATATAAAATAATCATGATGACAAACTTGTATGACTTATTGTACAGTTAGCATATATGCCTGATAGAGCTGAAACCACATTATGCCTGTGTATTATTTCATTTTCCTAATAGCTCTACGAAAGAAATTTTTTTTAATCCCAACACCAAGGCATAGGAATGTTAAGTGTATTGTCCAAGGTGATACCAATAGTAAATGATAAATATAGATTTAATCACAGAAAATATGAGTTTGAAGCTATTGTCAGAAACATGTAACTAGATTTTTTGGGAGGCTGAGGTGGGCAGATCACTTGAGCCCAGGGTGTTCAAGACCAGGCTGAGCAACATGGCCAAACCCTTTCTCTACCAAAAAAAAAAAAAAAAAAAATACAGAAAGAAATTAGCCAGACAAGGTGGCATGTGCCCGTAGTCCCAGCTACTTGGAAGGCTGAGGCCGGAGGATAACTGGAGACTGGGAGATTGCGGCTGCAGTTAGCAGTGATTGCACCACTGCACTCCAGTCTGGGTGACAGAGATCCTGTCTCAAAAAAAGACAGAGAGAGAGAGAATACTGGTTTTGATACTGCCTTCAAGAAGTATACATTTTTGATTCTAGGACTGAGACACACAGTAAACCAAAACATAAATATGTTAATTATTTTAATCAATTTAGGTATAATTTAATGCAATAAGATACTCCACTATTAAGTGTAAAATTAGAAGTTTTGAAAAATAAATATAGTCACACAACTGCCACTACCTTCATGATTTAGAACATTCCCATTACCCTAAAATGCAACCTCATGTTTCTTTGTAGTCAATCTCCTACTCGATCCCAGCTCCTAGCAACCAGTAATCTGTCACTATAGTTTTTGCCTTTTGTTTGATAATTTCATGTAAACAGAATCATACAATGTGTAGTCTTTGTGTCTGGCTTCTTTTACTGAGCATAATGTTTTTGAGATTTATGCATGTTATTTTATGTATCAATACTGTTTTCCTTTTCATTTATGAACAGTAATCAATTGAGTAAATACACCACAATGTGTTTCTCCATCTATCAGTTGATGGACATTTGGGTTGTGCCCAGTTTTTAGTCATTACGAATAAAGCTACTATGAACAGAAAAATCTCTGTATAGACATATATTTACATTTCTGTTAGGTAAATACCTAGGAGTGGGATTGTTGGGCTGCATAATAAGTGCATATTTTGCTGTATAAGAAAACTGTCAAATTGTTTTTCAAAGTGGCTGTTCGATTTTGAATTCCCATCACATTCTGCCCTCCGGACCTGTCTGTTATCCATCAACCAAATCCTTCCCAAGGTCCTCAGTCTTTTCTCTCTATGTTCCAGTTACTGTCTTTATTGTACACATACCAGAAGATCAGATGGTCAGGTAGAATATTCTGTTTGCTACTGTTGCTCCCTTCATGCCATTTCTCCTCACTTGCCCCCGCCAAGAACTCCAACTCCTCCTGACGTCTACTCCACTTAATAACCCCACCTTCTCCAATATAGCCATGCTTCTCTCATCCAGCGCTCTCCTGATCACTGTTCCTTCTTCATTGGTGATATTAGCATCTGCTTTCCTGTCTTCTTCTCTATCATTATTCCTTTCACCATCAATTTTTTTTTACTCAACAAATATTTTTAGAGGGTCCACTTTGTAGTAGGTGCAGTTTCAGCTACTAGTTTACAGTAATAGACCAATTAATAAATTAAATATCCCAGTCTTCATTTAGCATGTGATTTAATGAAAACATGTATACATACATATATTTACAACATGCATACATATAAATGTATACACATACACATATTTATATAAGTTATGGAGAAAAGCAAAGCTGGAAGGGGCTAGTCAGGTTATTTTGATAGTGGGAGGTAAATTTATGTAAATTTTTAATAGTATATTAAAGGAAGACCACACTGAGAAGCTGACAGTTGAACAAGGTGACAAATGACAAAGCAGGTCATGAATTTCTGTAGGTAAAGAGCTGTATTGGTTTTCATGCTGCTGATAAAGACATACCCAAGACTGGAAAGAAAAAGAGGTTTAATTGGACTTACAGTTCCACATATCTTGGGAGGCCTCAGAATCATGGTGGGAGGTGAAAGGCACTTTTTACATGGCGGTGGGAAGAGAAAATGAGGAAGAAGCAAAAGCTGAAACCCCTAATAAACCCATCAGATCTTGTGAGACTTATTCATTACTATGAGAACATTATGGAGGAAACTGTCCCCATGATTCAAATTACCTCCCTCAACACATGGGAATTATGGGAATATAATTCAAGTTGAAATTTGTGAGGGAACACAGTCAAACCTATCACTCTACACCTGGCCCTTCCAAATCTCATGTCCTCACATTTCAAAACCAATCATGCCTTCCCAACATCCCCCAAAGTCTTAATTTATTTCAGCATTAACCCAAAAGTCCACAGCCCAAAGTCTCATCTGAAACAAAGCAAGTCCCTTCCACCTATGAGCCTATAAAATCAAAAGTAAGCTAGTTAATTCCTGGAGACAATGGGTGTACAGGTATTGGGTAAATACAGCCATTCCAAATAAGAGAAATTGAACAAAACAAAACAAAAAAGTTACAGGCCCCATGCAAGTGTGAAATCCAGCAGAGTAGTCAAATTCTAAAGCGCCAGAATGATCTCCTTTGACTCCATATCTCACATCCAGGTCACACTGATGCCAGAGGTGGGTTCTCATAGTCTTGGGCAGCTCCAATCCTATGGCTTTACAGGGTATAGCCCCACTCCTGACTGCTTTCACAGGCTGGCATCGAGTGTCTGAAGCTTTTCCAGGTGCACAGTGAAAGCTGTCAGTGGATCCATCATTCTGGGATCTGGAGGACAGTGGCCGTCTTATAGCTCTGCTAGGCAGTGCCCCAGTAGGGACTCGGTGTGGGGGCTCCAATCCTACATTTCCCTTCTGTATCATCCTAGCAGAGGTTCTCCAAGGGGGCCCTGCCCCTGCAGCAAACTTTCCATAGATCTTCTGAAATCTAGGTGGAGATTCCCAAACCTCATATATTGACTTCTGTATACCCGCAGGCTCAACACCACAGAGAAGCTGCCGAGGTTTGGGGCTTACACTCTCTGAAACTATGGGCTGAGCTTTACCTTGGCACCTTTTAGCCTGGCTGGAGCAGCTGGGGTGCAGGGCAGCAAGTTGCTAGGCTGCACACAGCGTGGAGGGGCCCAGACCATGTAACTATTTTTTTTTTTCCACCTAGACTTCTGGGTCTGTGATGGGAGGGCTGCCATGAAGACATATGACATGCCCTGGAGACATTTTCCCCATTGTCTAGATTAACATTCAGCTCCTTGTTACTTAAGCAAATTTCTACAGTCAGCTTGAATTTCTCCTCAAAAAATGGGTTTTTCTTTTCTACGGTATCATCAGGCTGCAAATTTTCTGAATTTTAATGCTCTGTTTCCCTTTTAAAACGGAATGCTATTAACAACACCCAAGTCACCTTTTGAATTCTTTGCTGCTTAGAAATTTCTTCTGCCAGATATCCTAAGTCATCTCTCTCATGCTCAAAGTTCCACAAATCTCTAGGGCAGGGGAAAAATGCCACTAGTCTCTTTGCTAAAAGATAACAAGAGTCACCTTTGCTTCAGCTCCCAGTAAGTTCCCCATCTCCATCTGAGACCACCTCAGCCTGCACCTTATTGTTCATCTCACTATCCACGTTTTTGTCAAAGCCACTCAACAAGTCTCTAGGAGGTTCCAAACTTTACCACATTTTCCTGTCTTCTTCTGAGCCCTCCAAACTGTTCCAACCTCCGCCTGATACCCAGTTCCAAAGTCATTTCCACATTTTTGGATATCTTTTCAGCAATGCCTCACTCTACTGGTACCAGTTTACTGTATTAGTCCATTTCCATGCTGCTGGTAAAGACAGACCCGAGATCGGGAAGAAAAAGAGGTTTAATTGGACTTACAGTTCCACATGGCTGGGGAGGCCTCAGAATCACAGCAGGAGGTGAAAAGCACTTCTTAGATAGTCACAGTAAAAGAAAAATGAGGAAGAAGCAAAAGCAGAAATCCCTGACAAAACCATCAGATCTGGTGAGACTTACTCACTATCATGAGAACAGTATGGGGGAACCGCCCCCATGATTCAAATTATCTCCCACAAAGTCCCTCTCACAACATGTGGGAATTATGGGAGTACAATTCAAGATGAGATTTGGGTGGGGACACAAAGCTAAACCATATCAAGAGAGTTCCAGGCAGAAGCAATAATAAATATCAAATCCTTGAGGCTGGAATATGCCCAAGGAATACATTCGGAAAGTACAAAAGCCAGAGTGGCTGGAGCACAGTAAGCAATGGGAGAATAAAGATGAGGTCAGAGAAATGAGGGACAAGTGCAATTGACTGGATATGGTAAGGACTCAGAAGTTAGTCAAGCTGGTATGTGAAGCCCCTGTGCAGTTTTGAGCACGAGATCAACATGACCAGGTTAATATTTGTAAAGGTTTACTCCAGCTGCTCTATTAAATAGAATAGGAGATGGACAAGCTGCTGACAAGTTATTGCAATACTTTGAAAGATACACAATTTAGGTAATAGTGTTTGGATTCTGTATATAATTTGAAGGAACAGCTATGAGGATTTGCTGAGTAATTAAATGTGGGATGTAATGAAAAAATAATCATTTACTTAGAAACATAAAGATCATATGGATACATGATAAATGAATTATTGAAAAAGATAATTCATTTATGCTCCAAGATTTGGGGCATGAGTAACCAGGATGGGGACACTATTAACTTTCATGTTAGCTTTCACAGGCTGGGATTGAGTGCCTGCAGTTTGAGTGGAAAAGACAGCAGGAGGAGCCTGTTTAGTGAGGGAGATCGGGAATTCAGTTTTAGATGGCTTTTCCTGATGACTTCAACATCTGCATAACTCACTCTGGATTCTTGGTCCCATAGCATCCTCCACCAAGGAATCTTATCCTCTACTCCTCCTATGATGACTACTCCAAGGCTGTAGTTGCCATGGTCATTTCCTGGATTTTGTCATTGCCAACAATCATTCCACCTCCAAAGATCGATTTCAAGTATCTCACTCTCTGGTTACCACCTTGTAATCTACAGCTCACTCTTCAGTGTTAAACTTGCCCTCTTCTTTGGCCCCACTGAGAAATCCAAGCCAATGATCTCACAAGAGTGTTGCTATAGTTCTGTGCTCCTTTTCATCTACCCATACCTTTCCTTACCAGCCTTAGATGCCATGGTCAATTATTACATCAACACCCTAGCTTGCTCACTTGGCTCCCCTTTTCCTGCTTTTCCCATCATATTCCATGTCACAAAACCCTGGGGTCCTAGTAAATCTCATCTCTTTACTATTTTATTACTACACTTGAGTTCCAAGATATAACTGGTGAAAAGCTCACAAGTATGCTGACTAGTGTCACTTTAAACATAAAGTCGAACTATCCCTGTTTGCAGATGACATGATCTAGAAAAGCCTACAGGCTTGGCCCAAAAGCTTCTAAAGCTGATAAACAACTTCAGCAAAGTCTCAGGATACAAAATCTGTACAAAAATCACTAGCAGTTCTATGCACCAACAACTGTCAAGCTGAGAGCCAAGTCAGAAACACAATCCCATTCACAATTGCCACAAAAAGAATAAAATACCTAGGCAAACAGCTAACCAGAGAGGTGAAATATTCCTATGATGAGAACTACCAAACATTGCCAAAAATTCAGAGATGACACTAACAAATGGAAAAACAGTCCATGTTCATGGATAGGAAGAACTAATATCATTAAAATGGCCATACTGCCCAAAGCAATTTATAGATTCATGCCACTCCTATTAAACTACCAATGACATTCATCATATAACTAGAAAATACCATTTTAAAATTCATATGGAACCAAAACAAAAGAACTCGAATCACCAAGGCAATCCTAAGTAACAAGAATAAAGCTGGAGACATCACACTACCCTGCTTCAAGCTATATACTACAGGGCTGCAGTAACCAAAACAGAATAGTACTGGTACAAAAACAGACACATTGAGCAATGGAGCAGAATAGAGAACCCGGAAATAAGGTCACACAACTACAATCACCTGATTGTCGACAAGCCTGACAAAAACAAGCAATAGGGAAAGGATTCCCTATTCAATAAAGGGTGCTGGGATAACTGGCTAGCCATATGCAGAAGATTGAAACTGGATCCCTTCCATACAGCATATACAAAAATCAACAACGGATGCATTAAAGACTTAAATGCTGGCCGAGTGCAGTGGCTCATGCCTGTAATCCCAGGACCTTGGGAAGCCAAGACGGGCAGATCACCTGAGGTCAGGAGTTTGAGACCAGCATGGCCAACATGGCGAAAGCATGTCTCTAGTAAAAATACAAAAATAAGCTGGGTATGGTGGCATGCACCTGTAATCCTCAGCATCATCCTGATACATCCTGATACCAAAACCTGGCAGAGACACAACAAAAAATGTTTTAGGCCAATATCCCTGATGAACTTCAATGACACAAGTTTACCTATGTAACAAACGTGCACGGGTACCTCTGAACTTAAAAGTTAAAATTTTAAAACCAAAAATCCAGTGGTCACTCAACTCTGCTCAACCACTCTGACTTACATGCTTAATAAATTTACTTTCTCATTCTCTGGGTGACCATTGTATATCTTCTCTGATGTTTTCAAACATGTTAATTTTCCATTTCCCCATTTCAGGGAAATTCAGTATTTCCCTGAAACTCTCAGCTGGTGATTGCATTTCTTATTAAACGGAGAAAACTTGAGCAGGAAGCAAGGCAAAATGCACAGGTACCGATACAGAGAGGGTGGCAGATTTGGTTTGAGGGAGATGAGGGAGCATTTTGCCTTGCTTCCTGCTAAAGTGAGTGAATGTCACTGTGCCTATTTGGAGCTACTTCTTTGATCTGGATTCTGTCTCTTCTCACCTATTAAACAAGTTTTATTCTACAACTATTTTTTCTCTCATCACTTGAATCTTTACCGCCCTCCACCTGCTAGACTATTCCAAACTGCATTCAAAGGTGCCCTAACAAAACCCATCTTAACAAAAACATTTCCACTCACCCCACATTTCATTTAGGCCACCTCCCCGTTTCTTTGCTTCTCTTAAAAACAACTCCTCAAAAGAGTTTTTTCGGCATGATTTCAGTTTCTTTCTTTTTTTTTTTTTTTTTTTTGGTTTTGGGCTTTTTACTTTTTTATTTTTTATTTTTTTTCTTTTATTATACTTTAAGTTCTAGGGTACATGTGCATAACGTGCAGGTTACATATGTATACGTGTGCCATGTTGGTGTGCTGCACCCATCAACTCGTCAGCACCCATCAATTCATCATTTATATCAGGTATAACTCCCCAATGCAATCCCTCCCCCCTCCCCCCTCCCCATGATAGGCCCCAGTGTGTGATGTTCCCCTTCCCGAGTCCAAGTGAGCTCATTGTTCAGTTCCCGCCTATGAGTGAGAACATGCGGTGTTTGGTTTTCTCTTCTTGTGATAATTTGCTAAGAATGATGGTTTCCAGCTGCATCCATGTCCCTACAAAGGACGCAAACTCATCCTTTTTTATGGCTGCATAGTATTCCATGGTGTATATGTGCCACATTTTCTTAATCCAGTCTGTCACTGATGGACATTTGGGTTGATTCCAAGTCTTTGCTATTGTGAATAGTGCCGCAATAAACATACGTGTGCATGTGTCTTTGTAGTAGCATAATTTATAATCCTTTGGGTATATACCCAGTAGTGGGATGGCTGGTTCATATGGTACATCTAGTTCTAGATCCTTGAGGAATTGCCATACTGTTTTCCATAATGGTTGAACTAGTTTACAATCCCACCAACAGTGTAAAAGTGTTCCTATTTCTCCACATCCTCTCCAACACCTGTTGTTTCCTGATTTTTTAATGATTGCCATTCTAACTGGTGTGAGATGGTATCTCATTGTGGTTTTGATTTGCATTTCTCTGATGGCCAGTGATGATGAGCATTTTTTCATGTGTCTGTTGGCTGTATGAATGTCTTCTTTTGAGAAATGTCTGTTCATATCCTTTCCCCACTTTTGGATGGGGTTGTTTGTTTTTTTCTTGTATATTTGCTTGAGTTCTTTGTAGATTCTGGAAATGAGCCCTTTGTCAGATGAGTAGATTGCAAAAATTTTCTCCCATTCTGTAGGTTGCCTGTTCACTCTGATGGTAGTTTCTTTTGCTGTGCAGAAGCTCTTTAGTTTAATGAGATCCCATTTGTCAATTTTGGCTTTTGCTGCCGTTGCTTTTGGTGTTTTAGACATGAAGTCCTTGCCCATGCCTATGTCCTGAATGGTACTACCTAGATTTTCTTCTAGGGTTTTTATGGTATTAGGTCTAACATTTAAGTCTCTAATCCATCTTGAATTAATCTTCGTATAAGGAGTAAGGAAAGGATCCAGTTTCAGCTTTCTACTTATGGTTAGCCAATTTTCCCAGCACCATTTATTAAATAGGGAATCCTTTCCCCATTTCTTGTTTTTCTCAGGTTTGTCAAATATCAGATGGTTGTAGATGTGTGGCATTATTTCTGAAGGCTCCGTTCTGTTCCATTGGTCTATATCTCTGTTTTGGTACCAGTACCATGCTGTTTTGGTTACTGTAGCCTTGTAGTATAGTTTGAAGTCAGGTAGCGTGACGCCTCCGGCTTTGTCCTTTTGACTTAGGATTGTCTTGGCAATACGGGCTCTTTTTTGGTTCCATATGAACTTTAAAGCAGTTTTTTCCAATTCGGTGAAGAAACTCATTGGTAGCTTGATGGGGATGGCATTGAATCTATAAATAACCTTGGGCAGTATGGCCATTTTCACAATATTGATTCTGCCTATCCATGAGCATGGTATGTTCTTCCATTTGTTTGTGTCCTCTTTGATTTCACTGAGCAGTGGTTTGTAGTTCTCCTTGAAGAGGTCCTTTACATCCCTTGTAAGTTGGATTCCTAGGTATTTTATTCTCTTTGAAGCAATTGTGAATGGAAGTTCATTCCTGATTTGGCTCTCTGCTTGTCTGTTACTGGTGTATAAGAATGCTTGTGATTTTTGCACATTAATTTTGTATCCTGAGACTTTGCTGAAGTTGCTTATCAGCTTAAGAAGATTTTGGGCTGAGACGATGGGGTTTTCTAAATACACAATCATGTCATCTGCAAACAGGGACAATTTGACTTCCTCTTTTCCTAACTGAATACCCTTGATTTCTTTCTCTTGCCTGATTGCCCTAGCCAGAACTTCCAACACTATGTTGAATAGGAGTGGTGAGAGAGGGCATCCCTGTCTTGTGCCAGTTTTCAAAGGGAACTTTTCCAGTTTTTGCCCATTCAGTATGATATTAGCTGTGGGTTTGTCATAAATAGCTCTTATTATTTTGAGGTACGTTCCATCAATACCGAATTTGTTGAGCGTTTTTAGCATGAAGGGCTGTTGAATTTTGTCAAAAGCCTTTTCTGCATCTATTGAGATAATCATGTGGTTCTTGTCTTTGGTTCTGTTGATATGCTGGATTACGTTGATTGATTTGCGAATGTTGAACCAGCCTTGCATCCCAGGGATGAAGCCCACTTGATCATGGTGGATAAGCTTTTTGATGTGCTGCTGAATCCGGTTTGCCAGGATTTTATTGAGGATTTTTGCATCGATGTTCATCAGGGAGATTGGTCTAAAATTCTCTTTTTTTGTTGTGTCTCTGCCAGGCTTTGGTATCAGGATGATGCTGGCCTCATAAAATGAGTTAGGGAGGATTCCCTCTTTTTCTATTGATTGGAATAGTTTCAGAAGGAATGGTACCAGCTCCTCCTTGTACCTCTGGTAGAATTCAGCTGTGAATCCATCTGGTCCTGGGCTTTTTTTGGTGGGCAGGCTATTAATTGTTGCCTCAATTTCAGAGGCTGCTATTGGTCTATTCAGGGATTCAACTTCTTCCTGGTTTAGTCTTGGAAGAGTGTACGTGTCCAGGAAATTATCCATTTCTTCTAGATTTTCTAGTTGATTTGCATAGAGGTGTTTATAGTATTCTCTGATGGTAGTTTGTATTTCTGTGGGGTCGGTGGTGATATCCCCTTTATCATTTTTTATTGCGTCTATTTGATTCCTCTCTCTTTTCTTCTTTATTAATCTTGCTAGCGGTCTGTCAATTTTGTTGATCTTTTCAAAAAACCAACTCCTGGATTCATTGATTTTTTGGAGGGTTTTTTGTGTCTCTATCTCCTTCAGTTCTGCTCTGATCTTAGTTATTTCTTGCTTTCTGCTAGCTTTTGAATGTGTTTGCTCTTGCCTCTCTAGTTCTTTTAATTGTGATGTTAGAGTGTCAATTTTAGATCTTTCCAGCTTTCTCTTGTGGGCACTTAGTGCTATAAATTTCCCTCTACATACTGCTTTAAATGTGTCCCAGAGATTCTGGTATGTTGTATCTTTGTTCTCATTGGATTCAAAGAACATCTTTATTTCTGCTTTCATTTCGTTATGTACCCAGTAGTCATTCAGGAGCAGGTTGTTCAGTTTCCATGTAGTTGAGTGGTTTTGATTGAATTTCTTAGTCCTGAGTTCTAGTTTGATTGCACTGTGGTCAGAGAGACAGTTTGTTATAATTTCTGTTCTTTTACATTTGCTGAGGAGTGCTTTACTTCCAATTATGTGGTCAATTTTGGAATAAGTGTGATGTGGTGCTGAGAAGAATGTATATTCTGTTGACTTGGGGTGGAGAGTTCTATAGATGTCTATTAGGTCCGCTTGGTGCAGAGATGAGTTCAATTCCTGGATATCCTTGTTAACTTTCTGTCTCGTTGATCTGTCTAATGTTGACAGTGGAGTGTTGAAGTCTCCCATTATTATTGTATGGGAGTCTAAGTCTCTTTGTAAGTCTCTAAGGACTTGCTTTATGAATCTGGGTGCTCCTGTATTAGGTGCATATATATTTAGGATAGTTAGCTCTTCCTGTTGGATTGATCCCTTTACCATTATGTAATGGCCTTCTTTGTCTCTTTTGATCTTTGATGGTTTAAAGTCTGTTTTATCAGAGACTAGGATTGCAACCCCTGCTTTTTTTTGTTCTCCATTTGCTTGGTAGATCTTCCTCCATCCTTTTATTTTGAGCCTATGTATGTCTCTGCATGTGAGATGGGTCTCCTGAAGACAGCAGACTGATGGGTCTTGACTCTTTATCCAGTTTGCCAGTCTGTGTCTTTTAATTGGAGCATTTAGTCCATTTACATTTAAGGTTAATATTGTTATGTGTGATCTTGATCCTGCCATTATGATATTAACTGGTTATTTTGCTCATTAGTTGATGCAGTTTCTTCCTAGGCTCGATGGTCTTTACATTTTGGCATGTTTTTGCAGTGGCTGGTACCAGTTGTTCCTTTCCATGTTTAGGGCTTCCTTCAGGGTCTCTTGTAAGGCAGGCCTGGTGGTGACAAAATCTCTAAGCATTTGCTTATCTGTAAAGAATTTTATTTCTCCTTCACTTATGAAACTTAGTTTGGCTGGATATGAAATTCTGGGTTTAAAATTCTTTTCTTTAAGAACGTTGAATATTGGCCCCCACTCTCTTCTGGCTTGTAGAGTTTCTGCCGAGAGATCTGCTGTAAGTCTGATGGGCTTCCCTTTGTGGGTAACCCGACCTTTCTCTCTGGCTGCCCTTAAGATTTTTTCCTTCATTTCAACTTTGGTGAATCTGGCAATTATGTGTCTTGGAGTTGCTCTTCTGGAGGAGTATCTTTGTGGCGTTCTCTGTATTTCCTGAATTTGAATGTTGGCCTGGCCTGCTAGGTTGGGGAAGTTCTCCTGGATGATATCCTGTAGAGTGTTTTCCAATTTGGTTCAATTTTCCCCCTCACTTTCAGGCACCCCAATCAGACGTAGATTTGGTCTTTTGACATAATCCCATACTTCTTGCAGGCTTTGTTCATTTCTTTTTCTTCTTTTTTCTTTTGGTTTCTCTTCTCGCTTCATTTCATTCATTTGATCCTCAATCGCTGATACTCTTTCTTCCAGTTGATCGAGTCGGTTACTGAAGCTTGTGCATTTGTCACGTATTTCTCGTGTCATGGTTTTCACCTCTGTCATTTCGTTTATGACCTTCTCTGCATTAATTAGTCTAGCTGTCAATTCTTCCGCTTTTTTTTCAAGATTTTTAGTTTCTTTGCGCTGGGTACGTAATTCCTCCTTTAGCTCTGAGAGGTTTGATGGACTGAAGCCTTCTTCTCTCATCTCATCAAAATCATTCTCTGACCAGCTTTGATCCGTTGCTGGCGATGGGCTGTGCTCCTTTGCAGGAGGAGATGCGCTCTTATTTTTTGAATTTCCAGCTTTTCTGCCCTGCTTTTTCCCCATCTTTGTGGTTTTATCTGTCACTGGTCTTTGATGATGGTGACGTACTGATGGGGTTTTGATATAGGTGTCCTTCCTGTTTGATAGGTTTCCTTCTGACTGTCAGGACCCTCAGCTATAGGTCTGTTGGAGATTGCTTGAGGTCCACTCCAGACCCTGTTTGCCTGGGTATCAGCAGCAGAGGTTGCAGAAGATAGAATATTGCTGAACAGCGAGTGCACCTGTCTGATTCTTGCTTTGGAAGCTTCCTCTCAGGGGTGTACTCCACCCTGTGAGGTGTGGGGTGTCAGACTGCCCCTAGTGGGGGATGTCTCCCAGTTAGGCTACTCAGGGGTCAGTGACCCACTTCAGCAGGCAGACTGCCCCTTCTCAGATCTCAACCTCCGTGTTGGGAGATCCACTGCTCTCTTCAAAGCTGTCAGACAGAGTCGTTCGCGTTTCACAGGCTTCTACTCCTTTAGCTGAGCCCTGTCCCCAGAGGCGCAGTCTACAGAGACAGGCAGGTTTCCTTGAGCTGCTGTGAGCTCCACCCAGTTCGAGCTTCCCAGCGGCTTTATTTACCTACTTAAGCCTCAGCGATGGCGGGCGCCCCTCCCCCAGCCTCGCTGCTGCCTTGCGGTTAGATTGCCGCAGACTGCTGTGTTAGCAAGGAGAGAGGCTCCGTGGGCGTGGGACCCTCCCGGCCAGGTGTGGGATACAATCTCCGGTGTGCCGGTGTTACAGCGCAGTATTGGGGTGGGAGTTACCCGATTTTCCAGGTGTTGTGTGTCTCAGTTCCCCTGGCTAGGAAAAGGGACTCCCTTCCCCCTCGCGCTTCCCAGGTGAGGCGATGCCTCGCCCTGCTTCAGCTCTCGCTGGTCGGGCTGCAGCAGCTGACCAGCACCAATTGTCCGGCACTCCCGAGTGAGATGACCCCAGTACCTCAGTTGAAAATGCAGAAATCGCCGGTCTTCTGTGTCGCTCGCGCTGGGAGATGGAGACTGAAGCTGCTCCTATTCGGCCATCTTGCTCCGCCCCCCGATTTCAGTTTCTTACTTCCATTCTCCTTTCAGCCCATTTCAAATACAAACTACCTCATTAAATCACTAAAACTACTCTTTCAAGGTTATTAACAACCTTCAAGTTGCCAACTCTAGTGACTTATTTTCTGTTTCACCTTATGCCAAATCTCCACAGCATTTGACAGAATTGGTTCCTTCCTCTCTCCTTAAATACTTCCTTCACTTGATTTTTCAGGGCACCACCCCTTTCCCACTCTTTCCTCCTAGCTCACCAAGGACACCTGAACAGTCTCTTTTGCATGTCTATCTTGAAGTGCCTCAGGGCACAGTTTCTCTCATGCTTCTCCCTCCATGGCCTCACTCGTGATCCCATCATGCCCCCAAGACTGTAAATACCATTTACAGTAGTGCCCCCTTATCCATGTGGAGTATGTTCCAAGACTCCCAGCGGATGCTTGAAACCATGGATAGTACCAAATCCTATAGAGACTATGATTTTTCTTATACATACAGACCTATGACAAAGTTTAATTTATAAATTAGGCACAGTAAGAAATTAACAATAATAATAAAACAAAACAAGTATAACAGTATACTATAATAAAATTATATAAATATGGCCTCTCTCTCTTTCCCTTTTCAAAATATCTTCTTGTACTGGGCCACAGGTAACTGAAACCACAGAAAGGAAACTGAAACCACTTTAGTGGGACTGCTGTATATGCTGAGTGCTATCAAGCACCAAAATTATGAGTCTCATTGTCCCCAGGAGTCCCCAACTGGATGTTTAGTGGGCATCTCAGTCTGAACAAGGTCAGAACAGAACTCTTGATTTCTCACCACCACTGCCACCACCCCTCCACACACACATATTCAAACCTCCTGTGTTTGCTCCCAGTTTTCTTTTAATACACGGCACCAGTAATACTCAGTTGCTTTATTAGTTTGCTACTGCTGCCATCACAAAATACCACAGACTGGTGGCTTAACAGAGAGATTTATTTGCTCTTGATTCTGAGGCTAGGAACTCAAGATCAAGATGTTTGGACCTTTAGTTTCTTCTGAGACCTCTCTCCTGGGCTTGCAGACAGTGGACTTCTCCTTGTGTCTTCACATGGTCATCTCTCTGTGCACACACACATGTCTAAAGTCTTTCTGTGTGTACAAATGTCCTTGCTGTATAGCGATTGTCAGTCATATTGGATTAAGGTCTACCTTAAAGGCTTCATTTTAACTTAATCACCTCTTGAAAGACCTTGCCTCCAAATATAGTCACATCCCGAGGTACTGTGGCTAGAACTTCAACATACAAATGCTGGACGCGGAGAGATACATAATTTGGTCAATAACAGTTGCTCAATCCAAAACTTCAGATGACACTCCTGTTTTTCTCTGTTCCTACTTAATATATCAATGAGTCGTTTTGATCTAGCTTAAAACATGTCTGAAATTTGATCAAACACCATCTCTCCTTCTAGAACCTAGATACTAGAGTTTCCCCAGAACTGGCATCATATTTCCAAACTTGTTCACACAATAGTTAGAGGGAAAAATAAATACATTAATTCATTACTTCAGTGGCTTCCTGTTGCACTCAAAATAAAATCCAAACTCCTTATACTTGTCCACATGATCCAGCCCCTGCCTCTCCCTCCTATCTCAGCAACCATGTGCCTTTCCTTGATTTCCACACTCTAGCCACACTGGGCTTCTTGCCAGCTTTATACACACATTAACTCCAGCATCAGACATGTTACATTTTCCAATTTCTCTGACTGAAACACTAGTCCCCTATATCTTGGTATGGGTTGACCTCTACTTATCATTTAGCTCTCTACCTTCCAGTGATGCTCCATCTCTTTATCCTACTCTATTTTCTTCAGGTTTCATGTCACTCTCTGAATTGTGTTTAGTTTTCCATTGCCTGTCTCTGCAACTAAAATGTAAAGTCTGAGATGGCATAGACTTGCTGCTTTGTCTACTGACATATTTGCAGTGCTTAGAGTATAATCACATATAGTACATGCTCAACACTTAGTGAATACATAAATCAATGGATAAGTGAATATTCCTTTTACCACCAGTTTGCAGTTTTAAAAATGGAAGCTGAGACATTTTGAGCAAGTTGCTCAACGTCATATGGCTCTAAATGGTCACTGCAGAGCTACTTACCTTAAATCCGCATCTTGTGTGTTCTTATCACAACACAATGTCTAGCTGAGTTAAAATTTAAAAATAATTGGAAGATTTAATATTAAATTGTTGTCACTTTAACTTGCTTTTATGTCGTCTTGTGACAGCCAGACATGTTCTTCCATAGTACCAGAATGAAGACATGTAACTTACACTCCCCCTATTCAGAACACAAACACAGCAGAAACCACACCTTCCAGAGAAAAACAAACGTACAGAGACTGTGAGAAAATCATTCATTTGTCCCTTAGTGTCCTGTCCAAAAAAAGAAGGAACTTTTAATAGTGAGGAAATTTTTCCTGGCTTCACATCTGTTATTGTTTCCAAAAATTTGTCATTGTTGTTGTTGATTTAGATAAGCTCATAGACTCTCAGTTGTATTGTTTTTCACCAGAACATTTTAAAGTTTAGATTTTACTTCTGTGAGTGGTTTAAGTAACAGAAATTTATTATCTCCCAATCCTGGAGGCTACAAGTCTAAGATCAAGGTGTTGGCAGGGTTGGTTTCTCCTGACGACTGCGAGAAAGAATTTGTTCCGTGGCATTCTGCCTGTGTTTGTATCTGTCTCCAAATTTCCCCTTTTTAAAAGAACTCTAGTCGTATTGAATTCGTGCCCACCTTCATAATGTCGTTTTGACTTGATTACTTCTGTAAACATCCTATCTCAAAATAAGGTTATAGCCTGAGGTACTGGGATTGAAAATGTCAACATATGAATGTTGGGGCGGGGGCGGTGGTCACCATTCACCCATTAACAATTCTTACAAGTACTCTAATGAATCAGATATTCCATTGCCAGAAAATTGTAAAAGGAACAAATCAACCTCTTGTACAATATCCTCATACTCACCATTTCTGGAAAGAAAGGGGGAGCAGATAAAAAATAATATATTCACTGATAACACACTATTTTTTCATTATTTAATTCAATGTCATTGAATTGAATTAATTTCAAATCAATTTTATCTAATGAATTCATTACATTATCTTATTCTACTCTTAAAACATCCAGGTGAATAATATTCCTACTTGACAAAGAAAGGTATTAAGATAAAGATAGGCAAAGTGAAATATTTATTGTCAACATAATGGAAAAGTTTTGATGTCTTGGCATTTTTGTGTGATTCTAAAGCCTTGCTTTAGTGTATGCTAACCTTCTCATGACTCCTGCCTTTAATAAAAGAGAAGTAGAAAGCAGTCTCTGGTCACAGAGTTTTTATAGTCTGGCTGATAAAATGAGCTATATACAAAACTGAAGATGAATTCAAAATCAATTATCAACAAGACTAAGTTTAAGTTTCTTGGTAAAAGAGACTTCATCTTATTCATCAATGAGGCCTCAGCACAGAGTCAAATGCCTAGCACAAAAAGGATGCTCAATACATATTTGACAAATAAGTAGGTGAATAAGTGCATGAACAAATAGCAGCATGTTAAATACGACTCATTCAGCAAGCTATTTACTGAATGCCTCTTATGAGCTAAGTATGTGCCAGGTACTGCTTCAAAGGGTACAGAAATCAACATGCCTTAAAGGGGGAAAAGCTGGAGAATGAATCAAATAAGGTCAAAATCTTCGCATGATCCACCTACTTTAGGATCACTCCAGCCCCACTTGTGAGAATAAGACTCCTACTATTTCCCAAGAACTCTAGGAGATAATTATTGAAAGAACTAATATTTATTGAGTGTTTACATGTTGAAAGGCACCGCTTTAATTACTTTTTACATGTGGATGCATTTCTTGCTTACAACATCCCCATAAGCTGGGTATTGTTACTACTCCCATTGGAATACAATATATGTGAAGAAATTAAAACACAGGTTTTAAAACCAAATATGACAAAATGGTAACAATCATTGAATCCAGACACTAAGTTTAAGGTGATTAATGCAGTTTAATTTGAATATTCAAAAATTTTCATGATAAAACAGTTAAGAAAAAGAATAGGTTTTGAGGAGTTTAGATCAATGTGATTAAAGATCTCTCTCTCTCTCTCTCACACACACACACACACACCCTAACTTACAGTTCAATAAAGGAGGACAAATGCTAAGAATCTAAGGCACAGTAGGACTCATCTGTTGGTAGGCGCATGTCTATTCCCTCCCAAGTTTCTCAGATCCTTGAGGGTAGGGTCTGTGGCCTCAAACCACGTATTCCCAGCACTCAAAACTGAATCTAAAACATGGTCAATGCTTAATGATGCTCAATGAACAAATGAATGAAAGAATGGAAATGAGAGGTCCAGTGTGATATAGGGCAGGGAGATGGTTAGAACCATGGCATATTAGTTTCCTAGGGCTTCTGGAACAAAGTATCTCAAATGGGCAGCCTAAAACAATAGAAATTGTTTGATTTACAGTTCTGGAGCCTAGAAATCCAAAATCAGGATGTCAGCAGGGTTGCACTCCTCCTGAAATGTATAAAGGAGAATCCTTCCTTGCCTTTCCTAGTGTCTGGAGTTGGCCACCACCAATCCTTGGCATCCCATGGCTTGCCGCTGGACCACTCCAATCTCTGCATTAGCCATCACATGGCATTCTCTTTGGGTGTCTCTCTTTCCTCTTCCAATAACGGCACCAGTCCTATCGGAATAAGGGCCCATTCTATTTCAGTAAGACCTCATCTGAACTAATGATACATACAAAGACACTGTTTTTAAATGAGGTCACACATTCTGGGCTACTGTGGATTAGTTGACATATTGATATCAATAAGATATATTGATTAGGACTTCAATATATCTTTTGAGGGGTCACAGTTCAACTCAGAACATATGGTACCAGGAGAGACACGTCCATCCTAATGCACCTTATCTCTCTAAATGTCCAAAAGAACACAAATTTAACCAGAATGCTTCAGCATGTAAGATGAGGAACAAGCTTAATATGTGTTCATTGACAATCCTGACATGGCAAGAAATTTTATAATCTCCGCCAATCAAATGCCAGCAACAGCTGGCTTTCTCACAGTGCCAAGTCAGCTTTTCCAAGTAGTTTATGACTGGCTTCTCGGCAGCTATTTATGTTTTCAGAATATTAAGCAGTGTGTAGTCACTTTCTCAGGGAGGGCTTCTCAGTGCGGTTTCTAAAAATGTGCTGAATGTGTTTCCGAAGAGGAAAGGCGCCAGGGGGCCTTTAGTGGGGCATGCTGAGCCTTGTAATCACAAACAGATGAGAGCTTCCTGGTTCTGACTCTAAGAAACCAGCAAGAGTCCCCCAAATCAGCTCACAATCAGCCTGGGCAAAATCACTATCTTAACAAAAACTGTCATGGACTCCTTCCCTCCATCCTACCAAGTCCTCAACCCTCCAGGAAACTCAATTTGCTGATATGGTAAAGGGACCCAGTCTTCCTAACTTTGTGGTCTAGAATTCACAAAAGGCCTTCTATGCTCTCAGATTAACATAGAGAGCTCCCCAAAGAATGATGTACTGAGCACAGCCAGGGCTTTGTCTCCTGCTCCATGTATCCACTGATACTAGTGAGCTCTTGCATCTGCTAAGATTCTAGAGAGCTAGTAACAGAATCTGAGTATAACTTAAACGAAGGGAGAAAGTGCTTATTGGATGGTTACTGTGGTGGCGTGTGCAACCACGGGAAGCCTGAACAATCTCAGACCCCTGGGGATGTAATAAGGTGTTCAGGAATGGGGAAACTGACGTTGATGTTCTCATTGTGGAAAGATCCAAGACCGCTGGGTGCCTGTGGGTCTTTAGTCAAGATTCCAATTTTTATCCTCACTAGTGTTATCTGCCCCCTTGGGTAAAACAACAGAGAGGGAAAAGCCAGTCCTCAAGTGAAAGAATGCTATTATCATAAGCAAAGAGAGGAAGCAGTGTGCTGAGTGGACAGCAACACAAGCCCCCACCAGGAGACCGAGGCATATGACTGCCAGAGGACTCATTTAACCTTGCCCAGCAGCAGGCAGATCTACCACAGCCTGTTTTCCTGAGGCCACACTCCGGGGAGCCCTGTAAGATCAGTGAGGCTCTGGGTCTGCCCAAACCATGGACAATGGGTACCAGATGGAGAAATAACCTACCCAAAAGATGTCTAATTAGGGATTCCCATAAGAGAGTCTACCAAACAAGATAAATCAAGGAATTTTAATATCCTTCTTCCTGCCTAGAGCTAGCACCTAACATAAAATGCAAAGACCAGTGAGCCCTGCTCACTGGAGACTCCTATAGGAGACAAAACAGTTTCCTTAGTCCGGCATTTAATACTATCTGTAGCAGTAGCTTTCTACTTCCAGGATACTTTCCAGAATGCTCTGAGGATCAAACTGTGTTCCCACAGTACCTTGTACAAAGAGTCACTTCTGCATTTGCCACATTACAAAGCTTCTACGAGCAAGTAGAATTCACCTGATTTCCCTAAATATAGGTAATTATATGGGCAGAGAGGATGAGAAGAGAGCCTGCTAAGCAAAAGGAAACCTATTAGCAACAGGACAACTTAGCAACAACACAAGGAATCATCACAGGCAGAAAAGGAGGCCTATTAGGGGCATTGTTTTTATTTAGAGGAATAAAACATTAAGCAATAATCAAAAACTAAAAATTATTTTAAAATAATGAATATGATTAAAAAGTAAAAAATAAATTTTTGAATGTCTTCCCATCAAAAATCCATATACAAAATTAAAGGACAAATAGAAAACAAACAAAAATACTTATAACAACTATATCAAAGGATGTTAATTTGTCATGCAATAGAATTCAAACTAATAATAAAGGGAATAATAACATAAGCAGCATATATAATTGCTCCACAAATATTAATTTATTTATTTTATTTTTTATTTTTTTGAGATGGAGTCTCGCTCTGTTGCCCAGGATGGAGTAGTGCAGTGGCCCATCTTGACTCACTGCAAGCTCCACCTCCTCGGTTCACGCCATTCTCCTGCCTCAGCCTCCCAATTAGCTGGGACTACAGGAGCCAGCTACCACGCCCAGCTAATTTTTTGTATTTTTTTAATAGAGACGTGGTTTCACCGTGTTAGCCAGGATGGTCTCAATCTCCTGACCTTGTGATGTGCCCGACTCAGCCTCCCAAAGTGCTGGGATTACAGGCGTGAGCCACTGCGCCCAGACTAATTGCTCCACAAATATTTATTGTTCACCTATTAAGTGTTCAGTTCAGAAAAATATATAAATTGCTTAGAATTATATGAACAGAAGCCTAACTTCACTCAATGATTTAATAAATGCAAATTAAAACAGCAAGATATAGTCATTTTTACCTATCAAACTGGCATTGAGTAAAGGAGATTTCAAAACACAGATTTGGCAAGATTTGGAGGAAATGTATATTCACACACTGGTAATGAGAGTACAAATTGGCATAACTTTTTTAAAGGTCAATTTGGCAAAAGATCAGTATTATAATGAAATACCCTTTAATTCAGACATTCTGCTCCAAATAATTTCTGTGTACAGATATGCCCACAGAGGCACACAAGGATGTATGGCTAAAAATATTCATTGGAGTACTGCATGGAAAAGAAATTTAAAACATAAAACGCTCCAAACTGAAAATAATCTGCATGTTCATTAATAGATGATCTATACATAAATTATGGACATTTATATAATACATACCATGAAACCATTAAAAAGAATGTTCTAGAATGATAGAAAGAAAATGGTATATACTAATATGTCTGTAATATATTAAAATGAAAAAGAAGTCACAGAAAATAGTTCATCGAATCTTTTAAAAATCTATTTAATAGGCAAAATACAGAACTTTGTTTTGTGAGTGTATCAGGTATGAAGATAGGAGTGTGTGTATTTGCATTCTATATTTGCATATGTTCATGATATGTATAATAATTTCTATTTCATTGTATTTATCTTTGCCTACCTATTGCATGAAATTCATGTTTTAAAATCTACACTTTTTAAAATATTTATTTGATTTTAAGTCATAACTTTCTTGTAGACTATTTTCCTTTCCTAGAGCTTTTATTATTATTATTATTACTACTAGTGATGGTTCATTTTAATGTGTTGACTGAACCATGGCGTCCCAGATTGCACATTATTTTGGGGTGTATCTGTAACGGTGTTTCCGGATAAGATTAGCATCTGAATCAGTAGATTCAGTAAAGTAGAACACCCTCCCAATTGGGTAGGCATCATCCAATCCTCTGAGAGCCTGAGAAGAACAAAACGGCAGAGGAAGGAGGAATTCACTTCTTTTGCTTTTTGCCAGCTTGCTTGAGCTGAGACATAAGTCTTCTGCCTGTGGTCTGGGATTTGCGCCATCAGCCCCTCTTGGTTCTCAAACCTTCAGACTTGGACTGAATTATAGCAGCAGCTGTGATGGATCTCCAGTTTGCGGATTGTAGATGATGGGACTTCTCAGCCTCCATAATCATATGAGATACATATGATAATCATATGAGACATATATGATAATCATACGAGACACATGATAATCATATGAGACCCAATCATATGAGACACATCATCATATGAGACACATCATCATATGAGACACATGATAATCATGAGACACATATGATAATCATATGGAAGAAAGTAAAATGAAAAACAGGGTATATGCCCTATTTTATACCCAATATACCATAATTGTGTGTGTATATGTATATATGTGTGTACATATACACACACATAATGTATTTTTAGGGTACGTGTATATAATGTGCATATATACCCAATTTTTTCCTGTTTCTTTGGAGAACATTCAAATAATTCTTATTCTATATTTTTATTATATCCTCACAGTTTAATCCAGCTCTCAAATATACTACATATCCAATGCAGGCTCTCCTTTCCCTCTTTCCCAAATCCAGCAAGTTTTGCATAGTTTGTAAAATTTTTTTTTGACCATTTAAATAAGAGACCCTTGTGTTTGAAAATCTTAACTTCAGGCATACAAGTCCTAGAAGACAAACATATAAAGGTGGCTTGGGGCTTTCCCTCAGGACCAGAAAGACAACAATATCCTTTGAGAGAGAGAACTGCAGTCCTTGCCCCCTAATAGTAATACCACTACTGTGCACACTACTCAGTGAGAAAAATCCTCAAAGCTGGACTGGTTCAATCTGTTGGGTCTGCTCTGTCTTTCTGATAAGCACATCCCAGGAGAGGAAAGAAATATGGCTGACTAGTTAGGTGAAGGCAGGTCATTGTGGTTCCTTCTCTGCTTCAGGAACATGGTCAAGGACAGCTTGACCACCCAGCTTTAAGTAACGGCTTCTCAGTTTACATGGTTTACGCAGTGGACCCCAGGACAATTACTTCAGAATTTAGAGAGTTTCCCAGAGATGCACAGTCCTCCTGGGAACGAGAACCAGCTGGGTGTGAGGCTTGTGCACTTGCTCCGAAAGGAGCATTCCCACACCCTTAAGTGACCCAACAGAGAGATATGCACACATTGGGGACCAGAGAGACATTTTTTGAACCAGTGCTAGGAGTCATGACTACAAATTCTCTTCCAGATTATTTCCTTATTAATGGCTGTGAAACATTACAGCCAAAGGCTTCAGGAAAGGCAGTATGAACCAACATGGCATTCAATTCTCTAACCAGAAACATATTTCAGCTTGACTCAAGTGTCAGAAGTCACTCTGGTAGAGAGCAGATCAGCAAAGTGTCCTGAGAGCCATGCAAAGGAGACAGTCATTTATGCTGGTGGCATCGTTGCACTTTTAGGGGTGGAGGAAACCTGGCACGGGTCACATTTTAAGTAACAAAAAATAATAGCAGCAACAAGCACTTTGTCATGTTCAATATGTAGCAAGTTCAGTTCTAACTTCTTCTTTTGTGATGATCATTTAGTCCTCACTACAGCCTTATGGTCCCTGTCCCTGTTATTGCCACATGGCAAGCCAGGAGGCCTAAATATAGAAGGAGTAATGTGGCAAAGGCACTCAGCTAGTTAATGTGGAGATGGCTGGCACTGGAACCCCTAGACCTATCCACATAAACTCTGCTATGCTACCTTTCTATGCCTTAACTGGGTGCCTCCATCAAGACTCTCCTCCCTCCTCATTTCAGAACAAGTGCAATGACCACTGATAATGGTCATCTGTGTTTGAAATTGTACCTATCACAACTTGATTTTTATTGCCTCAATTGCTTTGCATCAAGTAGAAATATCACAGGTGGATGTTGGAATGAGACCAACCCCTGTTTGGAATTTGCTCAGCACCTTGCTCCCTTGTTAGACCTTAAGCTGAGAGTTTACTCTCTAACTAAAGTTTTCCCATCTGGAAAACTAGAACAACACCCACCTTACAGGGTTCACAGACTAAAGAAGACATTTGCAATGCACCTGGTGGAGGAACAAACACATAGGACGTGCTTGATATACACTGGTTCCCTTCCTTGTCTTTTCCTTTTTCACAGTGCCCTACCTACACTTATCCACCTCAGGTGTTAATAGAAAAACACTTTCTTGTTTTACAACAGCCCTCATCTCCATTCTGGCTACAAGCAACTACACACAGAGGTGCTCATTCCTTCATTCGCTTACTCATTCAGTAACACAAGGTAGCATGGACCTTGGTGGGGGGTATTTGTTTCCCAGGGCTGCCTTAGAATACCACACTCTTGGTGGCTCAAGACAAGGGAAATTTATTCTCTCACAGATCTGCAGAGAAAAAGTCTGAAATCAAGGTTTTAGCAAGGCCATGCTCCCTTGGAAGCCCTTAGGGGAGGATCCTTCCTTGTTTCTTCCAACTTCTGGTAGACCTGAGCTTCCCTGACCTAAAGGTGCAGCATTTCAACCTCTTTCCATGGTCATGGTGCATTCTCCCCATGTGCCTCTGTCTTCAGATGGTGTTTTCCTCTTCTTAGAAGGATGCCAGTCATATTGGAGGAAGGACCCATCCTAACAACCTCATCTCAACTTGATCAAATTTGCAAAGACCCAGATTATTTCCAAATAAGGCCATGTTGCCAGGTACTAGAGGTTAGAAATTTAACATGTTCTTTGTGGGTATACAATGCAACCCATAAGAGGGATGACAAATGCAGAATGGCACGGCATGGATCCAGGGGAGGCAGATGGGGAAACTGAGGCACATACTTGGAACTTTTGGTCAATTTGTTTCTCCCCTGTTTCCCAGCATGACTCTCCCATCATGACTATGCACTCTGTGGGAAGGAACACTGTGGCACAGGTCAGAAGTATTGAGGGAAACTCCTTCATAAGAAGCCAAGGAGTTGGCAGTCAGTGTTTCTCCCTTAACACCTACTATGCACTACACACACTCCAATCTCCTACTTGAATCCTCCCAATACCCCTATGAGATTATAAAAGGTGGAAGTGAAGCAACTCATGAATGATTAAGCAGCTTACTGCTGATAAAGTTCAGGGCTGCAATTTGAATCCAGCTCTGCCTGGCTCCAGAGCCTGGGAACAGACAAGAACCATTTAATAGAAAAGTTGTCACAGATGTTCAGTGTTGTATGCACATGAAGAATTAAGGTTAGCATATTATGGTATCATTGTGAATCCTTCATTGTTATTTGCCACATGGAAATGGCAACCATCCCATGTGGACCATTTCACCAAGGAGATGCAGGGTTACTTATTTAATTGACTGCCTTCCACCTTTCCTCTCCTTTCCTCAAATCCCATTTTATCTCTGGGCACAGATGGAGCATTCGTTGAGGTGTTTGTGCAGCTGTAGCCTATTGGGACTCCCACAAATCAGCCACAGGGTGGAGCACTAAGATGTGGTGTTGCATCTGTGACTGCTCACCACACCCGAGTTGTCTTCCCTGCTGTTCACCAGCTCTGTGACCTTAGGCAAGTTACCTAACATCACTGAGTTTCTGTTTTTCTATTTGGAAAATGAGGATAATTATACCTATTCATAGGTTGTTGTATAGATTAAAGTAAATGTGGCAATACATGAAAAACCGGTGGTATAGCACCTGATACCTAGTATGTGTTTAACTAATATAACTTTGCTAGGTCTATAAGGCAATGGGTTCTCCTATATTTTAGCTCATTGCACTAGATTCCTATGATATGATCTAAATGGGGAAGGAGTGGAGAGATCACTTTAACCTTAAAACAGAAAAAATGGGATTTTTCTCAAAGGTAGTCATATTTCAAACCAGGGGGTGCAGGTTTAAGAAAGCATAGGGACCTTTAGTTTCCTAAGGCAGGCATAAGGCATAAGGTGGCTAGATGACTTGAAATGATCAAAATGTATCTTCTCACAGTTCTAAAGGTTGGAAGTTTGAAATCAAGGTGCTGGTTGAGCCATGCTACCTCTGAAGCTCCTAGGGGATGAGATTTCCTTGCCTCTTCCAGCTTCTGGTAGTTACAAGAGTTCCTCAGCCTGAAAATTCATCACTCTGGTCTCTGTGTCCATCTGCACATAGCCTTCTGCCTGTATCTTTGTGTCTTCATTTGGCTATCTTCTTATAAAGACACCAGTCATATTGGATTACAAACTCACCTTACTCTAGTATGACCTCATTTTAACTAATTGCATCTACAATAACCTCATTTTTAAATAAGTTAACATTCTGAGGTACTGAGCATTAAAACTTCAATATACTCTTTGTGTAAGACACACCATAACTGACCATGTGGATTGAACTTCCAGAGAACTGATTTCCACTCCCCCAACCAGGGCCTAGGCTGTGGTTTACCTGATGGGGTCACTGAACCCTTAGGTTCAGGAGAACCCAGCATGCATAAGTCTCTTCCCAAGTCTACATTCAGTGACATCATGCTGATGGTTTGAAATCAGCCAGGTGGGAATATTCACACCATACAAATTAGTAAAATCTGCTCAGAGAGCATGTTGTTCAATATTCACCAGCCCACTGCTGTAAGTCACCAAGTTAAGGGAGTCACTTGGCTACTATGAGATAGAAAAGACCCAAGACCCATGGGTTTCAGGAGATGAGAGTATGTAGAACTGTAGAGAACTCCACTATTTACTGAGGAAGTCAGTTCACTTCTCCAAGAAAGTGAACTGCAGGATACCTCCCCTCTGCTACCCAACAGGCCCATGCTGAAGGCTGAAAGAAATAAGGGTATAAGTACAATGCGTTCTTTTCAAAAAAAAAAAAAAAAACAGAAATATTTTGCTGCTATTTTTTTTTTAACAGAATCTTGTTTTATTCAGCATGAAAAGTACAAAAAGCCTCAGACATAATCCACAGTGGATGTATTAGTGCATTCTCATGCTGCTATAAATAACTGCCTGATACTGGGTAATTTGTAAAGAAAAGAGGTTTAATTGACTCACAGTTCTGTGTGGCTAGGGAGGCTTCAGGAAACTTATAATCATGGTGTAAGGAAAAGTAAACATCTCCTTCTTCACATGGCAGCAGGAAGGACAAGAATGAGAGCTGAATGAAGGGGGAAGCCCCTTATAAAACCATTAAATCTCATGAGAACTTATTCACTCATGATTGGGGAAACAGCCCCCATGATTCAATTACCTCCCACTGGGCTCCTCCCATCACACGTAGTGATTATGGGAATTACAATTCAAGATGAGATTTGGGCATGAACACAGCCAAACTGCATCACTGAGCCCCTGGCCCCTCTTAAATCTTATGTCTTCATATTTCAAAACACAATCATGCCCTGGCAACAGTCGCCCAAAGTCTTGTCTGAGACAAGGCAAATCCCTTCTCCCTATGAGCCTGTAAAATCAAAAGCAAGTTAGTTACTTCCTAGATACAAGGGTATAAGTGCTGAGTAAATACACCCCTTCCAAATGGGAGAAATTGGCCAAAACAAAGGGACTACAGGCCCTATGCAAGTCTGAAATCCAGAAGGGCAGACAAATCTAAAAGTTCCAAAATGATCTCCTTTGACTCCATGTCTCACATCCAGGTCATACTGATACAAGACGTGGGTTCCCATGGCCTTGGGCAGCTCTGCCCCTGTGGCTTTGCAGGGTACAGCTCCTGTCCCAGCTGCTTTCATGGGCTCTTGTTGAGTGTTTGTGACTTTTCCAGGCACACAGTGCAAGCTGTTCATGGATCTACCATTCTGGGGTCTGGAAGACAGTGGCCCTCTTCTCACAGATCCACTAGGCAGTGCTCCAGTGGGGACTCTGTGCGGGGGGCTCCGACCCTACATTTCCCTTCCACACTGCCCTAGCAGATGTTCTTTATGAGGGCTCTGCCCATGCAGCAAACTTCTGCCTGGACATCCAAGCATTTTCATACATCCTCTGAATTCTAGGCAGAGGTTTCCAAATCTGTTTTTGACTTCTGTGTTCATGCAGGCTCAACACCACGTGAAAGTCATCAAGGCTTGGGGCTTACATACTCTGAAGCCATGGCCCAAGCTGTACCTTGGCCTCTTTTAGCCATGGCTAGAGTGGCTGGGATGCAGGACGTCACGTCTCTAGGCTGCACACAGCAGGAGGGCTCTGGGCTGGCCCATGAAACCATTTTTTCCTACTAGGCCTCTGTGCCTGTGATGGGAGTAGCTGTCATGAAGGTCTCTGAAATGCCCTAGAGACATTTTCCCCACTGTCTTGATGTAAATTTCTGCAGCAGTCTTTAATTTCACCTCAGAAAATGTGTTTTTCTTTTCTATTGCATTGTCAGGCTGCAAATTTCCAAACTTTGTTGTTCTTCCTCTTGAGTGCTTTGCCACTTAGAAATTTCTTCTGCCAGATACCCTAAATAATCTCTCTCAAGGTCAAAGTTCCACAGATCTCTAATGCAGGGCAAAATGCCACCAGTCTCTTTGCTAAAGCATAACAAGGATCACCTTTATTCCAGTTCCCAACAAGTTTCTCATCTGAGACCACCTCAGCCTGGACTTCATTGTTCATATCACTATCAGCATTTTGATCAAAGCAATTCAATGAGTCTTTGGAAGTTCTAAACTTTCCCACATCTTCCTGTCTTCTGAGTGCTCCAAGTCTCTAGAAAGTTCCAAACTTTCCCATGTTTTCCTGTCATCTTCTAAGCCCTCCAAATGTTCCAACCTCTGCCTGTTACCCAGTGCCAAAGTCACTTCCACATTTTCAGGTATCCTTATAGCAGCACCCCACTCTACCAGTACCAATTTACAGTATTAGTCTGTTCTCATGCTGCTATAAGTAACTGCCCAAGACTGGGTAATTTATAAAGAAAAGAGGTATAGTTGACTCACAGTTCTGTGCAGCTGGGGAGCCCTCAGGAAACTTACAATCATGGTGGAAGGGGAAGAAAGTATGTCCTTCTTCACATGGCAACAGGAAGGAGAAGAATGAGAGCCAGGTGAAGGGGAAGCTCCTTATAAAGCCATTAGATGTCGTGAGAACTTACTCACCATCAAGAAAATAGCATGGAGGTTCAATTACCTCCCACCAGGTCCCTGCCACCACATGTGGGGATTATGAGAACTACAATTCAAGATGAGATTGGGGTGGGGACACAGCCAAACCATATCACTGAGTGTCCAATAAATATTTCTTAAATAGAAGTATTGCTATCTTAATTAGAAGAGTGGGGTTTTTTGTAGTTTGTTCACAATTTAGCTCCCAAAAAAGCATAAGTAAGTCTAGATATTGACCAGTTGCTAAGCCAGAATGACTTCTTAAAAGACCTTGTCAACAATTTACCCAGCAGAGGCTAATGCTTTTCTGTCTGTCTCCAACTGGAACTCAGAAGGGAACATCAACTGTTTTCTCCTTCATTTTCCCACACTTCCGCCACCTTGTACACAGCTCCTGTTCTAAGGTCTTACTTTAGACTCTGAAATTAGCATCATAATGGGTCTTCCAGCTTCGTATCTGCCCCACCAGCTCAACTACTTCCTCTTTCTGCTCCTGGGGTGCTCTTTCTAAAGACATGTCTGACCATTTCATCCCCCTGTCTAAAACCTGAAAATAATTTCTGTCACCCTCAAATACAACCCGAACTCCTTAGTATGGCATTCAAGGCTCTGGGGCTATTATTCGGTCTGGGTCTGGGTCTGGATAGGATCTTTTGATGCCTGATGCCACCTCAGATGCAGATGGGCAAGTAACCCAAGTTAGCCAATTAGATTTTCCCAACCCCAGTCACTGTGGTTGGTAATCCAGGAAGACCTCTGAGCCAAATAAAGCCAATAAGTCTTACCTGGGGTTTATTTAAAAAAAATAAATAAATAAAATAAAAATAAAATTATTTTTTATTGCAAGTCATTAGGCTGGAAATAAATATTCTAGACATATCTATGATTGCTTCTTACTGCATAGGAATTCCACATTTCATCTTTGCAATAAGAAAACATACACACAGAGAGAGAGAGAGCAAGAGAGAGAGAGAGCAAGAGTAAGAGCGAGAGAGAGAGAGTCAGTCTGAGGGAAGCTAAGATAGAAAGTTAGAGGCAGAAGAGAGAGATGAGGTCTTTAAGTTCAGGTCCAGTTGCTCTGGGGCCATCTTTTTTGGTCCACACTCACACTTTGCCACACAAGTCCACCTCCATTCCACTTAAACCATCTCCAGTTGGGTTTCTGTGATGGACAATAATCCTCAAAAACAAGACAACCATTGACATTCTGTCCCCAGCTTGTCCTTCCAGCCTTGCCCATTTTCCTTCCCTGGACTCTGTCCTTCTTGTCCACTGTTTAGGCTTCCACTTTTTTTCATCTTCATTGCGTGTTTCTTTGTAAACTAACGGTCTGTCTTTCCCAGTGTGGATGAATTTCAAATGATCAAAGTATAAATTCACTGTAGTATCCCCGACACCTAGACAGGGCTGGGGACATAGTATTTGTACAACAAATATTTTGCTGAAGAAATAAACACATTTATCCTCAAAATGGGAGAGAAAGTTGTCATGATAAAAGGTTGCAGGCTTTATGTCTTAGCCTTGCTACACTATGAACTTGCTGAGAGCAGGCAACAATTCTTACCACGTCCAAAGCTGCAGCCCACTGTGCAGTTCCTTGCACATGGGGGTGCCCAGTAAAAGGGAATAGGCTGACTTTATCTGTAAGTTTGTGGGGTCTGAAGAGAGAGCCCTAGGAATCCCTAAACACTGGGGGCACTCAATAAACCTGTGTTTAAACCTAGGTGACAATTAGTCTAGTTTTAAGCACAGTTTTAATGAGTGCCCCCAATGACTTCTGACTTCTTCCCTACTCTTTCGGAAGGAATAATAAAATTAATTTATTACTGATAAGAGCAGCCAACAATTTATGTATCTCTTACTAAAGGCAATATAATTTTTTTCATAATTTTGTAGTTTTGTAGTTTTATGTAATTTAATCTATAGAAGAACCTTATATTGACGCTATTATAATTCTTTCCTTTTTATAGATTAGGAATTGAGGCTCAGAGCTGTTAAGTGACTTACTGAGAAGCCCATGACAGTCAGTGTCAGGGAAGGACTGGAATCTGGAGCCATCGTCAACTAGCCCCTCCGCCATCACTCACTTAGCAGACACCCTGAGGCAGGCCCCATACTCACATTTAGAATAGAGATATCAGTGGGACATAATGCCTGTCCTCGAAGGGAACACAGAAACAGATGGCAACATGCAAGGAAGAACATCAGGGTAAGGTACAGGGAACAGAAGCTGAGGGTAGTGGGAACAGCAACATCAGAAAAGACCAGGAGGACTGAATTTTGGAAGGTGAGTAGGAGTTAGCTCGGAAAGGAAGCAGAAAGGAATACAGAAGAAGAAAATAGGAAGCATTCTCCAACAAAGAAACAAGTGTCCTTGAGGGCTAAAACCAGAGTTGGCAGTAGCTCCTTAATTAACAGAACTCAAAGATCAGGATTTGAGGTAAGGAATGGGAAGAGGGAAGTGGCAGATGATCAAAATTCCCAAAGGCCATTAGAGTCTCATCAGGGAGTCAGACCATCCTGAAGATTTGTGCCTAGAACCAATACAGCACGGTGTCCTAGGCATGGACTTAGAAATCAGAGAAACATGGGCTGTTATAGCCTCAGTTTGGAAAACAGAGCCACAGGTAAGACCCTATGTGATAGTTCTTTATTATGTATCCCAGAGAGTAGAAGTGAGGTAAAAGGAAGATGAAATAGGAACATAGGTTGAAATAAAATAAAAAGATGCATTATCAATTTGGCTGCCATAAGGTACAACTAGTTGCTTGATTCTGTAGGACTGTTCTTCAAGAAAATAAATAAAAAGTATGTTTGCACAGCCTATCCAGGGTAATAATCAGCACACCTGATTCTACCTCCTACTGATTAAAGGTTCATCCCATGGAGCATTAATTCTCCAGTTCCTGTGGGCTGGGTATACACAAGTGACTAAAGGTACTGTGCAGTTGGGGTCACAGAGAAGCCCCAGGACAGAAGGCAGCAGGCATAGGCTGCCTGGGTGAGGTGATGTCCAGTCACCTCTGCCTGAAGTGAGTGGAACTCATGCTGAGCGTATTGCTATAGCAGCCCCTGAAACAAAAAATCAGGTGAGGCCAAGAAATAGATCAGTCTCGTGCACACTATCCCAACACCTGCTGGCTATGTTTCTTAGTGTGCCTCAGTTTCCTGTGAATAAAATGGAAAGAGTAATGTATTTGACTCATGAGAAAATTCCAGTGCTCACAACTGTTCCTAGAACATGGAAAATGCTCAATAAATAACAGCTCTTATTACTACTGTCATCATCAAAAACAATGGTATGATCAAACTAACTTTGCCAGAGATTTGCACTTTGGGTCATTGATTTTTAACCTATTATTATATATAGAGAGAAGTTTATCATTAAAAAAAGCAACAGTAACCTTGAGCTTTACAAATAAAAATGCAGCACTTTTTAAAATCCCTTTTATCTCTGTTCCTGGAATCAAATTGACCACTCTCTAAAAACGTGACTTGGAAAGCACCATGAATGAGGACACAGAAGATGTGGGCCTTAGTTTCATCTTTGTACAGAGCTGTGTGTCCTTAACAATTCCACTTGTTCCAAACAACAGAATGTATTGATTCTGGGGGGCGGGGGGCGGGGCGGGGGCAGGCCCTGGGACTTGCTCTACAGACAAAGATGAGCCAGGCTTAGTCTTCTGAGATCTCAGTCTAGGAGGTGAATACAGACCCTGAAACATCTGACTCTGGTATCAGACAGTAAATTTTTCACAAACATTACAAATAATCAAGGAGCAACCAGAGAACCACATGGAGTCTCTAGAAAATTGGTTTCCTCACTGGTCACAAGAATCCAACAGAGTGTCCCAAGTATGGAGCACAAATCTCTAGTAAAATTGAGACAATTTAGGTAGTGTACAGACAGGACATTAAATAAATTATAATTAATAGTGTAGTAAGAAAGTAATTCTCTTTACAATCCTTCTGGTTCTTACAGGAGGTAGCTGCCATCTGGAACTTGATAATCTTCACTTTTAATAAAGAAAATAAGAGACCACTAGTTTGTTCAGAATTTTTGGCTGACTTGGTATTTGCACATAATTGTATAAATTTATTTCATTTTACTTTTTTTCAAAATTTTGTGTAAAGTTTTACTTTTTAATTGAAGATAACAATATATTGCTTTTATTTTAGACATAGTTATTTAAGTTTTAAAAAGTAACTTGATTAAAAACACATTACATAAAGACAGTACAGATGGTATGTAAATGTAAGGAAATAATTTTTCACTATATGATTCAATATAAAGTAACCACTTTGATGGATAGCATCAAATATAGCAAAATCATAAAGGTGCAATGAAAATTTCTGAAGTTGGGGAAATACTGGAGTAGATGACTTAGAAACCCTCCTGCTTTTTAAATATATTTTGTCTATTACACAAACACTTACGGAAAACACTTCTGAGAAGAGTCCTTCAAGGGTGCTGACTCTGCTACAGTGATTTACCTGCTTCATCCTCTGTGGCTTGGAATGAGGATATGATGGATTTAGCCAAAGCAGTCATTTTCGACTATGTGGTGGTCTTGATGATGGATACCAAACTCCAGGAGAAGAAAGAAAAGAGACTGGGACACCAATGAATATAGTGCCACCAAAGCCAAAGGAGTCCTAGACGATCTACTGCCAGGCTTCTTTTATATGATACTGGAATAAACTTCTTTCTTGTGTATTTGACTGAATTTTTAGGCTTTCTGTTAGATGCAGCTGAACCTAATATTAAATGATACAGCATTTATTTCTTGCAAGAGAGGTACTATGAGAAATGAAATCTAAAACATAGTATTATCGTATTGCATAAAGTCCTACAGGCAAATATTATGGACTAGGATATTGCAGGTAGAAAAGCTGATGTCCCATGCTATATGATAGCAAAACAGTTTGCCAACCTATTGACTAATAGAAGTTGAAACACAGACCATACACTCACTTAGGCTATACCATTAGGAGAGAGAAAAGGAAAAGTCAAAAATATTGATATATTAGTTATCTATCACTGCATAAAAATTACCCCCCAAAACTTAGCAGTTTAACACAGTAAACATTTATTATCTGATAGTTCCTGTGGGTCAGGAATCTAAGCACAATTTAGCTGGGTCTCTCTGGATTCAGATTTCTTTTAGAATTGTAATCAAGATTTTTCCTGTGGCAACAGTCTCATTTGAAGTCTCAACTGAAGCAGATCTGCTTACAAGCTCACTGATGTAGTTGACAAAATTTAGTTCTTCACAGTCTGTTAGAGTAAGACCCTCATTTCCTCACTGGATATTTATCAAAGGCCTCCTTCAATTTCTTGCCATGTGGATCTCTCCAGAGAACAACTCACAACATGGGAGCTAGTTTTCCTGAGAGAGCAAGTGATAGGATAAGGAGAGGGTATACCCAAATCTTAATTACACAAGTGGCATTTATCACCCCAGTGTGTTCTGAAGTATTTCAGTAAATTCAGCCCACATTCAAGCGGTGTAGATTACACAAGTAAATTCCATAAGGTAGGGATCATTAGGGACCATCATAGTTGCTTACCAGAGTTGATATCTGATAACATTGTCTGCCACTTTCAACAAAGTTTCACAAAAAATAAAGTCAAACAACACCTATCCATTCACAAAAAGAATAGCAAGAAATGAAGCTTTCCTTTGTCTGCAGACTAAAATCTAGGCTCCGTATGAGGCTATAATTGGAGATCTAGAAAGAGTATGGTCTAACCTGAATCTGTTACCAGCAGCTGCAGCCTTAGCATCAAATAGACTTCCTGGTGAAATGAAAAGAAGTGAATTGCTTCCTGACCAAAGCCTATTGTTTCAGATGGCCATCAAGCTGGGGGAGAAGAATGGACAGATCACAGAGATCTATGACTGAAATCCAAGAGCCATCAGGTTTAAAACCTCTAGCTGGACAACATTTGGGGCTGTGGTCACTTACATGTGGAATTTTCCAGAAGTATATGGAACAGGAACCTTATAAGTTATTAAGCAAGAAACTGCCCCACGAGAGCTATTATTTATTATGGACTTGTGGCTGTAGGGTTTGTCCAACCCTCTCCTTTACTGAGTGGAGGTTCTTTCTGCAGGAATGCTGTTTCTGCTTCACTGTTGGTTGCTAGTGGACAGGGAGTGAGAATGAGATAGGTTGTGTTAGTGTTTAGGTCGCTGGGGTTTAAGGAGATAAAATCAGACCTGGTGAAGAGAACTGCACATCTTCCAAGATCCTAGACTTTCAGCAAATACAGCACCTGGAGGAGATACCAAGGTCCTCTTCCTTGGATAGGGATTATATTCTACATATAAAAAAATGTAGGTTTCAGTTGGGCATGGTGGCTCACACCTGTAATCCCAGCACCTTGGGAGGCCGAGGTGGGTGGATCACGAGCTCAGGAGTTTGAAACCAGTCTGGCCAATATGGAAATCCCGTCTCTACTAAAAATACAAAAATTAGCTGGGTGTTGTGTTGTGCGCCTGTAGTCCCAGCTACTTGGGAGGCTGAGGCAGAAGAATTGCTTGAACCCAGGAGGCAGAGAAAAAAAAGTAGGTTTGGAGGTTGGGTAGCTAAAGGATCAAAGATCAACTGTGACAGTAATTGTTTGATGCCTACCTAATATCTATTGTCTTCTTTTGCACAGGCTAAATATTGGAGCCTCCAAAATGAAATACTCCGTGAAAGGTACAGCATCTTTCACTCCTTGTGTCCATTGTTGTTCTGGGCTAATCCCCTCACACCCAGCAGAAAGCACTGGTTTTATAGAAGAAGCAGAAGTGAAGCTGGAACTATTTGGAATCAAAAGAGGGAAGGAAAACTTGAAACAGATAGTTTGTGTATTACTCCATTCTCTAACTGTCATAAAGAGCTACCTGAGACTGGGTAATTTATGAAGAAAAGAGGTTTAACTAACTGACAGTTCCACAGGTTGTACAGGAAGCATGGTTGGAGAGACCAAAACATACGACCATGGCAGAAGGGCGAAGGGGAAGCAAGCACCTTCTTCACGTGGTGGTCGGGGTGGTGGTAGGGAGAGAGAAAGAGAAGGGAGAAGTGCTGCACAGTTTCAAACAACCAGATCTCATGAGAACTCATTCGCTATCACGAGAGTAGCAAGGGGGAAGTCCACCTCCATGATCCAAACACCTCCCACCAGGTCCCTCCCCTAACATTGGGGATTAGAATTCAACATGAGATTTGGGTGGGGACACAGAGCCAAACCATAGCAGTGTGGCTTGAAGGTTCTTCACAAGCAGCCCCCAAATGGAGTTGAAAAAGTAAAATACACACATTTTTATCCACTTGGCAGTTTTTTCAACTTTTGGCAAGAGTCAGGATAGAGCCTGTGAAAGTTAAAACTTCAGGATTGATTTGGAAGTTGGGACACTAAGTTCCTCCAGTTTGATGTGGTCTTTCTGTTGTGGAGAAGAAAACTAGAAATAGAATAAAGGAAGTGAAACAGAAAACGAAGGAGTGAGCAATACTCAGCACAGATGGCTTAATTCAAACAACAGGATGAAGGTGATTGCTCCCTGACACTGATTATGTGCAGCCACTGTTCTGAGCACTATACATACACTGCTAATCGCTTCACCTTCTCAGCAAGGGGATACTCTCTATCTCCATTTTACATATGAAGAGACTGAAGCTCTGATAGCCTATCAGCCGGGATTCTAACCCAGGCATTCGGTGTCTAGGGACCATGTGCCTAAGGACCAGCTCCTCTGTGCAAAATTGTTTGAGTCAGCTAGGGAGGGAATAAATGAATCAATTACAGAATGACCAAATTTATAAGTAAGTAAATTACTGAATGCATACATTTATAGACAAATGAATTGAATAAATGTATAGATATCACCACTTTTCTGAGAAGTACAAAGGATTTGGCAATTCTCCTTAGTCTATATCTTGAGATACATCCTCCATTAATTCTTTGAATCTAATTAAAACTGCCACTAAGGGAAAGCAGGTTGTTATTTGCATCGTTGTTGGTACCAAAGGGAAGGAGAAGCCAGGGTCAGGAAGGGAGGGAGAGAACATCAACACAGCTTCACTTTTTCCTCTAAGGCCAGCCTTGGTGCCTCCCATGCCACAGAGTCCAAATCACCCACCAGTTACTTTCCGAGGAAATTATATTTTCTCTTCCAAAATGTTATTATTTAGAGATTTATTTAGCTTTGATTAAAGAAGAAACAGGGAGAAAAGTGCTATCAGTCATTCACATTTCACTGTCCATTCCTTTATTCACTAATGTATTTGCTGGATATTTATTAAGTCTGTGTGCCAGGATTTGTGCCAGATCCAGCTTTACCTTGAGAGGAGAGTCATTGTCTTAGGTTTGATTCCCCTAGAGGCAGACTCTGAGACCAGAATGGGTATGCAAGAGGTCTATTTGTAGGCAATCCCAGGACAACTGGCACAAGTGTGTGAGTAGCAGAGTCAGACTGGGCAGGGAAGGAAGCTAATAGAGGGTATGCCTTCATGCCGGTTAGTGCAGAGCTCAGTTTTACCTGGGCAACTCTGGAACATGTTGTAGAACATGCCTTCAAGGGAACCTGCCTAAGGGGCGATGAGATGGGCTCATGAAGAAAAGAGGTTTAGTTGACTCACAGTTCTACGGGCTGTACAGGAAGCATGGTTGGGGAGGCCTTAGGAAACTTACAATCACAGCAGAAGGGCGAAGGGGAAGCAAGCACCTTCTTCACATGGTGGAGCAGGAGTGAGAGAGAGTGAAGGAGGAAGTTCTAGACAATTTCACAGTTTCAAACAACCAGATCTCATGAGAACTCACTTACTGTCACGAGAATAGCAAGGGTGAAGTCCAGAGTCTTATCATCTAACTCCCATCCATAATTGGTTGAGGTGAGAGTTGCTCCCAGGTACCATAATCCCCTTGCACTTTTGGTTTCCCTGCCTGTGATGCAGAAAACTCTCTCAGACTGAAAGCTCCAGGTGCTTGGAGTAGGACACTGTAGGCATGCACTAGAATGGTGAGTGCCAAGAGGATACGGGATGGGTAAGACCCCACAGCATCTGCTACAAATGAACACATAGATGATTAATTTAAGCAGAAGCCAGAATAGGAATATGACCCTGGTACTACAAAAGCACATAGAAGAGAATGATTGATTTATTGACCACTAGGCTTCCCTGACCACACAAGCACACACTTGTACACACATATCCACACATGCACATGTACACACACATGCATACCTATGCGCACATGCACGTGCGCACACACACACACACATACACACACACTCCTCTTCATTCCACAGCCCACAAGTATTCCTTATCAGATAACTTAGCTAAATGCTTACGTTCTTCTGTTTACAAGGACAAAGGCTGTCCTTTTGAGACCCCAAGCCTTGGAAATAGTGATTCCTCTTCTGATATGGAATTCAATATAAAATCACCCTAAAGCATAAATATGTATAAGGAAGTTCCAAGTAGTTGTGATTTTTCTGATGTTGATAAAATAATTTTTTGTGTGCAAAAAAATGTCATATTACTTCCAAACAATTTCTTGGTATCCCTGTTTTGTGTCTCAGGTGCATACGTGGTGTGCCCATTGGGTGATCTCTACACTCTTCACAAAACTAAAGCATCATGCAGAGGAGGGTGACCTCGTCCACTTTAGAATCAGTCGTATCTGCAAGGCCTGGTAACATTAGGCACGGAGCGGGAAGTCATTCAATGCTGGGTGTGTGGCTGGGTGGATGGATGGATGGATGGATGGATGGATGGATGGATGGATGGATGGA
>NC_045436.1:171077900-171097016 GCF_002776525.5 Piliocolobus tephrosceles | reverse complement strand
GGATGGATGGATGGATGGATGGATGGATGGATGGATGGATGGATGGAGAGAAGTATGAGTGAGCTCTATTTGAAGAGAGAGAAATCCCAGGATATGTCAGAGCTTTCAAAGATGAAGTAAGCTCTAAATCTAGACTTAGAGGATGGCCAGTGGATGTCTTCAGATAGGGGATTCAGTGTGGGAGATAGGGAACACCTTCTTTTTCAGGTATTTTGAAAAACACCATTCAATTTAACTTAGTTATACTCTCGGATTGGAATTCATCAGGCCCCTGGGGTTAGAGTTTCTCAGGGCCTGCTAGTGAGCTTGACTTGGGAAGACCACACAGGTGGTCTCTGAAGTTGTCAGCAGCTTCGGCCACTGCCACAGATAATTTATTCCCTCTGCTGGAACTTCAGCTACTGAGCAGGACAGGCTAATTGGGTCTTCCTGGAAATCCACATCAGTTAGAAGCTTCCTGCTACAATCTCTGCACCTCCTTTCTAACCTTTTGCAGTGCCAAGGCATAAAGAGAAGGAACATTTATAAAGCACATGCCTGCTGAGAATACCCTGTCGTGATTGTTTTCCCCAGTTCAGGCATTCCCTGCCAGCTACTTCAAAGGCTTTTGAAGTTACTGCTAATTTAAAAGCAATAATAAGATTGACACTGAAATGCTTCCCAGCTGGTTTTTCTGGGCAATAACTCTCACCAGTTCCTTTACAACCTGCTTTCTGTTACAGTTTGGGGTTTGGAAAACACAGGCTTCTAAAACACTCAAACAGAACAGAACATGTTTCTAAAACAAAGAAATAACATGATCCTAGCACAGATATAAACATGTTCTTCTCCATTTAGGATATATTTCTTAACAATGAATGTCAGTGAAATGTACCTGGCCCAGTACCTGGCACTTAACAGAGTGCTTGTAGCAAGTGTGGGGTCAGTGAGTCCTAGGTTTAAAACTCAAGTCTTCCACTTATTAATTGGTTGTTCTTAGACAAGTTATTTAATGTCCCTAAAACTCCAAGTTATCCTCTAAAAATAGGATATAAAAGTACCTCTCTTGAAAGCTAGTTAAGAAAGTGGAAACTCAAGGATAAACGCAGGTGTGAGATTCAGATCAGTAGCGAAAGCTTAGCTTTGCCACTTTCCAGCTGGTCACCTAGGGCTTAGTCAATTCACCTAACCTCCCTGAGACTCAGTTTCTTTACCTATAAAATGGAAATAATAAGACATCTCTCATAACTCATATAGTAGATATAATAGTAATTAAATTTCATGACATATTATTTAATGGCACAGTATTTGGGACTGAGTTCAGTAAAATGACAGCCTTTACGGATGTAAAGATGAAATGAGAAAAAGTATCTGGGCCGGGCGCGATGGCTCACGCCTGTAATCCCAGAACTTTGGGAGGCCAAGGTGGGCGGATCACGAGGTCAGGAGGATCGAGACCATCCTGGCTAACACACGGTGAAACCCCTTCTCTACCAAAAAAGATAAAAAAACTAGCCGGGTGTGGTGGTGGGTGCCTGTAGTCCCAGCTACTCAGGAGGCTGAGGCAGGAGAATGGTGTGAACCCTGGAGGTGGAGCTTGCAGTGAGCCAAGATCACGCCACTGCACTCCAGCCTGGGCAACAAAGCGAGACTCTGTCTCAAAAAAAAAAAAAAAAAAAAAAAAAACAACGAAAAAGTATCCAAATAGCTGTCCCAGTGTACTTAACAGACCATTTCACAAACTTTTTCTATTTTAAAACCATTTTCATTGATATGTCTGTATTGGCTGTTGCCTCATAATCAGGTTTCCCAATACTCAGTGATTAATTTAATCAGTGTTTTTATTATTGTTATAGTGATTTAATCATTTTAAACATTCTGTCAATGTTTAAGCTCCGGCTTAGAACATTAACAGTTTAATGTGGCTCATGAGTCGCCCCTTCAGCTCAGGCTGGGAGTTCTTCTGACCCAGAATAGCTTTCGTTGCAATTGTTTGCCTGCTCCACAGTTTTTCATTCTCCGGCAGGCTAGCCCCAGCTTGTTTATTTACATCAGAACCAGGCAAAGTCCCAAAAGTGAGTGGGAAAAGACTTGGAACTGGCATCTCACAGCTTCTGCCACATCATTGGTCAAAGCACATCACCAGACCAACCCAGATCCAAAGACTGGGGGAAAGACTGCATGTCTTCATGGGAGGAGCTGCAGAGTTATATGCAAAAGGGCATGAACATGGTGAGAGGTGGAAAGAAATGTGTCCATTATTGCAGTCTATCATATTGCTCCAAAATAAATTGCAGACATTTTACCATGAGTTTGTCATAAGAACTCAGATGCTCAATCTTCGGGCATAGGCTCAGAAACAGCCTTTCAGCCCCTTGGAAGTGACAGACTATGAGCTTTTCCTTTTTAAGAAAACCTGTTAGTCACGTAATTTGCCTCATATGTCCTTGGAAGAAGTAACCTGGCATTGCTTTACTCACACTATCTGCCTGAGCCTTCCCACACTCATAGCAGGGGTGCAGAGTGACAGTCCTCTGGATTGTCATTATGCAGCAGCTGCAATGCTGTTACCAAAGCAGGGATAGCAAATGGACATGATGCAGCTCCTGAATGCCAACCTTGCCACAGACCCATCAAACCGTCTAACTCAGGGTGGGTAGGTTAGCTAGGATCCAGAATTGTTGGGGTTACCAGAAAGGGCAGAGTCAGTGCCTTCAGGGATGGGAGAGGATCAGAATGCCAATTCTTTCCCATCTTAGTCATAGCTAGGGTGGGAATTCAAACTGACTCAAGGGAAAGAGAATATGGTTCTTTAAATCTGGTATCATTAAAGAGAACAGGAGATATAGTCAGAATTGGTGTGAATCCCAGTTCTGCTATTTACTCATTCTATAACCTTGGATGACTTGCTTACCACTCCTGGTTTCCATTCTTCCAATCTTCCTACTGGGGACAGTAATATTTAATTTACAATGATACAATGAGGACTGGATTAAGGATATACCATATGTAAAACACATGACAGATGCACACTCAGTAAATGTATATTTCACATTCTATCATACTAGCAGCCTTCTAAAATGGGGTATTAATAGAACAAATCAGAGTGAGATGTTTAAATAGTGAAGTTGAATACCTTCTTTCTGAGGTAGTAGGATCTGTGCACTAATTAGAGATGATGAAAACAAATGGCTGTACCTAAAACTTCAGAAAATTCTACTTACATAAGTTCCACCCCTACTTTCCAATACATTTGCCCCCATTATGACTTCTTATTTCTCAGCTTTTCTTTTATTGGCTTATCTGGATAGTCAGATTAGTCAGGGTTCTGTATGACTATGATACCAAAGCATAGTGGAACACTTAGGATCTGAACTCAGTTTTCTGCTTCCATATCAAGTCACTTAGATTAGGGAGAAGAGTCAAAGCTGCCACTAATGCAGAGCAAGTCCTAGAAGACGGCTTATCGCATGACCAGCTTTGGTTTCAGGCAGAACTTACATTAAGGTTCCTAAACTATCTTTTAGTCTTTCCATTAAGAATAACCCAAGAGTATTTTTTTTTCAGCCAACGTTTACACTGGAATATAAATTTTATTTAGTACAATTCTCAATAAGTTATTAAATATGTGTATGTGAGAGGTTAGGTGATATTACTAACAACTAGTATTTATTTGATATCTACCATGTGTCAGGAACATTGAACACAATATATCTAATATTCACTATGACTCTAAGAATGTTGTAAGGTTAAGGTGAGGTTGGGCTAAAAGTAAGGGAGACTCAAAAAGTAACAGTGGCTTAAGCAAAAGTTTACTGCTCTCTCTTTGTAAGTTCCAAGACAGAAAATAGACTTATATACCGACTTTGTTCCAAAATGTTTTCAAGAACCCAAGCTCCTCTGAGTGTGAAGTTCATTCCCAAGATATCGTCAGAGTTCAAAATTATTGCTTTGGCTGCCGGTCACTATGCCCACATTCCAGCCAGCAGGGCAATATAAGGACTAACAATAAATGTAAAGGGTGTGATCCACTTGTCTTTAAAAAAAAAAAAAAAAACTAATAAATAAATAAATTTGATAAATAAACTTACAAAATTTATTTATCAATGCTAGAAGTCTTTTGAGGGAGTCCTTGGGGTTTTCTAGGTATAAGATCATATCATTAGCAAACAGAAATAATTTGACTTCCTTTTTGCCAATGTGGATGCCTTTAATCAGTAGCATTTCTATTTATCAAAAATAAGCAAGGTGAGAACCAAATTAAGAAGTGAATCCCATTTACAATCACTATAACAACAATAACAACAACAACACCTAGGAATATATTTAACCAAAAAGGTAAAAGATCTTCACAAGTAAAACTACAAAATGCTGATGAAAGAAATTGTGGGTGATAAATACAAATGGAAGAACATTCCATGCTCATGGACTAGAAAAATCAATATTGTTAAAAATGACCATACACTCGAAGCAATTAATAGGTTCAATGAAATGAATAGCAAAATCCTAATGTCATTTTTCACAGAATTAGAGAGAAAAAAAAGCCCTAAAATTCATATGGAACCAAAAAAGAGCCCAAATAGCCAAGGTAATCCTAAGCAAAAAGATCAAAGCTAGAAACATTACATTATCTGACTTCAAATTATACTACAAGGTTATAGTAATCAAAACAGCATGGTACCATCATAAAAATAGAGACATAGATTAATGGAACAGAGTAGAAAACCTAGAAATAAATCCAAATACCTACAGACAACTGATCTTTGACAAAGTTGACAAAAACACACTGGGGAAAGAACACACTATTCAATAAATGGTGCTGGGAAAGTTAGCTCACCAAGTGGAATGAAACTAAACCCCTATCTCTTATCATACATAAAATTTAACTCAAGATGGGTTAAAGACTTAAATGTAAGTCCCAAAACTATAAAAAATACTAGAAAAAACCTAGGAAAAACTCTTCTAGACATAGGCCTAGGCAAAGAATTCATCACTAAGACCTCAAAATCAAATTTTTAAAAATAGACTTAAACAAATGAAAAAGTTTCTGTACAGCAAAAGAAATCAACAGAGTAAAATTCTACCTGCATATTGGGGGTAAATATTTGCAAACTATGTATTCAATGAAGGATAACTATCCAGAACCGATAAGGAACTCAATTCAACAGCAAAAACCAAATCATACCACTGAAAAATGAACAAAGGGCACAAACAGACATTTTTCAAAGGAAGACATAAAAACAGCCAAGAAACACATGAAACAAATCCTCAACATAACTATTCATCAGAGAAATGCAAGTTAAAACCACAATGAGATACCATGTTAAACCAGTCAGAACAGCTATTAAAAAGTAAAAAAAAAAAAAAAAAAAGATGTTGGTGAGGATGTGGGAAAAAAAGAAATTGTTTATACAATGTTGGTAGGAATGTAAATTAGTGCTAACTCTATGGAAAACAGTATGGAGATTTCCCAAAAAAACTAAAAGCAGATCCACCATTTGATCCAGCTATCCTACTACTGGTACTGGGTATACACCCAAAAGAAAAGAAATCACAATATCAAAAAGATACCTTTACCTGTATGTTAATCACAGGACTATTCATAATATCAAAGATATGACATCAACCTAAGTGTCCATCCATGGATGACTGGATAAAGAAAATGTGGTGTATACATATATACAATGGAATACTACTTGGCCACAAAAAAAAAAGAACAAAATCATGCAGCAGAGGATTAACTTAAGCCTATCTGTAGTGAAATAACTCAGAAACAGAAAGTCAAATGCCACATGTTCTTACTCATAAGTGGTAGCTAAATAATGTGTACATATGGACATAGAGTGTGGAATAATAGACACTGGAGACTCAGAAGGGTGGGAGAAGGGTGAGGGATAAGGAATTACTTAACAGGTACAATGTGTACCATTCAGATAATGGCTATACTAAAAGCCCAGACTTTACCACTATGCAGTACATCCATGTAACAAAATAGTACCTGTACCTACTAAGCCTATAAAAAAATTTACAAAATTAATTTAAAAATATTTTCCAAGTAAGAACCTATAACACTTCAGCATGAATATCACTGGCCAATACTTAGTCAAAGGCTTTAAGAGTACCTGGAAAATGTAGTCCTCATTCTGGCTAGTGATTTTTCTAAGAATAAAGAAGAAAATAGATACTGAGAGAAAATTAGCAGTGTAGGCCATTGTTATTCAAATCTTCAAAATACAGAGTAGAAATAGCCTCAGAGATGTTGTCACTGGCTTAGTTAACCCAGATTTGAGCCCAGGGTTGTGTGAGTTTATTTCCCTCTTTCTACTAAATTATATTGTCATAAATCCATTTTTCTATAGGGATCAAGGCCATAGACAATGCCATTAATGAATGGATTAGTGGAGTGGAATTCCAGACATGTCCCATCCCAAACTTTGAACCTCCTTCTTCCACTGTTTTACAGCAAGGCTATGACTAAGGATAATTATTACATTGCCAGTGATCTTTAAAAAAAAAAAAATCACAAAAACACTCCCCTGTAGTATTCTCATCTATAAAATAGGTATAATACCTATTAAAAATCAGGATCAAGGGCTTTAGCATATGTAAAAGTGATATATAAACAGAACAATACTGTAAACAGATGTTAGCACATTTTGTTATTTTATATAAGGCATTAAGTACACTATTTTATGTAAGTGGGTCCTCATAGGAGGAGGAGATGTATTTCTGCAAGGGTCAAGCTTTAAATGTTTCATGAATGCAGTGGCACTTTATTTGTCAGTCAGGGACTGGGGAAGAAGGTGCTCTGGACAGGAGAACCCACAGTACAGAGACATAGAGTTTGCCAGGACATGGTGTTTGGAGAAGACTAAGGAAATGAAAAAGAATAAACCCCCATGAATCACTGATGATGGGCAGATATCCTTGCAATTATGTGGCTATTCTGGGTGACCTTCATTTTCAAGGTCATCTGATGGTAATGATACAAGGTGGCTACTCTAGCCACTTTGTTCACCATTGTCTTGCCCCAGCAGCCTATCTAAAGGAGACGAGAGGTAAATGAAAGAAGTTATGGTGACTCTGATGGGCAACTATAGATCCCTTTCCTAGGAGAGTTACAAAAGATGTGTTCATTAGGGATACAACAGAGGATCTAGGAAAGAGAAGGTCTAGCTCCATATCCAAGTCAGTAAAGGCTAGGATTATGCAGTAGCTAATTTCAAATAGTCCCATATTCTGAGGATTCCCAGATTTTTATGTTCTTATTCCTTTACTCCTAGTCTCGTCTGTAACATTCTCAAAAGACTTCAAGAGAGTTTTGTGCTATCTTAGTAACATGATAGTAAGAAGGGCACCTGTGTCACCATCCACAGTGGCCAAGAATGAAGGGAGTGCTATGTGGGACATAGGAAAGGGAGAAGCAATAGGGAAAAGCAGGCAGGTTGGTCCCAGAAGCCAAGTGGATAGATTCATAAGAGTGACTGTCTAGGTTTTACTGGAGCTGGAACCTCCTGAGGAATCTTCAGCTCTCCGCTACCCAGCCCTCCCCCTTAGCTTAAGCCTAAGACTCATGGTCAAGATGTATGAAAGGTCTACATGCCTAGACTTCTCTCCCAAGACAAAGGGAGGGAACCTAGCTGCATGAAGTCTGAGACTTATACAATTTGGGAGAATCTCTTTAAGAAATAGAATACAAACTTGGGGATACAGAATTAATTATGGAGCCTTGGAAGAAAGTGAAAGAAAAAGTAAGGCAAAGAGAACACCATATAAGAAAATAGTGAATGGGATTCATGTGATTGGATTCTAGACTTGACTTCATCAGTAACCAATCATGTGAAAATAGATACATCGCTCTCCTCACTGAGCCTAAGGTTTCTTCTGGAAAATGATGTCTCCTCCCCCATCTCCATCAGTCAGGGTCATGGAAGGAAATAGATGGTTTGATATGGTTTGGCTCTGTGTCCCCACCCAAATCTCACCTTGAATTATAATAATCCCCACGTGATGTGGGAGGGACCTGGTGGGAGATAATTGAACCATGGGGGCAGGTTTTTCCTGCATTGTTCATGATAGTGAATAAGTCTCATGAGATCTGATGGTTAAAAGGCAGTTCCCCTGCACATGCCCTCTTGCCTGCCACCATGCAGGGGAGGCCATTGCCGTTCCTTCACCTTCTGCCATTACTATGAGGCCTCCTCAGCCATGTGGACCTGTGAGTCCATTAAACCTCCTTGCTTAAAACAATTACCCAGTCTCAGATATTTCTTCATAGAAATAGGAAAATGGACTAAAAATGGTTCATTCTAATTGGGTCATAGCAGGATTTGGTAGGTGAGGCCTGGATGCGGATAAAGTATAAGGAATTCTGGCAGAGTACCCAGGACTTGCAAAATGGAGAGTTCTCTCCAATGCTAGGCCTGAAAGGACAAGGATTGAGAGTAAGTACTAAACCTCAGAGAAGGTAATAGTAAGGGGAGGGCTTCCAGATGCCACCAACATTGAGCAACCTAAAGAAAAGGAGTTGGGAAATAAACACTCCATTGTCATTCGCCTCTCACCCACTACCTTCTGCTGAGGGTCCCTGTCCAAGAAACTCATCCAGAATTTTGAAGACAGAGGAACCCACTAATGTGGTCTATACAGGTTGTTCTCCTGAGGCATAGAAAGGAAAGAGAAGGGTGGAAGTGGGTCTGAAGGAGCAAAGTAGCAGTACAGATTTCTGGTTCTCTAGACCTGGCAGGCTAATGTTCTGTCTGTATAGAAGATCTCTGAAAGTTTGCTGACTTACAATATGAATTTGGTAAACTTATCTCCTCCTTTTCCTTCTTCACCATGAAAATATCTCTGCCCAAAGAGAATAGAAGAAGCAATGTATGTATCTGTGCCCCATTTCCCTCTGAAAATGGAGCATTTGTGATAGACTTCAAATACAGCTCTGGGTATGTCGTGCCATTTCTGAGAGCCTCAGTTCATTCCTCATCTGTTCTACAAGATGTTAAAATGACCAGCTAAGATAATGGATTTGTACTTTGTAAGCTGTAAATTGGTACACAAAAATTGGTCTTTATCATAAGAACTAAGTAACAGTAACAGTAAGTGACATTTTTTATGTTTGTCCTATGCTTCTGAACTACACTTAATATTCTTCCAAATCACCCTTTGAAGAAGGTATTATTAACCCCCTTATTTTCAGATGAGGAAACTGGAGATTGAGAGGGTTTACATAATTTGCTCCAAGTTATACAGGAAGAACAGCGCCTCTTAAACATGAATACAATTAGAATCAACTGATAAGAGGCAGACTCTGAAGATGAAAGTCTAGGTGAGGCCTGAGATTCTGAATTTGTAAGAAGTTGATATTGCTGATCCACTAACCATGTCCTAAAGAGCAAGGAACTAAAAAGTAGAAAGCAGAGATGCAAATCCAGCAACCTGACTCCAGAGCCTGGATATCAAACCACTACAAAATCTTCTGGAATAACTCTACCCTGGTTTCAGGATCCTGCTGAAAGAAGTCAGGCCTGGGAACACTGATGTGCAGAAGCTCTTGGAGGACAGAATGTAGAAGTGAGGATGGGTGAGGGAAGAGCAGATCACATAACCAGGCCTCAACATGAATGGGACTGAGAAACTCTGTTGCCTCCCTCACTTCTTCCTGACATTCAGGCCCCAAGGTCTAGACCTTCCACCTCCCATGGACATGGACCTAATCCGGATCTTCATTTTCTAGAGCCAGCAACCCCAGTTCAAATCCTAGCTCTGCCATTTATTAGCTGGCTGACCCTGGGCAAGTTATTTATTCTCTCTTTGCCAAATGAGAGAAGACATTTCTCCTAAGATTGTCATGAGGGCTAAGCTAGGGAAACTGCATTTAAAGTGCTTAGAACAATGCCTGAGCTTCAGGGAACCATAAACTAGTCAAAAAATATCATAACTAGTCTCCTTTATTGTAGGTCAATTCCCCTCAGATGCATTCTCTTGTAAAGGCCAGATAAATCTTTCAAAAAACTTGATCTGGCCTTGCCAGTCTTTAGCTTCAGACCCTTTGATGATGGCCTTTGATTTCAGTGTGGTGTGCTTGGTTCTTCCTCTAAGCCTTGGGCCCTGCTATGTTCCTATACTCAGATCACATTAAAAAAACCTGTTGTTCTCTGAAACTGATACTTGCTGTTTTGCCTTTAAGCCTTTGTATGCAGTGTTTCCTCTACCAGGCCTGTACCACTTGCCCCTTCAAGGCAAAACTCAAACACCTCTGTGACCCAGTCTCCTTCCCCTATCTCTCCTCCCTGTCTCCCCATCATGGCCAATTTTGTAAGAGAGCATGTGGCCCCAGAACTCTCTGCATCCTCCATTATGAAACATCACAGGGTGATCCATTTGTCCATGCCCCTTACTCTCCTCTGGAATATGAGCCCATATCATATACCTCCTGAGCTAATGCAGGTTCTGGCACGTGATGGAGTGTTGCAGGGATTTGATGCAAGATACAGAAAACAGGAAGCAAGGGAAGGAAGAAAGGAGAGAAGCAGAAGGACAGACAAGAAGTTGGGGCAATTTGTGCTGCTGTAAACCCAGAACTTACACTTAACTCATCAATATAAAGATTCACCGAATTTAGAAATAGGTTTTGTTTTCAAGTTTGTTCAGAATTTTCCTGGTTCTTTGGTGGGCATCCACATACTTCTCCACAGAAGTGATGCTGTATTGCAGGTTTGCAAGTTGTGATATAAGTCAGGAATCATAATTTATTTGTAAATTAGCCCCAGGCCAGTTCTGAAAAGCCTTTGTCATCTTTCAAGTCACCAGGTTATCAGCATACTGAGGTTCTTGACTCTCAAATTCCAGGCAGAAAAATGTTCCCAAGGGAAAACACTTGCTGTATTTTAAGAGCAGGTCCCCTAAAACCACCTGATAAAGGGGTGTCGGGAAAGAACATAGGACAAGACCACTCTCTGGGTCAAAGCTGGGGAGCAAATTTTTATAGGTAAAGTGTTGGTTCACATGATTGGCTTAATATGTCATCTTTTATCAGCCTGTGGTGATGTAAGAGTCTGTTGACGTGACCTTGTGTGTGATATGCAATGAACAGTCCATGCAGTGAGTGGATTCTGAGTGCTGCAATAACTCCAAGGACTCATCCTTGCTCTTCATCTCTCACAGCAATACTGTGGGATAAGAACTGCCAGCATTATCACTCTGTGGAAGAAGTGAGACAGCAGAGAGGCTTAAGTTGCATAGTCACCAACCAACAAGTGGCTCCTACAAAAAGATATGTTCACGACCCAGTCTTCAGCACCTGTGAATTTGACCTCATTAGGATAAAAAGTCTTTGCAAGTGTGATTGTTAGAGATCTTGAGATGAGGAGATCCCTTGAACAATCTGCATGTGACCAAAATAAAATAATAAATGTTCATGTAAGAGGACCACAGAGGAGAAAATGATGTTAAGATGGAGCAGAGAAAGAAGTGTCCACAAGCCAAGGATTGCCTATAGATGCTGGAAGCAAGAAGAGGCAGTAAACAGATTCTCCCTGAGCGCTCTAGCCCTGCAGGCACTTTGATTTCAGATTTTTGAGCTCAAGGCCTGTGACACAATACATTTCTATCATTTTAAACCATCAAATATATGGTAATGTACTACTGTGACCTCTGGAAACTTAAATAATGGTGAAGCCAGGATTAAATCCCAAGTCTGCTTAGCTCTGCTCTGTGACTTGGGACAGGTTATTTATGTTTCACAGGCTTCGATTCCTGATTACAGCAAAAATTAAATGAGGTAATGTGCTGATATCCAGTACCCAACACACTGCCCAGTGGCAGCCCTCACTATAGTTTAGTAGTTTATGAAGCAAGGAGCATATAGGAAGATAACTTTCAGAGGTCACGAGGCTTGATTTCAGAGGTCCTGATGACCTTCTCTTCTACTTCCTTGCTGTGTGGCTTTAATCAACTTACCCTCTTAGGCCTGAGTTTCCTCATTGTTAACATGGAAATAACATCTACCACCTAGGACTGTGTTATGTACATAAAACAAGATCAAGTTGAAGTGCAGCATGATAAAGACTAGTTGGTTTGTACTTCTTCCTTCTCAGTTTCTCAGAATTAGAAACATAAGCCCAGTTTCTCTGCTTGGGAAAAGTTAGATATGTATAAGGCAAGATTTGGCTAAATTGTTTTTTAAATGTTCAGTGAAAAGTCCAGTCTTTGATCCTTCAGATGGTGTCCATGCTGAGTCCACCCAGGGCTAATCACTGGGGACCAGAGTCTAATATAAATGAGCAGAACTCATTTCAGCAACTTAAAGTTCTCTCAGAATTCATCATTTGAGCACTCTGAACTGAACTTGAACCCTCCAGCATTCAAATTGGCTTATATAGTTTTGATTGCAAGAAAAGAGAATTTTAAAAAGTCATTAAACAAGGTGAAAAACCTTATTGGATACGAATTGGCTCTTAAAGAATATTACAATGATATAAAGCTCAAATGGGTCAGAAATTTATGAAAGTCATTTCCCTTAAATAAAACATGATTTTAAAATTCAAGGGAGAACACTTTGCCAAATGTACTTGGTGTTTTCAAACATTTGAAGAACTGCAAGAGATTTTGCTCATTCCAAAGACAACATGCTAGACAGCAGGATATCCACATCAGAACTGAGGGCTCCACTAGGCCTAAGGCATGTGCATGAAGCCACCTGCACAGCCCTGCTGGTCTCAGGATAGAGCCACACTGATTTCCTCTTGTTTGCCCAACTGTGAAGGCCATTTAAGACCCAGGCATTGGACATACAGATTAAGAGCCCGAGTTATCATAGGATATACTATACTGCAATTGCTTGCTCTTCAAACAGAACACAAACTTCCTTGAAGGCAAATAATAGGCCTTTTTACTGTTACATTACCAAACACCTAGCAGAATGACCAGTCAATACATGGAGGTTAATGACTGAGTAGGTGAGGAAGGAAGGAAGGAAGGAAGGAAGGAAGGAAGGAAGGAAGGAAGGAAGGAAGGAGGAAGGAAGGAAGGAAGGAAGGAAAAGGAGAGGAGAGGAAGGGAGGGGAGAGGGGAGGGGGGGGGGGGAGGGGGAGGGAAGGGAATGGGAGGGGATGGTGGAGGGGGAGGGGAGGGCAAGAAAATGAATGAAACAGTGGATGGATAAAAAGATAGGTAGATGAGAGAGTATATGGATGAATATGTTGATATGTGAGTGTATGGATGGGTAGATGGGCAAAGCAAAATGGGTAAGACAGATAAATTATCATGATGAAGATAGATAAGGATGGACAGATGAATAAGTTGATGTATGGAAGGATGTATACATGAAAAAATGAAGGACTTGATAATACATGGATAAAAGGAAGGAAAGGAAAGATGGATGGATAGACAAATAGATGAATGGATGGATAAACAGATGAATATATGGCCTACCTAGAAATTCTTAGTGAAGGCACTATCTAACAATTCCACACTTGAATATTATACTCCCACGTTTCTATTTCCCTATTAAAAGATCACATTTACCTTTTAAAACAGGGGCCTGTAATGCCTTAATCCCACAATAATATACTATAGCCTTACAATTCTTTCTATTTCAACAAAAAAGTAACGTGTGGCAATGAACAAAGCAACTGGAGGTCACAGAATCTGCTCCAAGGTGACAGCTAGAAGGGTAGAAATGAGATTTGAAACAGTCAACAGCCATCCATATAATCATCACACCATGCTGCTTTCTCTTGTTGGCTAAGTGTTAAACTTGGATGCAGCCAAAGTTATATCATGTTATACAAAACCTACACCTAAATTTCTATCTTTCATGGTTCTTCTGAACACATATTGGTGCCAATATATTATGCAACCTTCAAATAAACCCTAGGAAATATCTAATATGACTCTCTAATATGTAAGTTAGGAAAAGGATGATTACAAAGGTTGAGTCACCTGCCAAAACCCACTTAGCAGGTCAGTGGCTGAGAGGGATTGGAAAGAGCCCTGATTCTCCTGGCTCTGAGGCTGACTCACTTCCCATCAGTATCTGCCTTTCTGAGAGATGCTCATTTCTTTGCACAGTCATAAAGGAAACCCAAAGGAGTCCTCAGTGATGGTAATGAAACTTGACACCTAGGCTGAAAATAGTCCAGCAGGTCTGTAAGGGAATTTGGGAGCAGAAAGCAATGTTCAATACTCTCAGATGCCCCTGAAAGTCTCCTCTTATCTCAACCTGAGAGGTCACCTCTCTCCCCAAATTTGTGACTCAGACAGACTTGGTCTCCCTTGTGGCATTAGCACTTAGTTTCAGAACCAATGATCCTTCCTCACCATGAGTCTCTAGTCTTGCTGCTGAGAAAGCACCATTATCACCAAACAAGTCTATACATGGAGTTGCTCCTCACAATGCCCTGAGTTAAGCCTGTAAGGAGCAGAGATGTGGTTAGAAGGGGAATAAGTCAATGGAGATCCCAAGAGACAGAGAACAGCCATGAATCAGAGACCCTGTGACCTGGAAAATATCAGAGATCAGCTGGACGAACACCTTCAATTTATACACAGTGATGTGAGACTCAGAAACACCTATGAATCACTACAACTCTCATCCACTCATCAGGCACTGCAATGTTGAACTCATTTAAATCCTTACCAAAAATTAAACAGTAGGTGATAACCCCTAGAGCAAAGAAATGCTCAGAAAGAATAAGTGACTTGCCCAAGGGCACAGAGCTAGTAAGTGGTAGAAGTAATCCAGGCAGGCAGGTTTCTGATCTCCACACCACTGCTCTTTCCACAGCCCCTGTGCTTTTTGAAGGCCCTAAGGTGCCAGTCAAAGAAAAAACAAGGAATGAGGAGAAGAGAGTCAAAAAGAACAAAGAGAATGGTGGAGGTACCCAGGCTCAGACTTAAGGGATATGCAGCCCCTGAAAAACACTTGCAGAGATGTGTGTCTGCGTGTATGGTTGAAGAGAAGGGGAAAGGGTCTCGAGTTTTATTGACCTTTTTCTCCCACTGGTTTGTTGGGATTGGGAAAAAAACAAGCAGGGGATCCCTCCAGGTCACAGGACGTGGTAGTGATAAATGGACATGTGTGCATGCATGCGTGTATATATGCCTATCTTTTCACAGTTGTCATCCTCTGTTTATTCTAGTACATAAAGTTTCCTCACATTTCTTGAAAAGTTCTGAGAACTCATCTGAGACATGAATTGAAAAGGTTAAAAACAAAAATGTCAAATGGAAATATAAGTGCCATGGAGTTCAAAGGCCCTGCTGTGCATGAGTTGTTGTAGGGGAAGGGGGAGGTGTAGATAATAGGTAGGGTCCAGTAGGCCCGTGAGGGGATTTGCAACTGCTTGGCCACTATGCTTAGCTTCTGCTGCACACATTCTGGTGCTCTGTGATATTGGGAAACAATTAATCTACCCACGAGCTTCCTTCCCCCGAAACTCAATGCTAACCAACCACACCTCTGCTAGGCTTTTTTGTTTTTCCTCCCTCCACAAGTTTAGCATGGAGGGAGAGGTTGGTGTGGTAGTGTCGGAGTTAATTACACACTTCTAGGTGCTGCTCCTTTACTCCATGGTGGTGATATTGCAAGCCACGTGTTATTCTGAGGTTGTATTTCCATCTGTAAATGGGGATAGCAACACACTTGCTGCCGTTCTTTGCTCTGCACATCAGCCATGCTAGTTTTCTCAAGCGTGCCCTCCGACTCTGGCATGCATTATTCCCTCTGTCCAGAATATTCTTCTCAACCCTTACCCCATTATACAGTCTACTAGACATGTACCCTGGCCCTCCTAGACCTGTCAGAGCTCCCCTTTTACATTTATCATGGTGAATACTTCCCATCACCTCTCTTCCACAAAGTTCCCCAAAGTGAAGGATTGTGTCTGCTTTTGCTTGCAGTTATAGCCCAGTGCCCAAGCTCTGTGCCCTACACCTACCTACTGACACTTAGGCTGAAAATAGTCCAGCAGGTCTGTAAGGGAATTTGGGAGCAGAAAGCAATGTTCAATACTCTCAGATGCCACTGAAAGTCTCCTCTTATCTCACCCTGAGAGGTCACCTCTCAGGGTTGTCCTAAGGAACAAAGGATTGAATGTATCTAAAAGGCCATTATCAAAAAACAAAAGACAAGTGCTGGTAATACAGAAAAATTGATACCCTTGCATACTGTTAGTGAGAATAAAAAAAATGGTGTCGCCACAATGGAAAATAGTATGGAGGTTCCTCAAAAAATTAAAAATAGAACTACCATATGATCCATAAATTCCACTTCTGGGTATTCATCCAAAAGAAGTGAAATCAGGATCTCTAAGAGATATTAGCTTTCCCATTTGTTGCAGCACTATTTGTAACAGCCTAGATGTGAAAACAGCCTAAATGTTCATTGACAGATGAATGGATAAAGAAAATGTGGCATATACATAGAATAGAATATGATTTAGCCTTTAAAAAGAAGGAAATTATGCCATATGTGACAACATGGATGAATCTTGAAAACGTTTAACTAAAAGCAAAATAAGCCAGTTTCAGAAAGACAAATACCACATGATTTCCCCTACATGAGATATCTAAAACACCCAAAATAGTCAAATTCATAGAATCAAAGAGGGTAATGGTGGTTGGTGGTTGCCCGGGCCTGTGGGGAGGGAGAAAAGGGGAGTTACTAGTCAATAGGTCCAAAGTTTCAGTCAAGCAAGTTGAATAAATTCTAGGGATCTAAAGATTGTTGTACGTATAGTCAGCAATCCTGCATACTTCAATAGTGTACACTTGAATTTTAAAAAATGTTTAGGAGGGTAGATCATGTGGGAAGCATTCTTACCGCAATAAAATATGATTAATAAAGTAAAAAATAAGAAATCACCAAACAAGTGTGAATTATGAGAGTTATTTTGGAAAGAACATGTATATAAATGCAGACACACATGTGGGTCTTATTTTTCCCTGAGCATCCTACTGTCTCCTCTTGGGCCCATAGACATATGTGGAATATTCCCAATCCCTACTTTCTCCACCATGAGCAGCCGAGGCCACCTGAGAGATGCATATAAAGTGCTGGATCATCACTGGGAAGTTGTGAGCACTCAGTTCCCTTTCTTCTTACTTGGTTTATGTGATCGTGAAGAATACTTGCAACCACGGTCACAAAAATTACTCATAGCATGAAGACATCTTTTGGCATGACTCAGTGTTTTCTGAAGACATACAAGACTTCCTATGCTTGATTTTGCATCATTGAGCAGGCTATCCCCATTTTATTTAGTAGATAAAAGACCTTTTCTCATGCTTCACCTTTTACTCTTCACTGAGGTTTAGTCATTTGCCTGGTTAACAGCAGTAGACATTGGTTCATAGTGTGGAGCTAATTTACAAGGACCCCAAGCCCTGGGAATCTCTTCTCTCGCTTCCCTTCCACACCTGTACCAGTGAGAGAAGTGACCTAGCGTCCAACTTTGCCAGGGTGGGCTAATTCAAGACCTAGACAGGGAGTTGGAGTTAGCAAGCCCATTTTTCAAACTCAGTCTATAAGATGTATGTCTACATAGACTCTATCAATAATAAATCTAACATTTTCTTCTCTATTTGCTAATTATCTTGCCTATTTCTCAATTGTTTCAAAACTCTGGTAGAAAAGATAGGGCTGCAAGTTTCAGACCCAATAACATACCCTGATGCTGCCCCCACCACTCATCTCCCTGGCACATAGTAAACAGCAATTTCAGGAGTAAATAATATTATCCAATATATAATATTATCTAATATATATTATCTAATATATTCTAATACATATTATCTAATATAGAATGTTTATCATGTGCTAGGCACTGTTCTAAACATTTCACATGTTTTGCTTTACTCCCATGCTGAAATCCAGGCATTTAGAACACCCACTCACCTAAACCAGCAGCAGGAGGTGCCCTACCCTTCATAGACATAGATTGTGATGTAGCAGGACCCTCCCTACTCTATGCCCAGGGAAATATCCAGGCATTCAGAGCACCCACTCGCCTGGATCAGGAGGTTGACCTGCCCAACCCTTCCCATGCAGAAATTCTAGTAGAGAGAGACTTTCCCTGCTCCAAACCCAAGTAGATCTCCAGGCATTCGGAGCAACAGCTTCTTGGATTAGCAGCCTGAGCCACTCTACCTTACCTAGACATAGACTGTGGTATAGCAAAGCCCTCCTTGCTCCACACCCAGGTAGATCTCCACACATTCAGGGCACCAGCTCACCTGAATCAGCAGCCTGAGCTGCCCCACCCTTAATGGACACAGATCACAGTGCAGCAGGGTCTTCTTTGCTCCCTGCCCAGGCAGATCTCCAGGCATTCAAAGCGCCTTCTCACCTGGATCAGCCACTTGAGTTGCCCCACCACTTTTGTGTTGAGATCTTAGTATATGGGAGCCCTCCTTCACTCCAAGCTCAGGCAGATCTCCAGGCATTGAGAGGACCCATTTTCCTGGATTAGGAGTTTAGACTGCCCCTTGTCCCCACTGGAGAACTTGGGGCCAAGAAGGTTTCCGCTAGGCACACCTCTGGACATTTGGTGGCCACCCACCAGATTCTCCCTCAGCACTAGTGCTTATACCTGCAATCAGAGGACCCATAGAAGTACCTGCTCAGTCTGGCCCTGCTCAACAATGGTCACTATCCCCTTGGGGCTGAGCAAGCAGCTCAGACCACTATGCATTTCACAAATCAACCCACTGACTGAAGCAACAGGAAGCTTCTGCCAGTAAACAAGGATCAAGTATATACCCAGCCATGTTGGCCACAGCCAGCTCTTACCCATAAGCACCCTCTACTGGTTTGTATGTCAAACTGCACAGCCCAATACAAAACCTGCAAAAAGAATTGCATAGGGTCATAGGAGCAAAGCCAAAAGATCCTACCCAGCATTCTCTACAACTGCACCCTCTAAGGAGTGAGTGGAAGGAAGAGGGAAAAATATATTATAGAAAAAACAGGAGAGACGGGCGGATCACGAGGTCAGGAGATCGAGACCATCCTGGCTAACATGGTGAAACCCCGTCTCTACTAAAAATACAAAAACTAGCTGGGCGAGGTGGCGGGCGCCTGTAGTCCCAGCTACTCGGGAGGCTGAGGCAGGAGAATGGCGTAAACCCGGGAGG
>NC_045436.1:171075270-171077800 GCF_002776525.5 Piliocolobus tephrosceles | reverse complement strand
AAAAAAAAAAATCACAAAAATTAAAACTGCCAGTCTCTCCAGATGGGAAGGAACCGGTACAAAAATTCTTCTGGCCACGAAAATTCTGAATATAATTACCCCATCAAAGTATTACACTAGCTCTTCAGCAATGGCCCCTATTGAAAATGGGACTCAGAATTTACAGATAAATAATTCAAAACATGGATTGCAAGGAAGCTCAACAAGATCCAAGCCAAGATTGAAAATTGACACAAAGAAACTTCTAAAGCAATCAAGGAAATGAAGAAAGAGAGACATCTTTAAAAGAAATCAATCAGAGCTTCTGGAATTGAAAAACTCACTTAAGGAATTTCAAAATACAATTGAAAGCTTTATCAGTAGACCTGATCAACTAGAAGAGAGAATTTCAGAGTTTGAAGACTGGTCTTTCCAACTAATCCTATCAGAAAAAATAAAACAAAATTTTAAAAAATTAACAAAGTGTTCAAGAAATATGGTATTATGTAAAGTAGCCAAACCTATGAGTCATTAGTATTTCTGACAGAAGGATAAAAAGCAGATGACCTGGAAAAGACATTAAGGAGAACAGTTGAAGAAAATTTTCCTAATCTTACAAGACAGGTAGGCATCTAGATACAAGAAATCCAGAAAATATCTGTGAGATACTGTACAAAATGAACACGAAGGCATAGAGATACCAGACTGTCCAAGGTCAACACAAGAGAAAAAATCCTTAAAGAGAAAGGCCTAGAGAAAAATGTCAGATCACGTGCAAAGGGAATCCCATCAGGCTAACAGCAGAAACCTTATAAGCCAGAAGAGATTGGAGGTTTACATTTAGCATTTTTCAAAAAAAGAAATTTCAACTGACAATTTCATCTTCCTTCCTAAGTTTCATAAGCAAAGGAGAAATAAAATCTTTTCCAGACAAGCAAATGCTAAGGGAATTCATTACCACTAGATCACCCTTACAAGAGATTCTTAAGAGCATTCTAAACATGGAAACAAAGAACAACATCAGCTACCACAAAATACATCTAAGTACACAAAAATACACCTAAGTACACAGTCAACAGACCCATAAAACAACCACACAATACAAACTCCAAAGCAACAAGCCAGTAACTTCATGATGGCCTCAAAACATCACATATCAATATTAACCTTGAACAATAATAAGTCTAACAATCCAAATTAAAAGTCACAAAATGCCAATTTATATTTTTTAAAAAACCAAGATCCCTTCATCTTCTGACTTCAAGAGACCCATCTCACACATAATGACACCCATAGACTCAAAATAAATAGTTGGATAAAGATCTATTATGAAAATGGAAAACAAAAAGGCAGAGGTCACTATTCTTGTATCAGGAAAAAAAAAAAAAAAACAGACTTTAAACCAACAACAGTAAAAAAGGACAAAGAAGGCCTTTACACAATGATAAAGGGCTCACTTCCACAAGAAGACTTAACTATCCTAAATATATACACACCCAACACTGGAGCACCCAGATTCATAAAACAACTACTTCTAGAAATATGAAAAGATTTAACCACATTATAATAGTGGAGGAAGCCCTATTCAACATCCCACTTACAACATTAGACAGATCATTGAGGCAGAAAATTTAAAAAGAAATTCTGGACTTAAATTTGATACTTCACCATTTGGACCTAATGGGCATCTACAGAATACTCCATCCATTAACCACAGAATATATATTCTTCTCATTTGCACACAGAACATACTTCAAGACTGACCAGATGTTCACCATAAGGCAAGTCTCTATACATTAAAAAAAATCAAAACAATACCAACCATACTCTCAGATCACAGTAGAATAAAAATAAAAATCATATCCTTTCCCCACTTTTTGATAGGGTTCTTTGTTTTTTTCTTGTATATTTGTTTGAGTTCTTTGTAGATTCTGGAAATTAGCCCTTTGTCAGATGAGTAGATTGCAAAAATTTTCTCCCATTCTGTAGGTTGCCTGTTCACTCTGATGGTAGTTTCTTTTGCTGTGCAGAAGCTCTTTAGTTTAATTAGATCCCATTTATCAATTTTGGCTTTTGCTGCCGTTGCTTTTGGTGTTTTAGACATGAAGTTCTTGCCCATGCCTATGTCCTGAATGGTACTACCTAGATTTTCTTCTAGGGTTTTTATGGTAATAGGTCTAACATTTAAGTCTCTAATCCATCTTGAATTAATCTTCGTATAAGGAGTAAGTGGGCAAAGGATATGAACAGACATTTCTCAAAAGAAGACATTCATACAGCCAACAGACACATGAAAAAATGCTCATCATCACTCGCCATCAGAGAAATGCAAATCAAAACCACAATGAGATACCATCTCACACCAGTTAGAATGGCAATCATTAAAAAATCAGGAAACAACAGGTGTTGGAGAGGATATGGAGAAATAGGAGCACTTTTACACTGTTGGTGGGATTGTAAACTAGTTCCACCATTATGGAAAACAGTATGGCAATTCCTCAAGAACCTAGAACTAGATGTACCATATGACCCAGCCATCCCACTACTGGGT
>NC_045436.1:170910938-171075170 GCF_002776525.5 Piliocolobus tephrosceles | reverse complement strand
CACCAGTTAGAATGGCAATCATTAAAAAAATCAGGAAACAACAGGTGTTGGAGAGGATGTGGAGAAATAGGAGCACTTTTACACTGTTGGTGGGATTGTAAACTAGTTCCACCATTATGGAAAACAGTATGGCAATTCCTCAAGAACCTAGAACTAGATGTACCATATGACCCAGCCATCCCACTACTGGGTATATACCCAAAGGATTATAAATTATGCTACTACAAAGACACATGCACACGTATGTTTATTGCGGCACTATTCACAATAGCAAAGACTTGGAATCAACCCAAATGTCCATCAGTGACAGACTGGATGAAGAAAATGTGGCACATATACACCATGGAATACTATGCAGCCATAAAAAAGGATGAGTTTGCGTCCTTTGTAGGGACATGGATGCAGCTGGAAACCATCATTCTTAGCAAACTATCACAGGAAGAGAAAACCAAACACCGCATGTTCTCACTCATAGGTGGGAACTGAACAATGAGTTCACTTGGACTCGGGAAGAGGAACATCACACACTGGGGCCTATCATGGGGAGGGGGGAGGGGGGAGGGATTGCATTGGGGAGTTATACCTGATATAAATGATGAATTGATGGGTGCTGACGAGTTGATGGGTGCAGCACACCAACATGGCACAGATATACATATATAACAAACCTGCACGTTATGCATATGTACCCTAGAACTTAAAGTATAATTTAAAAAAAAAAAAATCAATAACAAGAAGCTCTCTCTAAACCACATAGTTACATAGAAATTAAACAACTTGCTCCTGGATAACTTTTGAGTAAAGAATGAAATTAAGTCAGAAATCAAAAAATTATGTGAAATAAATGAAAACAAAACCACAATGAACCAAAATCTTTGGGTTGCAGCAAAAACAGTGTTAAGAGAAAAGTTTATAGTGCTAAGGACCAACCTCAAAAAGTTAGAAAGATCTCAAATTAATAATCTAAGAGCAAACCTAGAGGAACTAGAAAAACAAGAACAAACTAACCCCAAAGCTAGTAGAAGAAAATAACTAAAATCAGATCAGAACTGAACAAAATTTATATCCCAGAATTTTTACAAAGACTCCATGAAATCAAAAGGTATTTTTTGAAAGGATAAACAAGATCAATAGACCACTAGTTACATTAACAAGAGAAAAAGAGAGAAGAAAAAAATATCCACAATTAGAAATGACAAAGGTGACATATTCCACAGAAATACAAAAGATCCATACCTCTATGCACACAAACTACAAATTCTACAAGAAATTAATAATTTACTGGAAACACAGTCTCCCCAGATTGAATCAGGAAGAAATTGAAACCATGAACAGACTAATATTGAGTTCTGAAATTGAATCAGCAACAAAATTCTACCAACCAAAAAAAGCCATAGACTGGATGGATTCACAGCTGAATTCTACCAGACATACAAAGAAGAGCTGGTACCAATTCTACTAAAACTATTCCAAAAAAATCAAAGAGGAGGGACTCATTCCCAACTTATTCTATGAAGCCGCAGTTATCTTGATACCAAAATCTGGTGAAGACATGACGAAAAAAGAAAACTACAGGCCAATATCCCCGAGAGATATAGATGCAAAAATTCTCGACAAAATACTAGGAAATCGAATCTAACAATACATCAAAAAGTTAATTGATCATGATCACCTAGGCTTAATTCCTGGGATGTAAGGTTGGTTCAACATATGCAAATTAATAAATGTAATTCACCACATAAACAGAACTAAAAACAAAAACCATACGGTCATCTCAATAAATGTGAAAAGGCTTTCATTACATTCTAACATCCCTTCATGATAAAAACCCTCAAGAACTTAGGCACTGAAAGAGCATACCTGAAAATAATGAGAGCCATCTATGATAAACCCACAGGCAACATCATACTAAGTGGGTGAAACCTGGAAGTATTTCCCTTGAGAACTGAAACAAGAATGTCCAGTCTTACCACTCCTATTCAACATAATACTAGAAGTGCTAGCCAGAGCAATCAGGCAAGAGAGAGAAATAAAAGGCATCCAAATAAGAAAAGAAGTCAAACTATCACTCTTCACAGATGATAAGGATTTTAGAAACCTAAAAATCCCTAAAGATTCTGCCAAAAGGCTGGGGAACTGATAAACAACTTTAGTAACATTTTAAGATACAAAATCAACATACAAAAATCAGGAGCATTTTGCTGCACCAATAACATTCAAACTCAGAGCCAAATCGAGAATGCCATCCCATTCATAGTAGCCACAAAAACTAAAATAAAATACCTAAGAATAAATCTAACCAAGAAGGTGAAAGACCTCTTCAAGCAGAAGTATAAAACACTGCTAAAAGAAATCATAGATTACACAAATAAATGGAAAAAACATTCCATGCTCATGGATTAGAATAATCAATAATGTTAAAATGTCCACAATCTCCAAAGAAATCTACAGATTCACTGCTATTTCTATCAAACTACCAATTCATTTTTCATGGAACTAGAAAAAAACTGTTCTAAAATTCATATGGAACCAAAAAAGTCCAAATAGCCAAAGCTATCCCAATGAAAAAGAAGAAAGCCAGAGGCATCACATTACCTGACTTAAAACTAGTAAGACTACAATAACTAAAAACAGCACGGTGCTAGTACAAAACACACAGAATATATAACCCAGAAATAAAGCTGTACACCTACAGCCATCTGATCTTCAACAAAGCCAACAAGAATAAGAAATAGGAAAAGTATTTTCTATGCAATAAATGGTGTTGGGATAGCTGGCTAACCATATGTAGAAGACTGAAACTGGACCCCTACTGTATTAATCCATTCTCACACTGCTTTAAAGAACTACCTGAGGGAAAAAAAGGTATTGGATGTGGCAGATCGGAGGCAGAAATAGATTGCAGCTCGAACTCAGATGGACAGAGAAGCATGTGGAGGCGTGCATCGTGAATTTTAGATCCAGAACAAATGCAGGAATAAATCAGGAAACATGAGAGGACCCAAAGACCCTCTGAAGGATGCAGGTTGCCCCTGCACAATCTGGGAGACACACCAAATATTATGAGTGCCCAAATTGTGAAAGTGGGAAAAGGGAGGTTGTCCTCCCCCAAACACACACCCCTACTGGGGAAACTGAAAGTCTAGTTTACAGGAGAATATTCTGACCTTACCTGGAGCTGAGTCCATTTAGAGAGCCAAGCAAAATACAGGGGTAGAAGCAGCAGCAGGAAAGGACCTGTGAGCTCACTGGGTCCCCAAACAGGTCATTGCTGCCTGGAATTACAGGGAACCTTTGGGAAGGTAGCCAGAAGTATGAGGAAAGCACCACAGGGAGAAGGAAATCTCCAGCTGAACTTTGTAACAATTTGAACTGCTGAGAAGCCTCTTAGCCACAGCTTGGGGGAGGGCATGAATCCCGGGTGCAGACTTTTCAGGCAGGGGAAGAACTAAAGCTCTACTTTCTGTTGCAGCTGGGAGGCAGGTTTCCTGGGGCAAGTTCTCAGCCCTGCTTGCCCACTGCCTGGAAACACACTTGGTGCTGATAGGGAAGGCACAGTGGGAGTAAGACCAGCCCTTCAGATTGTGTGGGAGCTGGGTGAGGCCTGTGACTGCCAGCTTTCCCCCACCTCCCTGACAAACGGCATGACTCAACAGAGATAGCCATGATCCTTGTAGGAACATAACTGCATTGACCTGGGAACCTCACCCCCATCCCCCACAGCAGCCGCAGCAAGACTCACCCAAGGAGAGTCTGAGCTCAGACACTCCTAGCCCTGCCCCTACTTGATGGTCCTTCCATACCCACCCTGGTAGCTGAACACAAAGGGCATATACTCTTGGAAGTACTTAAGCTCTACCCTCTGCCTGTTCCTCTCCATAGTATGACAGCTGATGCTCTCCAGAAAGCACCACCTCCCAGCAGGAAGCCAACCAGCATAAAAGTAGAGCATTAAATTACCAAAGTTAAGAACCCTCACAGAGTCCATTACACCCACCACCACCTGCACCAGAACAGGTGCTGGTATCCACCGCTGAGAGACCCATAGAACGTTCGCATTACAGGACTCTGTGCAGACAACCACTAGTACCAGCTCAGAGCCTGGTAGACTTGCTGTGTGGCTAGATCCAGAAGAGAAATGACAATCACTACATCTTGGCTCTCAGGAAGTCACATTCATAGGAAAAGGGGAAGGCGCTACATGAAAGGAACACCCAGTGTGACAAAAGAATCTGAACAACAGCCTTCAGCCCTATAATGTCACTCTGACAGAGCATACCCAAATGAGAAGGGACCAGAAAATCAACTCTGGTAATATGACAAAATAAGACTTTTTAACAGCCCCCAAAAAATTACACTAGCTCACCAGCAACGAATCCAAACCAAGAAGAAATTCCTGATTTACCTGAAAAAGAATTCAGGAGATTAGTTGTTAAGCTAATCAGGGAGGCTCCAGAGAAAGGTGAAGCCCAATGCAAGGAAATCCAAAAAAGAATACAAGAAGGGAAGGAAGAAATATACAATGAAATAGATAGCATAAATAAAAAACAATCGAAACTACAGGAAACATTAGACCCACTTATGGAAATATGAAATGCCCTGGAAAATCTCAGCAATAGAACTGAACAAGAAGAAAGAAATTCAGAGGTCAAATGCAAGGTCTTCAAATTAACCCAGTCCAACAAAAACAAAGATAAAAGAATAAGAAAATGTGAACAAAGGCTCCAAGAAGTCTGGGATTATGTTAAACAACCAAATCTAAGAATAACTGACATTCCTGAGGAAGAAGAGAAATCTAAAAGTTTGGAAAACAATTATGGGAATAATCAAGGAAAACTTCCCTGGCCTTGCTAGAGACCTAGACATCCAAATACAAGAAGCACAAAAAAACACCTGGGAAATTCATTGCAAAAAGATCACTGCCTAGGCACACTGTCATCAGGTTAATTTAAAGTTAAGATGAGGAAAAAATCTTAAGAGCTTTGAGACAAAAGCACCAGCTAACCTATAAAGGAAACCGATTATATTCACAGATTTCTCAGCAGAAACCCTACAAGCTAGAAGGGATTGGAGCCCTATCTTCAGCCTCCTCCAACAAAATAATTAGCAGCCAAGAATTCTGTATCCAGAGAAATTAAGCATCATATATGAAGGAAAGATACAGTCTTTTTCAGAAAAACAAATGCTGAGAGAATTCACCACCACTACAAGAACTGCTAAAAGAAACTCTAAATCTTGGAACAAATCCTGGAAATATAACAAAACAGAACCTCTTTAAAGCACAAATCTCACAGGACCTATAAAACAAAAATAAAATTTAAAAAACAAAAACGAAAAAAAAACCCCAAGGTACACAGGTAACAAATGGTATGATGAATGGAGTGGTACCTCACATCTCAATACTAACATTGAATGTAAATTGCCTAAATGTTCCATCTAAAAGATACAGGACTGCAGAATGGATAAGAATTCACCAACCAACTGTCTGCTGCCTTCAAGAGACTCAACTAACACATAAGGACACACATTCACCTAAGGTAAAGGAGTGAAAAACGGCATTTCATCCAAATGGACACTAAAAGTGATCAGGAGTAGCTATTCTTATGTCAGACAAAACAAACTTTAAAGCAACAGCAGTTAAAAGGAGACAAAGAGGGACAAAGAGATAATGGTAAAAGGCCTTGTCCAACAGGAAAATATCACAATCCTAAACATATATGCACCTAACACTACAGCTCCTAAATTTACACAGCAATTACTATTAGACATAGAAATTAGAGAGCAACACAATAATAGTGGGGGGCTTCAATAGTCCACTGACAGCATTAGACAGACCATATCAAGAGAAAAAGTCAACAAAGAACCAATGGATTTAAACTACACCTTGGAACAAGTGGACTTAACAGATATATTCAGAACATTCCATCCAACAACCACAGAAGACACATTCTATTCAACAGCACAAGGAACATTCTCCAAGACAGACCATATGATAGGGCACAAAATGATTCTCAATAAATTTTGAAAAACTAAAATTATATCAAACACTCTCAGGCTGCAGTGGAATACAACTGGAAATAAACTCCAAAAAGAACCTTCAAAACTATGCATAAACATGGAAATTAAATAACCTGCCCCTGAATGATCACTGGGTCACAAACTAAACCAAGATGGAAATAAAAATATTATTCAAACTGAAAGACAACAGGGACACAACCTATCAAAACCTCTTGGATAAAGCAAAGGCAGTGCTAAGAGGAAAGTTCATAGCCCTAAACACCTACATTAAAAAGAGTGAAAGAGTACAAACTGACAATCTAAAGTCACACTTCAAGGAACTAGAGAAATAAGAAAAAAGCAAACCCAAACCCAGCAGAATAAAGAAAATAACCAAGATCAGAGCAGAACTAAATGAAATTGAAACAAAAAAATACAAAAGATAAATGAAACAAAAGGCCGATTCTTTGAAAAAATAAATAAAATTGATAAACCATTCACAAGATTAATCAAGAAAAGAAAAGAGAAAATCCAAATAACCTCAATAAAAAACAAAATGGGAGATATTACAACCGACACCACAGAAATACAAGATAATTCAAGGCTACTATGAACACCTTTACATGCGTAAATTAGAAAACAGAGAAGAGATGGATAAATGCCTGAAAAAAATACAACCCTCCTAGCTTAAATCAGAAGGAATTAGATACCCTGAACAGACTAATAACAAGCAGCAAGGTTGAAATGGTAATTTAAAAATTACCAACAAAAAAAGTCCAGGACCAAATGGATTCACAGCAGAATTCTGTCCGAAATTTCAAAGAATTGGTACCAATCCTTTGGCACTATTCCACAAGAAAGAGAAAGAGGGAACCTTCCCTAAATCATTATATAAAGCCAACATCACCATAATACCAAAACCAGGAAAGGACATACCAAAAAAGAAAACTACAGACTGATATCCCTGATGAACATAGACACTAAAATCCTTAACAAAATATGAGCTAACCAAATCCAGCAACATATCAAAAAGATAATCCACCATGATCATGTGGGTTTTATACCAGGGATACAAGGATGGTTTAACATACATAAGTCAATAAATGTGAAACACCACATAAACAGAATTAAAAACAAAAATCACATCATCATCTCAATAGATGCAGAAAAAGCATTTGGCAAAATCCAGGATCCCTTTATCATTAAAACCCTCAGCAAAATCAGCATACAGGGACATATCTGAATGTAATAAAAGTCATCTTTGACAAACCCACAGCCAAAATAATACTGAATAAGAAAAAGTTGAAACATTCCCTCTGAGAACTAGAACAAGACAAAGATGCCTACTCTCACCACTCCTCTCCAACACAGTACTGGAAGTCTCAGCCAGAGCAATCAGACAAGAGAAAGAAATTAAGGGTATCCAAATTGGTAAAGAGGAAGTCAAACTGTCACTGTTTGCTGATGATATGATCATTTACCTCGAAAATCCTAAAGACTCCTCCAGAAAGTTCCTAGAACTGATAAAAGAATTCATCAAAGTTTCCAATACAAAATTAATGTACATGAATCAGTAGCTCTTCTATACACCAACAGTGACCAAGCAGAGAATTAAATGAAGAACTCAACTCCTTTTACAATACCGGGAAAAAAAATTCTTAGGAATATACCTAACCAAGGAAGTGAAAAACCTCTACAAGGAAAACTACAAAGTACTGCTGAAAGAAATAATAGACAACACAAACAAATGAAAACACATTACATGCTCATGGATGGGTAGAATCAATGTTGTGAAAATGACCATACTGCCAGAAACAATCAACAACTTCAATGTAATGCACATCAAAATACCACCACCATTCTTCACAGAACTAGAAAACACAATTCTAAAATTCATATGGAACCAAAAAAGAGCCCACATAGCCAAAAACTAAAGAAAAAGAACAAATCTGGAGGCATCACATTACCTGATTTCAAACTACGCTATAAGGGCATAATCACCAAAACAGCACGGTACTGGTATAAAAATAGGCACATAGACCAATGGAACAGAATCGAGAACCCAGAAATAAACCCAAATACTTACAGCCAACTGATGTCTGACAAAGCAAACAAAAACATAAAATGGGGAAAAAACACCCTTTTCAACAAATGGTGCTGGGATAATTGGCTAGCTACATGTAGAAGAATGAAACTGGATCTTCATCTCTTACCTTATACAAAAATCAACTCAAGATGGATTAAGGACTTAAATCTAAAACTTGAACCTATAAAAATTTTAGAAGATAACATTGGAAAAACCCTTCTAGACATTGGCTTCGAGCAATATTTCATCACCAAAATCCCAAAAGCAAATGCAAAAAATACAAAAATAAATGACTGGGACTTAATTAAACTGAAGAGTTTTTACACAGCAAAAGGAACAATCAGCAGAGTAAACAGACAACCCACACAGTTGGAGAAAATCTTCACAATTTATACATCTAACAAAGGAATAATATCCAGAATCTACAATGTACTCAAATCAGTAAGAAAAAGTCAAACAATCCCATTAAAAAGTCGGCTGGCAACATGAATAGACAATTCTCATAAGAAGATATACAACTGGCCAACAAACATATGAAAAAATGCTCAGCATCACTAATGACCAGGGAAATGGAAATCAAAACCACAATGCAATCCCACCTTACTCCTGCAAGAATGGCCATAATCAAAAATCAAAAAACAGTACCTGTTGGCATGGATGCAGCAAACAGGGAACATTTCTACACTGCTGGTGGGAATGCAAACTAGTACAACCATTATGGACTACTATGTGGAGATTCCTTAAAGAACGAAAAGTAGAACTACCATTTGATCCAGGAATCCCACTACTAGGTATCTACCCAGAGGAAAAGAAGTCATTATACGAAAAAGATACTTGCACATACATGTTTGTAGCAGCACAATTTGCAATTGAAAAAATGTGGAAACAACCCAAATTCCCATCAATCAACAAGTGGATAAAGAAATTGTAATATATATATACATATATATAATGAGACATACATATCTATATGATGGAATACTACTCAATCACAAACAGTAATAAATTAACAGCATTTGCAGCAACCTGGATGAAACTGGAGACTATTATTCTAAGTGAAGTAACTCGGAAATGGAAAACTAAACATTGTATGTTCTCACTGATATGTGGGAGCTAAGCTATGAAGACACAAAAGCATAAGAATGATACAATGGATTTTGGGGACTTGTGGGGAAGGGTAGGAGGGGGTCGAGGGATAAAAGACTACAAATATGGCGCAGTGTATACCGCTCAGGTGATGAGTGCAACAAAATTTACAAATCACCACTAAAGAACTTACATAACCAAACACCACCTGTACCCTAATAACCTACGAAAATTTAAACAATTTTTAAAAACTACCTGAGACTGGGTGATTTTGAAGAAAAGATGATTTACTGACACACAGTTCTGCAGGCTGTACAAGAAGCATGTCTAAGAGGCCTCAGGAAACTTACAATTATGGCAGAAGCTGAAGAGGAAGTAAGCACATCTTACCATGGCAAAGCAGGAGGGGGGGCAAAGGCGGAGGTGCCACACGCTTTTAAACAATCAGATCTTGTGAGAGCTCACTATCACAAGAACAGCAACAGGGAAATCCACCCCAGTGATCCAACCCACTAGGCCCCTCCCCTGAAACATGGAAATTACATTTCAACATGAGATTTGGGTGGGGACACGGAGCCAAACCATATCATTCTGCCCCTGGCCCCCTCCAAGTCTCATGTCCCATGAAAGCAGCCAGGAGGGAGGTTGTACACTGCAAAGCCACAGGGATGGAGCTGCCCAAGACCATGGGAACCCACCTCTTGCATCAGCATGACTTGGATGAGAGACACAACATCAAAGGAGATCATTTTGCAGCTTTAAGATTTAACAGTCCTGCTAGATTTCAGACTTGCATGGGCCCTATAACCCCTTTGTTTTGGTGAATTTCTCTTATTTGGAATGGCTGTATTTACCCAATACCTGTATCCCCATTGTATCTAGGAATTAACTAGCTTGCTTTCGATTTTACAGGCTCATAGATGTAAGGGACTTGCCTTGTCTCAGATGACTTTGGGCTGTGGACTTTTGGGTTAATGCTGAAATGAATTAAGACTTTGGGAAACGTTGGGAAGGCATGATTGGTTTTGAAATGTGAGAACATGAGATGTGGAAGGGTCAAGGGTGGAACAATATGATTTAGCTGTGTACCCACCCAAATCTCAACTTGAATTGTATCTCCCAGAATTCCCAAGTGTTGTGGGAGGGACACAGGGGGAGGTAACTGAATCATGGAAGCTGGTCTTTCCCGGGCTATTCTCATGATAGTGAATCAGTCTCACGAGATCTGATAGGTTTATCAGGGGTTTCCGTTTTTGCTTCATCCTCATTTTTCTCTTGCTGCCACCCTGTAGGAAGTGCCTTTTGCTCACACCATGATTCTGAGGCCTCCCCAGCCATGTGAAACTGTAAGCCCAATTAAGCCTCTTTTTGTTCCCAGTTTCAAGTATGTCTTTATCAGCAGCATAGAAACAAACTAATACAAGTTAGTTACTTCCAAAATACAATGGGGTTACAGGCATTGGGTAAATGTTCCCATTTTGAATGGGAGAAATTGGTCAAAACAAAGGGGCCACAGGCTCCATTTCAATACCCAGAAGGGCAGTCATTAAAGCTTTAAAATAATCTCTTCTGACTCCATGTCTCACATCCAGGGCATGTTGACATAAGAAGTCAGCTCCCAAGGCCTTGGGCAGATCCACCCATGTGGCTCTACAGGGTACAGCCTCCACGGCTGCTTTCGCTGGGTGGCATTGAGTGCCTACAGCTTTTCCAGGCACACAGTGCAAGCTGTTAGTGGATATACCATTCTAGGGTCTTGAGGATGATGGCCCTCTTCTCATAGCTCCACTAGGCAATGCCCCAGTGGGAATTCTGTGCAGGGCACTGCCCTAGTGAAAGTTCCCTATGAGGACTCCAACCCAGCAGCAAACTTCTGTCTGGACATGCAGGCATTCCCATACATCCTCTGAAATCTAGGTAGAGGCTCGCAAAATCTTGCCTTCTGTGCACTCACAGGCGTAACACAACATAGAAGTTGCCAAAGTTTGGGACTTGCATCCTCTGAAGCAATGGCCTGAGCTGTACATTGCTCTCTTTTAGTCACAGCTGGAGCTGCAGTAGCTGGGATGCAGGGCATCATGTCCCATGGATGCAGAAAGAAGCTAGGCACTGGTCCTAGCCATTGAAACCATTTTTCTCTTGTAGGTTTCTGGGCCTATGATGCAAGGGGTGCCACAAAGGTCACTGATAGGCCCTGGAGACATTTTGCCCATTGTCTTGGCTATTAACATTCATCTTCTCTTTATTTATGCAAGTTTCTGTAGCTGGCTTGAATTCCTCCCCAGAAAATGGGTTTTTCTTTTCTACCACATGGTCAGGATGCAAACTTTCCAAACTTTTATGCTATGCTTCCCTTTTAAGCAAAGTTCCAATTTCAGATTATCTTTTGTGAATGCATATGACTGTACACTGTTAGGAACAGCCAGGTCAAATCTTGAACATTTTGCTGCTTAGAAATTTTTTCCACCAGCCTGTAATCCCAGTACTTTGGGAGGCTGAGGTGGGCAGACAACAAAGTCAGGAGTTCAATACCAGCCAGGCCAAGATGGTGAAACCCCATCTCTGCCAAAAATAAAAAAATTAGACAGGCATGGTGGTGGATGCCTGTAATCCCAGCTAGTAGGAGGCTGAGGCAGGGGAATTGCTTGAACCCAGGAGGTGGAGGTTGCAGTTAGCTGAGATCATGACACTGCACTCCAGCCTGGGTGATAGAGCAAGACTCTGTCTCAAAAAAAAAAAAAAAAAAAAGAAGAAGAAAAAGAAAAAGAGAAAAGAAATTTCTTCCACCAGATACCCTAAATCAACTCTCTCAAGTTCAAAGTTCCACATATCTCTAGGGCAGGGGCAAAATGCCAATGGTTTCTTTGCTAAAGTATAGCAAGAGTAACCTTTACTCCAGTTCCCAAGAAGTCCCAAGAAGTACCACCTCAGCCTGGACTTCATTGTCCATATAGCTGTCAGCATTTTGCTCAGAACCATTCAACAAGACTCTAGGAAGTTCTAAACTTACCCACATTTTCCTGTCTTCTTTTGAGGCCTTTAAACTGTTGTAACCTCTGCTCATTACCCAGTTCCAAAGTCACTTCCACAATTTCAGTTATCTTTATAGCAATGCTCCACCCCTGGTACCAATTTTCTGTATTAATCTGTATTAGTCTGTTCTCACACTGCTATAAAGAACTACCTGCACCTGGTAATTTCCGAAGAAAAGAGGTTTAATTAACTCACAGTTCTGCAGGCTGTACAGGAAGCATAGCTAGGAAGCCTCAGGAAACTTACAATCATAGAGGAAGGTAAAGGGGAAGCAAGCGCATCTTACCATGGAGGAGCAGGAGAGAGAGAGTGTGTAAAGGGGAAGTGCCACATACGTGTAAGTGATCATATCTCATGAGAACTTATTCACTATCACAAGAACAGCAAGGTGAACAAGTACCCCATGATCCAATCATCTGCCACTAGGCTCCTCACCTGACACAAAGGGATTACAATTCGAGATAAGATTTGGGTGGGGACACATAGGCAAACCATATCACATACCTTTCATCATATAAAAAACTTAACTCATGATGGATTAAAGATTTAAGAATAGGACTTCAAACTATAAGAATCCTAGAAGAAAACCTAGGAAATGTCATTCCGGACATAAGCTTTGGGAAAGAATTTATGACTAAGTCCTCAAAATTAATGGCAACGATAAGAATCATCGACAAGTGGGACTTAATTAAACTAAAGAGCTTTTGCACAGCAAACTGTGTAATCCCAGCACTTTGGGAGGCTGAGCCAGGAGCACTGCTTAAGCCCAGGAATTTAGGACCGGCCTGGGCAACATAGTGAGACACCATCTCTACAAATAATAATAATAATACTAAAATAGCTAGGCAAAGTGGTGCACACCTGTCGTCCCAACTACTTGGGAAGCTGAGGTGGGAAAATTGCTTGATCTCAAGAGGTTGAGGTTTCAGTGAGCCACAATTACACCACTGCACTCTATCCTGGGTGACAGAGTGAGATCTTGTCTCAAACAAACAAACAAAAACACATACATAAACCAAAACAGAGAAGCTATCAACAGAATAAACAGACAACCTGTAGAGTGGCAAAAAAAATTAGCAAAATGCATCTGGCAAGGGTCTAATATTCAGAATCTGTAAGAAACTTAAACAACTGAACCAGAAAAATACAAATAATCCTATTAAAAATGAGCCAAAATCATGAACAGATACTGCTCAAAACATGACATAGAAGCAGCCAACAAAGATGATAAAATGTTTCACATTGTCAGTCATCAGAGAAATGCAAATCAAAACCACAATGAGACACTATCTCACATCCGTCGGAATGGCTGTTATTAAAAAGCCAAAAAACAACAAATGCTGGTAAGGCTGCAGAGAAAAGGGAATGCTTATATACTGTTATTGGGAATGTAAATTAGTTCAGTCACTATAGAAAGCAGTTTGAAGACTTCTCAAAGAAATTAAAACAGAAATACCACATGACCCAGAAATCCCATTACTGGTTATACATCTAAAAGAAAACAAATCATTCCACCAAAAAGACATATGCACTTGCACGTTCATTGCAGCACAATTTACAGTAGCAAAGACACGGAATCAACCTAGATGCCACATCAATGGTGGACAGGATAATGAAAATGTAGTACATATCCACTTGGGAATACTACACTGCCATTAAAAAGAACAAAATTATATATTTTATAGCAATATGGATGCAGCTGGAGGGCATTATCCTAAGCTAATTAACCCAGGAACAGAAAACTAAATATTACATGTTCTCACTTACAAATGAGAGCTAAACACTGAGTGCTCGTGGACATAAAGATGGCAACAATAGAACCTGGGTACTACAATAGGGGAGGGGGAAGGAAAGGGAAAAGAGATGAAAAACCTACTATTGGATTCTATGCTCAGTACCTGAGTGATGGGATCATTATACCCCAAACCTCAGCATCACACAGCATACCCAGGTAACAAATCTGCACATGTATACATGCACCCCCTGAACCTAAAATAAAAGCAGAAAACAATAAAAATTTTAAAATAAAAGGGATGGCTATAAATAATGGGAGGTAGGACGGATACAATTATCCTCACATCTCAGAATAACAAAGACAATCAGAAATGACTTGCCTGAGAAAGTATCCTTTGGTTCTGCTACTCTCCTATGATGGTGTGCTTGGAACTGCACTCAAAGCCTGTCTATACTTAGGCACACCCATGTTGAAATCAAACTGTTGTCTGTTCCTGTATCAATTAGCTTAGGATAATGGCCTCCACAGTCTGATTGCTTTCAAACAAGGGCATGTAATGTCTGTTTCATGGATGATCAGGACCAACCATCACCCATGCCTGGTCTCCTTGATTTCCTTGTGTTTTCTGTCCTTCAAACATATTCATTTTTACCAAAGTTTGTTCATGTCATTTTTCCAAAGAGATCCAGTGTAGTGGGTTTAACTGCTTTATTGTAAGACTTAAAAAAAAATTAAAAGGCACCTGCAAGCCTCTTGGCTCAGGACTCCAACGTTAAAACCAGTCATTTGATGAGTACCTGCTATATATACCAGGTGCCTTAAAAGCATTCATCTTACTAAACCCTAATAATAATGACAAAATGTGGGGTTATTATCCTAATTAAACAAGAAAAGAAGCCAAATCTCTGGAAAGTCAAGTGACTTCCTTACATTTGCACAGCTACTAGGTAGCAATTTTAGGATTTGAACTCAGATCCTTCCCTTATGCTATATATCCTCTATAGTTAGCTTTATTGTCTAGATAGCCAAGGACTTGTGTTCTGATTCAATATTCCCATATTCACCAAGAGTATTCACCATATAATGCACAATATTCACGAAGTGTAACCTACAACAGTAAATAACGCAATCATTTTGCTTCATCAGATAAGTCTCATCATCCTCAATATTGTCACTGCCTAGTATCTGTCATCTTGGCTAAAAGCTCAGCCACATAATTACATCATAAAACCTGATCTCATACCTGGGCTGCCTATTTTCTAAAAAGGAGACAGTCAAATCTGCTTGATATTCAAACAAAGCTTAGGCATCACTTGCTCTTCTCTTGCCATTAAACCAATGTGGTTCTTATCATCAGCAAGTATCATCAAATCAGGAAAATGTGGCCCTGGCTGACAAGGAGATCCAGCTAATGAAGCTCTCAATGACAGCTGAGTGTGCTTGGTAGACATGAAACGCAGACAGGGAAAATTGGTAGTTTAAACTAATGCTGGTAAGAGCATAAGAGCAGTTTGGTAAAACTGATTGAAATTATAAATATAAAAGCATTTAGATCCATGGAACACAAGTACAGAATTATATATTTATCAAGATATCATTCTAACATTGTTTGTGGGAACAAATGTTGGAAACCATTAAAATGTCCATCCAAAGAAAGCAAGTTAAATAAAACACAAGAAAGATCCACCATTTCTAATCCAGAACGCTTGAGGCCAGTTTTGTTTTAGAATGCAGATTGTTTTTTCACTCTAGTTTAGTAACACAGTGTAACAGATGAGATGTACACCCATTACCAGCAGGCCTTGGAAACATCCTCTAATCAAATTTATTTGTACTTCTGAGGCATGCCACATGAACATGAAGTGGGATAACCAAAAAGCACAAACATTTTCATACCAGTTCAAATTTGTTTCCTGTCTGATGAGTTTGGGTGTCAAAATTTAGAGGAAAAAAACCTAGTTTTTAGGGCTTTGGGAATTTGGGAATTGGAGTTAAGGATTGTGAACCTGTTTATTTACATAGTGGAATATTGTGAAACCAGCTAAAAATAAGTGAGGCAACTCAATATACTGATGTGGAAACTTCAATATATATTCTAAATGGTAAAAAATATATGTCAGGAAGTGTATATGGATGCTATCATTGGCATTGGCATTTTACACGCACACACATGAGCTGTACATGCATAGAACTGCTCTAGAAAGACACACAAGGAACTGATTTCAGTTTTTGTCTCTGGAAATGCAAATGGGTGGCTAGGGAAGAGATATGGAGAGAGAGAGAGAGAGATGCCCCTTTTCTCTATTTATACACTTTAGAATATTTGGAATTTATGTGGAGTTCCTGTGTTTGCACATTAAATTGAATAATTAATATTCTCTTGACTGCCACTTGAAAGAGCTTTCCCTAAATATCCCATTCCCCATCACTCTCTATCACATCCCATGGTTTATTTTCTTTGCAGCACTTTCTACTAGCCATGACTTCATCTTCATTTGTTTATCATTTTACTGTTGGGATACCACTTTAGAATGCAAGCTCCACGTTCGCCCGGCTTGCTAGTGAATCCCAGCATCTAGACAGTGACTGGCACAGGGGAACTATGAGGAACTATACATCCCACACCGAGAGGCAGGCTGAGGTAGAAAGTACAGAGTAAACCATGCTTGTCCTCATAACAAAGGCTGACCTCAGTGTGCAGACAAAAGTGGCCCTACTGGTTGTCCATAAATGACAATTTTTGAATTATTTTCCTGATTGTAAAAAGTGTAAAAGGGCTGGCCACACTCTACTCTATGGCCCCATTATAATATCTGGCTGGGAACACTTTGAACAACACATTGTGTGATGAGGCTGAGGTATTCTGAGCACCTCCCAGCCTCCTTTCTGTCCTTGAAGAATGAAATTCACACACGTGCACCTGCCTGCAGACCTCCCTGCAGCCCCCTGCCAGAACATCCTGAAAAAACCCATCCCCTCACCTGTACAACATACTGTATACTTCCCTGCTCCCTCTTCTCCTGATTCCTCCACCCAGAGGTCCTTCCTGGCCATTCTCTGCTTAGTTGAACCTCATCCTTCAAAGCATACCTCAAAATATTATTTCCACTATGGAGGCTTTCTAAGTCCCTCAGTTATAACCAATCCCATCCCTCAAAACCAGTCTCCTCTCCCCTAACACTCAGGCAGACAGTTCATTCTAGGAAACTTATTCCATCTGGTATTTAAGTCAGTTGTTTCCATATCTCCAGTAGACCGTGAGTTTCTCCAGCACAAACACCCTACCTAAAGGGAAAGTTCTCCCTTTATTCCCAGCACCTAAAGTGGAACTTGATACATTCTTAGAACAAAATTTATTTTAACTTTACATCAGAGAAGAGAGGAGAGACAATTAGAGCATTCAAAAGCAGTATTCTGTGCTGTGAAAAAAAAAAGTAAATGCTTAGGAATCCTCATTTTTATCTTGGCCCCACCACTGATAATTCTGTAACTTCTAGTTGTTTCCTTAATATCTCCAAGCTTCCATTTCCTCAACTCTAAAATGGGCCAATAATATCTAATTTATAGGAATGAGATAGAGATTAAATTCTATTTAGCCAAGGACTTAACACAGACTAAGGATTCCATAGAAACTGTTTCTTTAGTTTCCTTTATTACATGAAAGAAAAGATGGATCAATTAGAAAATATTTAAAAAATAAGAATGCTGATATTTACTGTTAAATTCATAATCGGGCTATACAGATATTTAACTTTTGACCTCATTCCCCTATCCCCAGTTCCAGTTTTAAATTGACTAGGATAATTAACAATGGCATAGAGTAAATCCAGAGGAAGAACACTCATTCCCAGAGGTAAAGCCATAATTTCTCTGAGCCTTCAGATTAAAGGGAAATCTTTTAAAATCCTATCCAGACAAACAACATGGCAAGATTTCTCTGACTCAAAAAATACCAAATGTGGAGCTGGGATATCCTACCTCAAATTCCAATTCTGTGTCTTACCTAAGCCTGGTGAAAGGATAAGGAAGACTCAGAAGCAGCAGTGCTGTAATGAAGCTGCAGCAGGTAGATTAAATGCCATCAGCATCACTGGGAGGCTGAACCTGGTTATGTGCTCCAGTGAACATATGCTAAGCTTATATTGTGCTACCTGCTTTTCCACTCACCTGTCCTGTCGGTTTCTGCTCTTTTCGTTCTCAAATGGGTCCAAGAGAATTAGTTCCTTTGCAAAAGAGACTCACCAAAAAACTGAAAGACAATTACATGACCCTAACTTGCCAGGTTCTGTTTATTATGAATCCAGGAGTTGGCATGAGTTCTCACCAGCAGGAAGCATTGAGTTGCATTCTGTTAAGTCACAGGTGTCCAACCTATGGCCAGATAAGTGGAGAGACTTGACTATATGGCTTTGGAACTCTCCTTAGTTGTGATATGTGTGGCATGTCACCATGCTTGCTTTGTACCCAACATTCAAGTCTAGCTTTACCTTCTTTGGGAATCTTTTGGGACTCTTTCCCTATGAGGGATACCACCCTTCTGGGGCCCCCACAGCAAGGGCCATCTTTAAACATTTGCAGGATCTAGGAACTCATGTTTCAGAGGCTGTCTGCACACGACATGAAAATAAAACATACCCACATCCCATGTTTACTATAGAGTCTAATCTCCACAACCACGGATTCTACATCCTTGGGTTCAAACAACTGTGGATAGAAAAATTTATCTAATGGATGGTACTGTTTGTGCTAAACATGTGCAGACTTTTTTTCTGTCATTCTCAAAACAATACAGTATAACAATGATTTACATAACATTTACATTGTATTGGGTATTATAAGTAATGTAGAGATGATTTAAAGTATACAGGAAAATGTGTGTAGGTTATATGCAAATACTAAACTATTTAACTTAAAGGGACATAAGCATCCTTAGACTCGGTATTTACAGGACGTCCTAGAACCAGTCCCCCATAAATACTAATGGCCAACGGTCATTATTTCATTGAAGGAAATGTTAAGAATTATAAAAATAATTCTTAATTTGTTTAGTATAAATTATTGACTTTTTTTCTTACAGTTTAAGTTTTATTTTATGTGTTTATATATAATATGTATATTTTGTGTGTATATATGTACATATTGGTGTATACATGTGTATGTATATGTGTCTGTGTTGAGTTGAAGTAGAAGAGCTGATGTAAAGTTTTATAAACATTTAACTTATCATTTATTCACTTGTAATTTTGCAGTTTTCTTTTTTTTCTTTTGGAGCTGCTATTTTTTCAGATATTGAACATTTACCTTCAAGCCCATTGAAAAACTCACAGGCCTCAGGCTCTCTGCTTTGAGTGCCTAATGGATAAACTGCATCAGACCACAGTCCTTTCTAGTTATATGTTGGAGTAAAGTATGTTTTCATGAAGGTCTCCCCATTGGACTCTGACTCTCTCAGGACAGGGCACCCTGATATGTTCTACACCTCTACATACAAGGGACCTCCATATAGTGGAAGCCTCAGGACACTGTTGAAGATTTGAGGGCCACTCAAAACATTTCTATGACACTCTCAGTCAGAGATCATTTCTAGTTTTCACTAGATAGAAAGCTAGTAAAACAAAACAATACAAATATTCCTGTCTCCCCTCTTTTCTCCTTCAACAAAAACTTTATCATCCCCAATGCCACTTCACAGTACACTTAAAATGTCCTTTTAAATAGGGTCAGGATGTGAAGGTTGGTACAGAAATTCAAACCTAGAATGTTTTTTTCTGAGGCTGTAACTCAGTCATGAAATTTTGCTCCAGGCAGATTTCAACAAGCTAGGTCTTAGCTGCAAGATGAATGTTTCACTTGACAACCAGAAGCTTTTTTATACTATTATTTTATATATAAAAGTTGACAAAGACTGTTCTCCCACACACTCTTTTTTGAAACTGAGTCTGACAGAACAGTCTAGAATGTCTGAATTAGTTTCCCCTCTAGAGAAGAAGACCGACTTTATTGAAAAATTACTATGTATCTAGGGGTGTCCAGGGGAAATAATGTAGTCATGGGGTCCTGGTTTCTGTTTCTGGTTGGGCAAGTAAAGCCCCTTTTTCATCTACCATTTCTGCTTATCACTAGAGACAGAAACTAAAATCCATGGTGTATTACTCCCTTTTCATGCTGCTGATAAAGACACATCCAAGACTGGGCAATTTACAAAAGAAAGAGGTTTAACGGACTTAACAGTTCCACATGGCTGGGTAGGCCTCACACTCATGGCAGAAAGCAAGGAGGAGCAAGTCACATCTCACATGGATGGCAGCAGGCAAAGAGGGAGAGTTTGTGCAGGGAAACTCCCGTTTTTAAAACCATTTGATCTCATGAGACTTAATCATTATCACAAGAACAGCTATGGAAAGGGGAAAGTCCTGCCCCCATGATTCAATTATCTCCCGCTGGGTCCCTCACACAACACATGGGAATTGTGGGAGCTACAATATGAGATTTGGGTGGGGACAGAGAGCCAAACAATATTACATGGCTTCAGGCTGCTAAAAGCCTAAAACAAAACCAAACAGAACAACAATAAAATAAGGCAGGTTGGCTAAACTTGTAAAATTAGACATTGTGCTAAGTGCTTTTTATGTACATTGTTTCTCTTTTAACCTTGTACCAACCTTAACCTTAAGAAAGGTAGAAAGCATTATCCCCATTTTACAGATGAAGAAACTGGGTTCAGAAAGGTTATAAATTTTGACCAAAATCAAACATCTAAAACTAGTCAGAGACAAAATTTGGGATCAATTCTTATCATTCTATAATTGCACAAAGCTGCCTCAAGAGCTAATTGAGAAAAACAAAAGGTTAAATATATACATATTTAAAATCAGTTCTGGAAGAATTTTCCTATAAAGAAAATTAAACTCAAGTGTGCATTGAAGATACAAGTAAGAGATTCAGTTTTTGGTGATCCCATTCATTTTGCAGACAGAGTAATTCTGTTGATTGTCATTGCAAGTATGTCTCAACTTTCCTCCCTTACCATCTTATTTCTGGATTCTTATAACAACTCTATAGTTGTTATATATAATGATGTGCTTCCCATATGCTCCTTCAATGAGGGTCTAGTTGTCCTAGCCTGGGAGTTCTGAGGGCAGAGGCCTGCAATGATCAGCTCCTTCATAAATCTCTCAGTTGTAGAGATGCTCCAAGGTTATCTAAGTTCATACCCCTCCCCAGAAGGCCCACATGCAATGATGGACCAATGTGAGACTATGAAAAATCCAGGTCATCTTGGCTTAACTCAAGACAACTCTGAAGAGCCACTCTAGCTCTGGAGCCTTTGTGGGGTTGGATAAAATTATCAGGGATGTATCACCATTCAACTTCTCTCCCTGCCCAGTCCTGCTTCTTTCTTTTCCCTTCCACTGGTCCTCATCCCAAAGAAATGCTTTAATAAATATCCAGCCTGCTAAATTATTCCCAGAGTTGGCTTTCCAGATAAACAACCTGTAATGTCTTTTCAGGGGAAAGGAAGGAGGAAGGAAGGAAGGAAGGAAGCGAGGGAGGGTGGGAGGGAAGGAGGGAGGGAGCGAGGAAGAGAGTGAGGGAGGAAGGAAGAGGGGAAAGGGTGGAGGAAGAAATGAAGGGAGAAATGAGTGGAGAGGAAAGGGGGAGGGGAAGGGGGGAGGGAAAGGGGAGGGAAGAGGGGAGGGGAAGGGGAGGGGAAGGAGGAGGAGAGGGGAGAAAAGAGAAGGGAAAGGAAGAGGGAGGAAGAGAGGGAAGAAGGACAGGAAGGAGGGAGGAAGAGAAGGGAAAATAGAAGAAGGGAGGGGAGGAGGGAGAAAGGAGAGAAGGGGAAAGGAGGGGAGGAGGGAGAAAGGAGAGAAGGGGAAAGGAGGGGAAGAGGGAGAAAGGAGAGAAGGGGAAAGGAGGGGAGAAGGGAAGGGAGGAGAGGGAAGGATAAGAGAAGAGAGGGGAGTAGAGAGGAAAAGGGAGGGGAAAGAAGGGGAGGGAGGGGAAATTAAACAGAATTATTTATTCTAATTAACCAAATTGGTCTCTTCTTCCAGCATCCTCAGAAGCCTCACTGTGGTTACTATTTCCACTGATATTTAAACATTTGACAAAAGTGATGAGAATCTTAATTTGTTTACTTAGAGGATTATTCCTAGACTAAAAGAAGATACTAGGAAAAGGTAGCCATAAACATGATCTGCTGAGCTGATTTTTCCCACACTGCCTACTGCTTCCCTGCCTGAAAGTTTAGTGGGGTCTATCTAGTTCTAAACACATATATCTGTATGGATCCTTTAACATAAGACATTATAACAACAGACATAATGGGTTTGCTTAAAAGTCATTCAAATCTGAATTGTGAAGTAAGGAGTATATACATGTATTACACTAAACAAGTACCTTGAGCAAAGTTATTCACCCCAAACTACCAAATACCTACAGTGTGGTCTAACATTTATTTCTGATTACCACTCATAATCAAATTTAGCCAGGTGTGCCAGGTAGAAGCGTATCTGACCCAGCTGACACTAGATTGCTCTCCCATTTGCATTGACCAAGTTCTGCTGGTCCCTTTCCATGTCCTCATACTGCTATGTTGGTCTGTCCCGGAGCACCTTTACCTTGTTTCAAAGGCCATATTCCCAGTCGTTGCCATTTGTTTTCTGCTAGTTTCATTTATAAATCATCTTAAGCAATTGGATTAGATTACTTAGTCCATACAACGCTGCACAAATATCTGTGCATAATTGTCCTTTGGACTGAGAATGGCTGTTCTGTGTGCATAGCCCCTGTGGTCCTCTGTGTCTGTCTCTCTGATCTGAGTGCTCTGTCTTGAATGCTGTCTTTATGCTTTATGTCATACCTTTAGGCTCTGCGCACATTTTACTCATGTTAATGTAATACATTGCTGAGGATCTGGGCTAAGAACAGCTCCTTTATAGAGGCAGCTGTTGTGACACTTTCTGAGCATCAACATTTGCATCCCCTGACTCCAAGAGTGTAGGGATTCTGATATTTAGGAATGTCACTCACAACCATGTGGGCTATGCTGGTTTGCTGCTCCTCCAACCATCTCCAAGAACAGTGACTGTTTAATTCTTCCAATTTCTCAAGCATGAATCTTCTACTCTTGGGACACTAAGACCTCTGCCATTTATTCTCCCATGCATCTCTACTCACTGTAAATGTGATCCTGTTGGGGCCTTAAAGAGGAGCCAATAAATAAATAGTCAACCTCTTTCCTGATTAAGTTCCAAACCAGTAGAGAAAACTAAGGAAGCAGGCAAGTTCTGTCAAAGTGAGACACTGTTAAGCTGATATTAGAGAATCTGGCTTATAACCACAGGCATTTAAACTTCCTCATACTGAATCCCAGAATTGGTCAGAATTATCTCCCAGACATAGCAATTCTGAGCCAGAGCAAACCCAGATAGTTCCTAAGAGGAAGGAAAGTTTCTAAGTATTGCCAGTTTCTCCTGCTAGACTCTCTAAAGAATTTAGTTATTTCTCTCCTCCAGGGGAAGAGGCCAGGAGTGATATAGTAATGGATGTTTCTCTACATGGATTAAAAACACCAAGAATGGTCAACAGTAGTATCAAATAGCCTTTCCAGATGCATCCTATGTCCAAGACACTGTTTTAAGCCCATTACATATTTTAACCCATTTAATCCTCATGACAACCTAATGAGGTAGGTACTATTCCTAACCTCCACTTCAGCAGATGAGGCACAGAGAGAGTAATATGTTTACTCAGGGTCACTCTCCCAAAAATGGCTAGAACCAGGATTTGAACCCAATAAGTCAGATTCCAGAAACAAGGCTCTTAACTACCAAATTTTGAGTTCCAAATCTACCAAGAATACACAAGAGTTCTCCCATAACAATTCCTTTCTCTATAGTCCAACTACACCTGCCCCCCAAGGCTAAGCACGAGCTCTAGCTTCCTGCAAATTCTCCCTGACAAAGGAGTTCCTTGAGGTTCCTTCACCTATTATACCTGCAAGGCTTTGGAGCTACAAGAATAGCCTTTACTTTTAAACCTACTAATTGACAGCCTGAACACTGTAACCTTTGTTCCAGGGTGGACAGAAACCAAGGAATGCAAGGGTTAAGCCACTGAGAGATAAGGTCTGATTCATTCTAGCCTATTATTAGATAACTCCAAGTGAATGAAATGATGTAGAGAAAAATGGCTAAAAGTAGGGTCTGATTTGTATCTTGCAACTATCAATTATCTACCATCTCAGAGTATTATTATTGAGTGCCTGCTCTGTGCTACGTGCTGGGCACTGTTCTAAAGCCTCAGTAGTAAGGTGGTGGAGGCGGGGGTTAGCAGAGAGTATGAGATGTAAACAAAACAATCAAGCAAGTGAATAAAACCTCCCTGACCTCAGGGACCTTACTGCCTTATCAGAAAGCCCAACTTTAATTCTATAATCACACAAGCATGCTACAGCACATTGGAGAAAGTATCAGGAAACAAACAGAAAAGTGCTAAGTGAACAAAAGGCAGAGGAAGAGATCTTGTCTAAGGAACTAGATGTCAAGAAAACTTTCCATGGGAAGCCATTTAGCCACAAGTTGAAAAATGGGTAGCCACTATCGTAAGATTGGTTAGAGCAGGGAGCACATTCCAAGCAGAAGGAAGAGAATGTACAAAGTCTTGGGGATGGGGGGATTATGGGACTAACAGGCAGCTTCCTGTGGCTGGTACCAAGAGGAGATGGAATTAAGCAAGGCTGAAGAGGTACATAGGCCATATGAGAGACTTTGGAACTTATCCTAAAAGCAAGAATAAGCTTTGCTTCATGTTCCACTCATTCATTGATTCATCCATTCAAAAGACTTTTTTTTTTTCCAAAATATACCAGGCGCCAGATCTGTGATGAGTTCCACGGATATGACAGACAGGTAGGGCAGCATCCTTCTCTCTCTCTCCTTCTCAATCTGTCATCTGAGAGATGTAGATTGGATAAGGAATAATTATAATACATTTTATTGTGATGAAGGAGGCTCATCTCAAGTCCTAAGAAAATACAAAATGGAGTTCTCACCACATGCACTAAGGGAAGGGGAACATCACACACTGGGGCCTATCATGGGGAGGGGGGAGCAGGGAGGGATTGCACTGGGGAGTTATACCTGATATAAATGATGAATTGATGGGTGCTGACGAGTTGATGGGTGCAGCACACCAACATGGCACAAGTATACATATGTAACAAACCTGCACGTTATGCACATGTACCCTAGAACTTAAAGTATAATAAAAATAAATAAATAAATAAATAAATAAATTTATTGTAATTTAAAAAAAAAAAAAAAGAAAAACCATAAAGAATGAAAGGAAACTATCCAGACTATTCCCAGCAGGGAGGACTTCTGTCCCAAAGAGCAAGGTGGATCAGGAAACTAAATTATGAGTGGGTACAGAGAAGAGCTGTCTATGTGTGATCTGTCAGGTAGGTGGAGATCAGAAAGAAAAAAGCCTTATATGTCATGATTGTATCTCTTTGTATTCATCTTCTCAGGTTGTTATAACAAAATAACACAGACAAGTTGGCTTAAACAACAGAAATTTGTTTTCTCACAGTCCTGGAGGCTCAAAGACCCCAGTCAAGGTCTGGCGGGGACAGTTTCTGGGGAGGGCTCTCTTCCTAGCTTGTGGATGGCTGCCTTCTTGCTGTGTCCTCACATGGCAGAGAGAGGGAACTCTCTGGTGTCTCTTCCGATGAGATTGCTAATACTATTAAATCAAGGTCACACCCTCACGACCTCATTTAACCTTAATTACTTCCCAAAAGCTCTATCTCAAAACACAGTCACTCTGGAGGTTAGGGGTTCAATGTGTGAATTTTAGGGGACACAATTCAGACCATAGCACTTGTAGTTAGCAAAGAGACACTGAAAGGTTTTAAGCAGAAAGTAACACAATCAAACTATTAATTTAGAAATGTAATACTAGTCACAGGGTTGAGACTAGATTAGAGCAGGGATGGGGACAAGACTTGAGGCAGAGAGAGGAACTATAGTATCATTTCTTCTTCTGTGTAGAAATAATAATAATACTAATGAGCATGGAGAGAAGAGGTCAGGTAGAAAGATGCTAAGGAGGGACCTCAGCAGGGATTGGTGACTCCAGGTTTTGGGCTTGGGTGATGGGACCCAAGTGACTGCTACTCACTAAGACTGGAAGCACAGGATGAACAGATTTACGGACAGAAGTGGGTAAGTAATGAGTTCAGATCCGGGAATGTTGACTTTGATGCAAAGGTAGAAATGCAGACCATCTTAAAGATCCATTCTTATACATAAAGATCATTGCTGGACTTTAAAGTAAAGATAAAAACAAGAATTGTAAATTTGGTTGATTGGCCAACTAAGAAGAGAACATGAAGTGCTTAACGGATAGAGGTTTATTTGAAAGTGTGTTTTTGCAAAGAATATCTTAGTCCTTAGGCCTAATCCTAATTCTTAGTTCAAGCAACATGTTCCCTTCCCATCAAAATTATCTTCCCTAAATAGTACTATCTTGATGGTCCTTATCCCAAAACACAGCCCCTTGCCTTGCTGTGTCAGAGTACCTGGAAATACTTGGTGTGGTGGGCAGAAAAATGGCTCCCAAAGATGTCCAAAAAGCTTCTAAACTGGAAGCTTTTACTATATAGCATTGCATTAACACTAAATGTAGATAAATTTGTTTCTAAAGAATAATCAATGGCTTAGTTCAGAGAAACAAAAATATAGCAGGTTTAGTGGCATATAGCCTTTGGAAAAGAAGCTTGTCTCCATTTATTATACATCTACTTCTGGGTTGCTTCTCTTTGGTTGTTATGAATCAGAACAAATCCCTAGTTAGCTAATATCCGAATTTACAGATAATCAATGGGATCATGCATACCTTCATCTGCTAGTCAGTATGTGATATTTTATACATGAATAATTGAGACTCTGAGAGGTTAAGTAACTGCCCAAGATCACAGAATGGGAGAAATGCAGAGTAGGTTTTAAACCAAATTACTTTGTTCCAAGACCCATGCTCTTTCACTTCCCCGGAGGAATCTTCCCAGTACAATGTTTGCTCTCCTTTTGTTTAAGAAAATATCAGCTACCACTTTTCCTGTTTTAACTGTGCTTTCCTGTGCTTGGCTTGGGCCACACAGGGTGGTCACCTTGACACACTCCAATCCCTGAGCTCAAACCCTCTGGCCGGTTTCATACTCTACCCCTTCCCTGTGTTATGCCAAGTAGATTAGTTTCCTATTGCTGCTATAACAAATCACCACAAGCCTAGTAGCTTTCGACACACGAATGCCTTATGTTACAGTTATGTGGGTTAGAGGTCCTACTCTGGGCTCATGGGGCTACAATCAAGATGTCAGCAGGGCTGTACTCCTGCAGCAGAGAACCTGCCTCCTGACCATCAGCTCGTTTTGCCTCATGGCCTCTTCCTCCATCTTCAAAGTCTGCAACATCAGGCTGAGTCCTTCCCATGCTGCCAACTCTCTGCTTCTCTAACTTCCGCCAGACTCTTCCACTTTAATAGACCCGGTGACTCTATTGTGCCCACCTGGACAATCCTGATAAGTCAGCAGATTTGTAGCCTTCATTCCACCCGCAACCTTAATTCCCCTTTGCCATATAACCTAACAGATTCACAGGTTGGGGAATTGGGACGTGGACATCTTTGGGAGCCATTATTCTGCATACCACACCAATACTTTCCAGGTTCTCTGACCCAGCAAGACGAGGGGCTGTGTTTTGGGATAAGGACCATCGAGATAGTACTAATTAACTTCAATAGAGAATAAAAAATAAAAACAAGGAGGGGGTTGCCCCTGACCTTCCTCAGGCACATAGGGTGGGTAATGTGAATGAGAAAAGGAAACCAACAGTGATAAGAAATTACTCATGTCAGGGACCAGTCAGACTCTTAGAGCCTTTGCCCACCTCTGAGGACAAACTTAGTTCTCCTTCCCAGAAACTCCTATTAGCTCTCTGAATTTCATCTGGGAAGGGCCCTGCCTGCCACAGAGAAGTATATAAACTTATCGATGGATATTCAAAATGTCTCCCATAGCCCATGAAATGCCTTGGGGATGATGGATAGATGAGTAGATTCAGAGGTATCATCTCAACCTCTTAGTACGCAGTGCTGCTCCTTCCAGCTTCTTAACACCTGTATTGGAAACCCTATAATTTCACTGAAGATGTTTATAACTAAATTCCTGGATAAGGGCAACTATCAGCACATGTGTGCATGTGGGCACGACCCCAGGCTGCTCTCTTATGAAATATCTCTCCTTTTATGGCTTTCCCTTATTCTTTTTAACCCAATTTCACCCAAATATATGTACTGTGGACGGAGGGAAGGAGGGAGGATGATTGGAGTCAGGCTCCAGCAACATGCCACTTTGGGACCCTAGGCAAATTATTTCACCTCCCTGGGCCTCAGTTTTCTCATCCATAAAGTGCAGAAGATAACAACACCTACCCTATATGCTTATTATAAATATTAGATGAGATTCTATGTATGTTGTTTAGCCCAATACTTGGCACACGGTTGGTGCTAATGTCCTTTAGTTTCTGTTCTCACCACCCACAAGGTTCATGAGTCAATAATAATTAGAAAAACCCAATAACAACAAACATTGACTAATTGTATTTATGTGCCAGGCACCATGCTAAACCCTTTGTAGGCATCATTACTTGTAAACTTATATATATCACAACCATCCAACAATATAAGTTCTCCTGTTATATCTGCTTAACAGATAGAGAAACTGAGACTCACAGAGGCTAAGTAACTTCTCCAAGGTCACAGTGAAAGGAAAGTGATTTAAACCCAGATGGGCAGAACTACAAAGCCCAAGGTCTTAGAAACAGCTAGACTTAGACATATGACCAAAAAAAGATTTTAAAAAATAAACTGAAACTTCCCATGCCTTTTTTTGGCCTTCCGCCTACAATAAGCACTGCAATTTCTGGCCACCAACCAGGTTATTTTCTCCAAGCTCTCCTACCACCTGGATTCCAAAGCCCAGAAAAGGAAGAAGCATGTTTACCTGATTAATCTGTGTGATCTCTGAGCCATCACCCATCAAAGGGCTGGCTTTGCCAGGAAGCAATTAGTGCCTAATTGACAATTGCTGGTGTCTCTGTAGCTCTTCCCTAGACCTGCTGACAGCTCCCCTCAACCAGAGTATTTTATTATAAACATCTTCTCTGATGAGGGTTCCAGGGCCTGCATTCTAGGTGTGAACAAACTGAAGGAGAGTACTGGGCTGCTAGATAAGGTAGAAGACCCCAGAGTTCTGCCTGCACTCAGCTCTGGCAGAAGCCATGTGCCTTAGTTCAGGCTGCTATAACAAATGGTCATGGACTAGGTAGCTTAAAAACCAACATTTACCCAGTCTATCCATGATGGGCATTTGGGTTGATTCCATGTCCTTGCTATTGTGCATAGTGCTGCAATGAACATACATGTGCCTGTATCTTTGTAATAGGATGATTTATATTCCTTTGGGTATACACTCAGTAATGAGATTGCTGGGTCAAATGGTATTTCTGGTTCTAGATCTTTGAGGAATCGTCACACTGTCTTCCACAATGGTTTAACTAATTTACACTGGAAATTTTTCTCTATGCCTGGTAGGTTTTCTCCAATGAACAGGGCTTTCTTGACCACATGAAATATGATGTAATTTTTAGAGGTTCATATTTTATCCTCTGTGTAATAGGTACTTTTGGTGCCTCACCCATGTCCCTTGGGTCACCCTCAAGGTCACTATCTAGTTTGGCACACACTGAGGAATCCTATGCCTCTTGGCCTGAGGGTGTTCTCTGGACACAGAACATGCCCAGAACTCCTGGGGGAGACTATATGGGCTCGAGGTCAAGCAGGTGTAATCGGGGGAGCAAGGAATCAACCCTTCAAACCACGAGGGAAGGGATTTGACAGATAAATCTGCCAGTTTGCTTTTCAGTAGGACAAATTAGCAGAAGTGTATTTCCAGTGGATTCTCAGTGCAGTTGAGCCCCAGTTGCCCATGGTAGGTACCCTCTCCATCAGGGGTCAACAAATATTAACTAAATCCATCTAGACACTTGTTTTTAATAAAGTTTTATTGGAACACAGCCATGCCCATTTATGTGCATGTTGCCTATGACTGCCTTCACACTACAACAGTGGAGTCAAGTAATTGTGGCAGAGACCATATGATCCACCAAGTCAAAAATATTTACTATCTGGGTCTTTACAGAGAACGTTTGCTTGTCCCTGCTCTAGAGGAAGCATACTTTATTGATTTCCTTTTCTTCCCTGACTCACTTCTCCACTTCTTTGCATTCCTTACTGGGAGTACCCGCCTCCCAAATAAGCTACCTACACCCAAATCCCTGGGTTGGAGTTGGCTTTTGGAAGGACCAAAACTCAGATGCTCTGTTAGAGCAACTCCATCTCAAGACCCAACACAGTACCTGGCATGAAGCAGGCTCTCAAATATTTGTTGTATAAATGAACGGATGGAAAGTAGAAAGAAGTTACATTAGGTCACAAATTAAAGAACCTTGTTAATGGGGATAGCATTGCTAAGAAGGACCCTAGGTAGAAAAACAGAGCTTTGATATGCAGGTACCGCTTCTCTGCCCACTGAACACTTCCACCTTCTGAAATCCCAGTATCACCACATCATAAATAAACTTGACTCCTGCAGGAACATTCTCTGAAAGGGTCAATACTCCGTATAAGATTAGGCATGTAGAATACAAGCTCTCATTCTGGGCCTTGGAACAGGTACTTTGATAAATTTGTTACCTAAGTAAATTAAGATAATTGAAAGCAAAGGGGGTAGGGTGCAGAGAGAAGAAAGTTATGGAGCCGTCCTGCACTTAGGGGTACCTATGTCTGGTAGAGTTATCTTGTTTTACCCTCTTGTCAGCTCCCTGTAATAGGTAAAAATATGTTCAAAAACAAAGGCATATCATAGAACTGGGACTTGAAGCCAGGCATATTCTTTCCACCATATGTGGGCCCCTTCCCAGGTTTCCTGAGCATCTCTTGTGTGCTGCTCACAGCACTCGGCACTTTCTCATTCTTTGCCAACGTGAAGGCTTTGTCTATTTTGAGGTAGAGGCACCCTGCCTCACAAATTCAGGAAATGGCATCTCACTTCAGATTCAAGTATAGGACAGCCACTTTTGTATTCCAGGAAATGTGACAGGCATTGATGTAGCTGTGAGGATGAACCCTGTGGACCTCCTACAACAGGGAACATAACTGATCTTTGACTCAGCTGTTGTACCTGAAACCCATCACTACATTTATGCCTGAGTACCCCCCTACAACACAGGCTACCCCCACAATGACTCACTGCATCAAAGACACCAAAACCGACCCATTCCCGAGAGACACGGAACTCCAGGACATCTTTGTTGGTCAACTGAAGCTCCAGAACTTCCCAAAGGCTTTGTCAACCCTTCTGTAGACTAAACAATAGTCTGGGATGCTTCCACCAACTTCCTCTCCCTCTCCCCTTCACTGGGGTCAGAGTTATACTGCCTCTGAGGCTCTCCCAGCCTTTCCATACTCCTGACCTATTTCCTTTCTCACAGGCGTTTCTTCTAATAACATCTTAACATGTCTTATCCCACTTTGGTGTCCACTTATTGATGGACCTAAGCCAATGCAGGCGGTTCACTGAAGTCTCACAATTTTAATTTCTAGTTTTTAAATAAAGCCCCAAGAAATAGACTAGCCCACAGCCAAATAGCCAACTACAAAAGACCTAGTGCTTAAATTTAGAGTCTCCTGACTCCAAAACGTGCATTCTCTGCACTTGCTTGCCTCCTGGAATTGGCTGTTTCATTCTTGCACAGAAATTTTCACAGAGTAAGAGGCATCAGGCACTTCTGCGTCACTCTCAAAAATTATGGAGACTAAGAAGATATACAACGCTTGAGTTAATATTAGAGAGTAAAAAGACACTATGAGGAGCTTACAGGTGTGCTGATGGCATGATTCAACAGGAGGAGAGAAAGACCCACAGCACTAATTAAGGCAGGAAGGCACAGAGACAGAGATGCTTGAAACCATTTTGGACATTCTAGTTAGCAAGAAACTGTGAAAGAATCTATACAACTGATGGAAAAGAAAGAAAGACATAAAACACCATTTTCAAAAATGCAATACAGGGAAAATGAAGTAAAATCAGTCAGATTTAGAGTAGCATATCTGGTGAGGGTTTCAGGATTTTTGTAAACCTGGTAACTTTGTCCTACACTTCATAATGGGATGGCAATGCCAGAGGTAACATAGAGAACCCTTTCTATGTGATCAGTGAATAGCCACTTCCCTGAGCTCCCTCAACTGACTGTGCTCAACCCCTCCCACCCTGTCTCATCCCCAAGGTTTCTGGGAGCCCCGCAATTACAGGGTTAATGCCTGGCATAACAGAACGCATCTAAGAATCCAGTCCTAACTCCTTGACCAGAATCTACTCTGATTGGTCCAATGCCAATATAAACTGTCTAACAGATCATCTTCCCCAGGCAACCCTTACTGGCCCTTCAGTGGGGTCACCAGTCCCTCTCTGTGCCCCCATCCCGTAGCTTCTCTGCTTATTTCCATCACAGTCTACATCAGGCTGCATTGCCTACAAACTAAGAGTGTGTGCCCACTCACACAGGTACTACATCTTTGGGTCACTAGTGCAGTGTTTGGCACACAGTAGGGGCTCAATAAACCCCAGTTCAATGGTTGAATGCACAGATGGAGGCGGGCTGGATGTATCATGAGAGAGAAAAAATTGTTTGTACTCTGAACAGCATAACCAAGGTGTTCTCTGAAGTGAGTATATCATATTTGAATGTATCTTTTATACTTGATCAAATATAAAACTCTTTCCAATACACCTGACGTCTGGCTATGCCCTCACCAGCTGTGTGTCTAAGAGCCAAGGGCTTAACCTTATCTAAGCTGCACTGAATCTATGGTATGACCTAGACAGTAGAAGGCAGCTCATTCACGGGATCACTAACAAACACACAGCACAGCTGCAAAAGACAGATCATGGCTAAACTGCCACTCCACTGATCTGAAACGGGATTTGCTGAGTCCTTGAGCCAGAAATATTTTATTCATTCCATTACTTTATCCTTAGAAGAACTCTGTGAGGCAGTTATTATTGTTTTGCAGATGAAGAAAGCAGGGGGCTTGACACATCTTTTCCAAGAAGATACAGTTAATAAGAGGCATGGTAATAATTCAAACCCTACCCTTTGTCTCCTAATTCAAAGTAAACAGCTTTCTAACCTAACTCCCAAACCAGGTCTCCTGACTCAGGGCCATGGTCTCCTTCTCTCTGACATTTAGAACCAGGTAGCTCAGGTTGTCTCAATGTTCCCTAAGAGGATGTAGAGTTGCAATTGTGGGTCTGTAGAAAGGATAGAAAAAAAGAGAACAGGATGATTCTAGGGGATGCTTCCCAAGCACCCTGCACTGGGGAGGGGTGGGGGGGAAGCTACTTGCATCTTGCTTAATGCCCAATACAAATAAATACACCAAAATATGTCCTTTCCAGCATAGAGGCACTCAGCCTTCAGAGATACAAGACTATAGTTCCCTGAACACTGGGAAATGCCTTGCTCATCTTTCTATCTCAAGCGTTGGGCACAATGATTTTCTATGGACTTAAACTGAAGTATGTATCTAAGCCAGTGCTTCTAAACTTAAGGACATTTTAAAAAATAATATTAAGGAGGTACGAAGAGGGAAAATACTTTGGAAATTAAACTGGGTACAAAGTGAGTATGACGAGATTTAAGAAAGAAAAATTAAAGGAGCTGAACTGGAGAACTTGACTAGCAGATAAAACACAAGGACCAAGAGTGTACAAATATTTGAAAGGTGCTCCCTAGAGCAGGAAACATCATATAGTATGATTGTTAGTAGGGTATATAGTGAGAGTAACTTGGGGAAAATGGTCTAGAGGTAGAAAATGAGCATGCAAGGCAAGCAGGGTCTACGGACAAGCTGATGTAGGGAGATGGTATGGGATAGGGAATTTAGAATTCCAAGGCTCCAGAATTAGCTCTTGATGGCTTTGGGCAAGCCACCACACTCATCTGTTCATCCATCTACCTACTATGACTTGAGCACTAGTTATGTACCAGGAACTCTGCACAAAGCCAGGCCAAGCTACTTGTCCTAGTGAAACTGACCATCTCCTAAAGAGGAAAAAATGTTAACAAGGTTGAGTTTTACAATGGGAGCTGCAAGAGGGGATCTGTCTTGGTTTACGACACAGGGAAGTCTCCCTGAGGACAGATAACCTGAGACTAAAAGAAAGAGAAGGCGTTGGCCACTGAAGACAGAGGTGGAGAGCATTCCAGGAAGAGGGAGAAGCATGTGACATGGGAGGGCAGTAGGAGAGTTAAGGAGCCTCCAGAACAGTGGAAGAAGTTTGGAGTGGGAGAGGGAGGTTGGCAAGGCATTATTCAAGAGAGGAATAGGCAAGAGCCAGCAAGAACTGGCCACGTATGCCAGGAACCTTCAGAGCAATAGGGAGCTACTGAAGGGTGAGGAACCAGGGAGGAACAAGATCCTAGCTGCATTCTAGAAAGGTCCTCGTGGCAGATGGGTATGGAAAGGATTGGATTGGTGAGAATGGGTTCAGGAAGAGCAGGCTGAAAGTTGTTGAGCAGTCTCTGAAAATGTAATGAGAAAAGGCTTCCTCAAACAGTGACACATGAGATGCGCATTAAAGGAAGAGGAGAAAACTGTGAAGGGAAATCCTGGCAGATGCATGACCTAGGCAAAGACAGAGGTACAGAAAGGGCACAGACTCCAGGAACAGCAATAACTTCTTGTGGCTGCAGTGTGGCATGAGTGAGCAGGAGTGACAGGGGCCGGTCATGAAACACCTCACATGTTAAGCCAAAGGACAGAGACTTTCTCCTAAAATCCAGTAGACTGGAGCAGTTTAGGGCAGAGGTTTGGGATCAGAACAACCAGTGTTCAAATCCCAGCTCTACCGCAGCCTGTGTACTGGTGGTCAGTAAGCTTACAGTTGAGTCTCACTTCCATCATCTATAAAGTGGTAACACTATAAGCAGCAAAAGATAAGTGCCCAGAGAGCGGTCATGGAAGCAGTGGGGCTGGGCTGCATTCTGGGCACTCTTTGGACACTACATAGAACACACTCTTATTTTCTTCCCCAGAGAGCCCTGGAGAGATTAACCTTGGACCTGTCCAAAGGGTTTAAGTTAGACAAGACACCCAAAGGCTCAAGTCATGTGAAAATGTAGTTTTTTCCATAACAGAACCAATCACTGTGGAGCCTCCACTGGGCCTCTGATCCTCTGCCCCATGTGTTCTTGAATGTAAAGTGCCTCGATGTCTCCTACCTGGAAGGACCTGCCTCTTCATCCCCAAGTACCATCCTGTATCCTGTCAATGAGTGCCATTGCCTTCCTGGGAATGAGGCTTCCCATTTCAACAGCTTCTTCCTTTCCCAGGCCTTACTGAAGACAGCACTCTCGCCTGACCCTCCCATTCCCTGAACCAGGCTAGGGCAGCTATGACCCAGAGAAATTAAAGTTGTGCAATTTGGTTTTGGCCTCCGGCAAGTCTTGACTGGGCCCCCGGATGGACACAGCATGCCTGCCCTCTGAACCAATACATGTCCCACTTCACTGCATGTCCTGCAGCCTGTGGCCTGATCTGTTTATTCCATTTGCCAGCTAAGTCCCATGGTGTAGAGCCAGATGTAGAACTCAAACCACTGTAATCAAAGCCCGTTTCTACTTGACAGCTGTGTCACCTTGGCAAGGTAACCTTCTCCGTTGCTTTTTTTTTTTTTTTAATCTGAAACACAGGTATAATAATGGCATTTTCTTCATGAGATACTTGTGAGGGTCAAATGAATTAAAGTATGTAAAGTGCTCAGTAATAACAAAGTGTTTGCCACAATGATGATGATGGATCTGGGAGCTGCTAAGAGTTGAGGAAACCTCATTCTCCTTTTTTTTTTTTTTTTGAGACGAAATTTCACTCTTGTTGCCCAGGCTGGACTGCAATGATGCTATCTCGGCTCACTGCAACCTCCACCTCCTGGATTCAAGCAATTCTTCTGCCTTAGCCTCCCGAGTAGCTGGGATTACAGGCATGTGCCACCATGCTCAGCTAATTTTTTTTTTTTTTGTATTTTTAGTAGAGATAGGGTTTCTCCATGTTGGTCAGGCTGGCCTCAAACTCCCAACCTCAGGTGATCCTCCCACCTTGGCCTCCCAAAGTGCTGGAATTATAGGCATGAGCACCTGGCCTCTCCTTCTTTAAAGTTTTGTAGGCTACACAGGGAGCCCCTCACCTTGTCATGTTTCACACAGGCTGGAAACACCCCACCTGTGACCTCTACCATCTACCGTCAGGCTAGTGCTCAAGGCAAATTTCTGTAAGACAGGCATCTGTGACAAGCTTTCCCATCCCCGGGAAGACTGGGATATTATCGCAGAAAGACTGAACCTTGTCTGACCTCCTAATCTTCTAGTAAGAACACCCAGAGAGGGGCAGTGACTAGCCTGAGGTCACACAGCTAACAGGTGACGAAGCCTGGTCCACAAACCATGGTAATTGATGAGTCCTACCCATGCTGTGCAGCAAGTCTGTGGTGAAGGGAACCACAAACTTACTAACATTCACTGAGGACCTACTATACGCCAAGCCTAGAAACAGGGGCTTTACATTCATGAACCCATCTTACCTTCACAGGAACTCCAGGAAGTGGATGTCATTATTCCCATTTTACAAGTGAGAAAATAATCACAAAGGTTGTAAACCCATACTGGCGCGTGCTGTGGGCAAGACTCTTTAAAGTGTGTGCGTGTGTGTGCATGTGTACGTGCATGCTCATGTGGTCCTTATAACACTCTGAAGAATACTGTACCTCCTCAACTCTGAGAAGGTACAATATTGTTCCCATTTTATGCATGTGGAAACTGAGGCACAGAACACTAAATAGCTTGGCCAAATCACAGAGTTGGTAAGTAGGTCCCAGAGATGGTCTTTGCTGAAGTTCCATACCTTGCCCACATAGAACAAGGACTCAAAGTCAAGCCCAGATGACCCTGGAAGTCACAGTCTTCCATTACCCACACTCCTTCCTGGCCCCTCCTGGGTGCCTGGCCATATTCCAGTCCCTGTGGGAGGCCAGCGGCTGACACACCTGGCATTTCTAGGGGCTTCCCTGAGTTGCTGAGCCAAGCAAAGTAGCACTAACAATTTTGCCAGACTGGGGGCTGCTTTGTGCAGCTAGAAGTGTGTGCACTGGGGATTAAGAGAAGAGAGCAGGCCAGGCGTGGCTCACACCTATAACCCTAGCACTTTGGGAAGGCCGAGGCAGGTAGATCACGAGGTCAGGAGTTTGAGACCAGCCTGACCAACATGGTGAAATCCCATCTCTATTAAAAAAAAAAAAAAAAATTAGCCAGAAGTGCTGGCACACACCTGTAATCCTAGCTACTCAGGAAGTGAGGCAGGAGAATTGCTTAAACCCAGGAGGTGGAGGTTGCAGTGAGCCGAGATCATGCCACTGCATTCCAGCCTGGCAGCCTGTATGACACAGTGAGACTCCATCTCAAAATACAAAACAAAACAAAAAAAAAGAGAGAGAGAGAGAAGAGAGCATGAATTTTTTCTTTCTGGCTCCTGACCAAGGCATTGAAATTTGCAGAATGACTGCTAGATGGGTTACTGCATCTCTGAGCACTCCAATTACCAGCTTCTAGAAGCCCAGTTCCCGTTCCAAACCCAGAGCAACTCACAGCAAATGTTATCGTCGCTCACACCGCAGGTCACTTCAATTTCTGAGCAGGTACACATTCTAATGGCAGGTGCTCTTTCCCCCTTTCCTTACCCTTTCTCTCCTGTTTTTCATAGAGCTGAGCTCTGTGAAATGAGTGGCTGCTTCCAATCCTGCCCATAGTCCTGAACACCCTCCGCCCTGCACGATGGCAAGGAACAATGGTTCTGCTATCAGCAGAGGCCACCGTGCAGCTGGCATGGCGATGGAACCTCTGCAGTAGACCCACACGCTGCCCTGCTGCTGGCCAGCTCCCCCGTGTGCCAGCAGCTCTCAAGCACAGCATCTCTTTAGAAGTAAAGACCCCCCAAGTCTGCAAGCCCACTCTGTCCTAAGAAAGGCTTTCTTCTCCCCTGGTGCCAGGTCCTTCACCTCTACACTTGAGAGACCTCAGATGCCAGTCCCTGGCCTGAAATGAGAAGGAAGAAGGCTCCTTTTTATTTTTTATTTATTTATTATTTTTTTTTGAGAGAGAGTCTCACTCTATCACCCAAGCTGGAGTGCAGTGGCGCAATCTCAGCTCACTGCAACTTCTGCCTTCCAGGTTCAAGCAATGATCCTTCTCAGCCTCCCAAGTAGCTTAGATTACAGGCGTGCACCACCACACCAGACTAATTTTTATATTTTTTTGTAGAGGCAGGGTTTTGCCATGTTGGCCGGGCTGGTCTCGAACTCCTGGCTCCAAGTAATCCACCCGCCTCAAACTCCCAAAGTGCTGGGATTACAAGTGTGAGCCACTGCTCCCCAGCCAATTTTATTTTTAAAAAATAACTCTGGCCGAGACAGGTGGATCACCTGAGGTCAGGAGTTTGAGACCAGCCTGACCAACATGGTGAAACCCTGTCTATACTAAAAACACAAAAACTAGCTGGGTGTGGTGGCATGCGTCTATAGTTCCCAGCTACTCAGGAGGCTGAGGCAAGAGAATCGCTTGAACCTGGGAGACGGAGGTTGCAGTGAGCCAAGACTGCACCACTGCACTGCAGCCTGGGTGACAGAGTGAGGCTCCATCTCAAATAAATAAATAAAAAAACAAACAAACAAATAAATAAATAAATTTGGGCACATCCACTGCTTGTGCCTACAACCCTGGTCGAAAGAACATCAACGGGCCGGGCGCGGTGGCTCACGCCTGTAATCCCAGCACTTTGGGAGGCCGAGGCGGGCGGATCAGGAGGTCAGGAGATCCAGACCATCCTGGCTAACACGGTGAAACCCCGTCTCTACTGAAAAAAAAAAAAAAAAAATACAAAAAATTAGCCAGGCGTGGTGGCGGGCGCCTGTAGTCCCAGCTACTCCAGAGGCTGAGGCAGGAGAATGGCGGGAACCCGGGAGGCGGAGCTTGTAGTGAGCCGAGATCGCGCCACTGCACTCCAGCCTGGGCGGCATAGCGAGACTCCGTCTCAAAAAAAAAAAAAAAAGAAAGAACATCAATGAAAACATCTCTGTTCTTGCCCTCTTAACCGGCAAAGGAGGAACGAAGCAGGGAGGGATCCACAGAAGCACAAAGACAGCACAAGACACTCTTACATTTGTCTACAGGGAAACAGAAAAAGCCGTGTGAATCAGAAGCTACAACAGGAGGCAAGAAAGCATGCAAAACTTAGTGTGGGAGTGTATATCTAGATGGCAGCATGTTTTATAAAGTTCTACTGGAACACAGTCACTCCTATTCATTTAGATACTGTCCATGCCTGTTCTTGCCTTACAGTGGCAAAGCTGTAAGACCATATGCCTTGAAAGCTGAAATAATTTACTACCTGGCTCTTTACAGAACAATTTCCCTGACCCCCTAGTCTACTATATTCCTGGCCCCATTGAGTAATTTATACATTTAATTCTATTGATTCATCACAGCCATTCTTATACTGTGGGTATTATCAATTCCTTTGCAGCTGCAGGCTTGGAGAAGTCAAGTCGCTGTTCCCAGGTCACATAAAAGTTAAGAAAAGTATTTGGATTTGACCCAAAAGCACTGACCTTCCTTCACACCTGTGAGCTGGGACTTGTGCTCTACCTCTGAGTGAGAGGATTCCAAAGAACAGCGAGGAGTTATGGAAAACATCAGTGAGGACACATGGCTCAGGTGAAGGCAGAGGGGCAGGAGTGAACACAGCCAATAGCAGAGGGGATGTTAAGAGAGAATATCAGAATTTCAGAGCTTGATGGAGCCTTTGAGATCAAGCTCATTATACTATAGGAGGATAGACTGGAGACCAGAGAAGCAGAGCAATGGGCCCAAGGTCACACAGGGACAGAGGCCTCATGGTGAGCAAAACACCCTAAGACACTTTGCAGGGTCTGGGTGCTTCTGGCCATGCCAAGCAGGCCTCCTATCAGTTGCCCTGTGTTCACTCTGGGCTGATCGCAGCCCCAGGGAGCACCAAAGCCATGAGTACCGTCAGGCTCTCTGAAGTCATAATCAAACCAATTGTGAACTTGCTGTTTGTTTTAACTACAAGCCCTCATGTGACTGCAGTTTTTGTTTGACCAGGTGTAGAGAAAGGGCACAGGACTGGAAACCATCTAACCTAGAATCCTGTTTGTCACTGGCTCCATGTGTGACCTTCAGCAAGTCACTGAAACCCTCTGGTTCCAATCTCCAGCTCTATCATAGGGGGGTGCTGGGATAAACGACACTTTCCTATCAGTTCAAATATTTCAAATAATAATTAATGAATATTTACAAAAAATTTGAGCTGACAAGAAAGTGTTGTTTATCCCAGCTGATATTCATTAAATAAGAGGAATGAAAACAGAAATTATTAAGGAATCCAAAGAGAACTCACCAGTTGATTGGCCATTGTGTGTGTGTGTGTGTATGTGTGTGAGACAGTCTCACTCTGTTGCCCAGGCTGTAGTGCAGTGGCACGATGTCGGCTCACTGCAACCTCCAGCTCCGGGGATCAAGCAATTCTCATGCCTCAGCCTCCCAACTAGCTGGGACTACAGGCACACCTCACCATGCTTGGTTAATTTTTGTATTTTTAGTAGAGACAGAGTTTTGCTATATTGCCCAGGCTGGTCTCAAACTCCTGACCTCAGGTGATCCACCCGCATCAGCCTCTCAAAGTGCTGGATTATAGGCATGAGCCACCGTGCCCAGGTGGCCATCCCTTTTATTTTTTTTTTTTTTTTTTTTTTTTTTTGAGACAGAGTCTCGCTCTGTCACCCAGGCTGGAGTGCAGTGGCTGGATCTCAGCTCACTGCAAGCTCCGCCTCCCGGGGTCCCACCATTCTCCTGCCTCAGCCTCCCGAGTAGCTGGGACTACAGGTGCCGCCACCTCGCCCGGCTACTGTTTTTGTATTTTTTTTAGTAGAGATGGGGTTTCACTGGGTTAGCCAGGATGGTCTCGATCTCCTGACCTCGTGATCCGCCCGTCTCGGCCTCCCAAAGTGCTGGGATTACAGGCTTGAGCCACCGCACCTGGCCTGGCCATCCCTTTTTTCAGTCAGACTTCATCTCACAAAATCAAGAAAGAATTACTGAATTTCTGAGACAGAATATCTGCAACTAGAATTCAGGCATTTATTTCACCAAAAATATTCATTGAGTTCAATTTTTGCCTGGATTTGAGCTTTATGCTCAAATTCCTGAATTCTAGTTACAGACAAATGTAAAGATTGGAGCTCACAGCTATGAGTAAAACAGGAGTAACTAGACAGTGCAACGCAGTGTGACAAATGCCATTCATGGGAGGCAGTCAAGAACAGCTACGCCCTGTGTGGCTTTAGAGCCAGCCTACCTGGGTTCAAAACCTGACTACACCACTAATTATCTGTGCAGCCTTAGACAAGTTCTGTAACTTCCTTGTGCCAGATGTCCTCATCTGTAAAACAGAGATAAAAATAGTACCTGTCTCAGGGTGGTTGTGGAGGATCAATTGAGCTAATCCTTGTACAGCTCTTAGAAATGTGCCTGCACAAATGAAGCATTTTGTGAACACTGGCTATTATGATGATGATGAAGATTTACATGGTGACAAAGGAGAAAAAAGAAAAGGCACCTACATGATCCAAAGGCACCTACATGATCCAAAGGCACCTATATGATCCAGGCCTCCAGGGCTCAGGGGATGTAAGCAGCAGAGGCTTCTTCTTAAGGGAATGAGCATCAAAACCGAGGCTCACAGGAGCAGCAAGAGTCAAGTTGAAGGGTGGAGAGTGGGGTTGAGAAAGTTTCCCAGGCATGGGCAGGGGGTGTGCAATAACCCAGAAACAAAGGTGAATGGAAGTTTCGGGGAAACCATAAATAATGCTGGCAGTTTAGGCTGGGGAGAAAAGCCTCAATCTGATAACCACCCTCTCCCACTTCTACTCTGGAACTGGAGATGTATAACTCATCATACAACTTCTCTGTAGAGCTATGTGATAAATTCTGGGGGAATCCCACCCCTGCCTTAGAGGCTGTGTCACACTGGAAATTGGGACTCAAGTTGGCATTTGGTCAGGCAGGAGACGTGCCAGAAGTTGCCAGGGGCAGAAGAGCCCGGGACAAGTGCTGGCTGTATGAAGTGAGGCTCATCCAGGGAAGTCAGGCACTGCTGCAAAAATGGAAAAGGCTGCAGGAGTTAGAGCTGAAAACAAAGCCAAGAGGGCCCAAGGGCAGCCAAGTAAACATGGGAAGAGAAAATGGAGAGAGAATAAGAGTGCAAAATAAGCAACAGTGTTCCAGACAAGAACCTGAAGAGGGATGGAATGCCAGCATCCTACTTGCACAGGCCCAATCACAAGGTGTCCAGATCGCCCAGCCTGGTGAACCGGATGGCCAAGAGTCTAGACAGATAAGAAGCACCCCCATGCACTATAGTATAGAGTCATGGAGGGTAGTCTGTGCAGGGGCTAGCAGGGGGATGATCTTTATATAGACCTTTGAGTGTGCTTAAATATTGCCCTCTCTCCCCCACCCTCATCACCCCAAGGAGCCCATTGGGGAGGTATTAGGAGAGACACAACTTTCAACAGCCACAGCTCTAAAGACAGAAAGTCTGCAGTCACCAGAGCCCTCCATCTCATATACAAGTAAGCAGGGACAATAATAGAACTCTTGCAGGGTATTGCATGCACCCACATAGGCAAAGTACTTAAAACCAGTGCTTGAAGCATAGTTCTAATGATTTTACTTTATTTATTCATTTAAGAAAATGTATTGAAGTCTACTTCTAGGCTCCATGTTGGTTGCTTAGAATACAAAGCTGAGGCCGGGCATGGTGACTCACGCCTATAATCCCAGCACTTTGGGAGACTGAGGCGGGTGGATCACTTGAGTTCAGGAGTTCGAGAGCAGCCTGGTCAATGTGGTAAAACCCTGTCTCTACTATAAATACAAAAATTAACTGGGTGTGGTGGCATGTGCTTGTAATCCCAGCTACTCGGGAGGCTGAGGCAGGAGAATTGCTTGAACCCAGAAGGAAGAGGTTGCAATGAGCCGAGACTGAGCCACTGCACTCCATCCTGGGCAACAAGAGCAAGACTCCATCTCGAAAAAAAATAAAAATAAGAATACAAAGCAGATAAATATGGTATGATCCCTGGACTCAAAGTGCCTGTAATCTAGTAAGTAAGTAAGGCAAGCAGGCAGATGAGCACGAAACAGAGTTATAGTGGCTGTTACAGGGAGAAGCCGGGGATGCAGAGGGAGTCCCTGCAAGACTGAGGAAGGGCAAACAGGTATGGAACAAAAAGACAGATGATAAATACAGAATTACGTATCCTAATCTCTAACACCTCTAAGGGTGGCTCAGGGAGGGAGGAGAAACAAATGACAACAAAAACAACAACCATAAACATAAGGTGGTAACACTGCCCTGAGAAGACACAGGCCCACCCTCTTCCAAGTCTATTATCTGCCTACTACAGAAGACACTGTCCTCCTTGAAGAAACAGAAAAAGATGCCAATGTCCCACACTTGGAACAAATATATACATCAAAGAGTTACCAACAAGCTGTGACTGAGTCTCCTTTCCTTCCTGACATTCAGGCTCCTGGGTTTTTATTGTTCCCAATCGATTTATAGATGCAATAAAAATAAATACAAGAGGCAATGGATTCGTCCCATGTGAAAAAGGAGGCATCAGCGAGTTTCAAATATATTCAGGGCTTTAATTTCTACTTGAAGTTTCATGTTTTGAAAATTAAATATATTAAGAGTTAGAACAACTATAATTCTTGGTTGTTCCAACACTAAAACATTCAAAGCAAGGAAAAAAAAAGGTCTTGCCCAGAATATAAACCGAGAGTAGAAGTAGTTACCAGAATAATTCAAAGCTCTCTAACATCAGATTTTCTAAGTTTTTGACTTGTTTCTGATAACTGTGCCAACTGGGTCTAAATCACATATTTAGGGATCCTTTTTTCCATCTGCTTCCAGAAGGACTTTTGAGCACAAATACATGTGTTTCTTATGACTAAAACATCACAGCAGTGTTGGGTTAAACTCTTTTTTAAATTTGATTTTAAAATTGTATGTGCTTTTTAATAGAAACATTAGAAAACACAGAAAATAAAAAAATAAGGAAAAATCATAACCTACAATTCCAGTTCCTTGTGGCAACCACGGTTTAGCTTTGGAGCATTTCCTTTCTGACATTTTGTTTCAGTGCAAATTTTGCTATTTTTCTATTCACTTACTTTAAGTAGTTAAGACTATGCTTTAGGCCAGGCACAGTGGCTCATGCCTGTAATCCCAGCACTTTGGGAGGCCGAGGCAGGACCGGATCACAAGGTCAGGAGTTCAAGACCAGCCTGGACAATATGGTGAAACCCCGTCTCTACTGAAAATACAAAAATTAGCCAGGCATGGTGGTGGATGCCTGTAGTCCCAGCTACTCGGGAGGCTAAGGCAGGAGAATCGCTTGAACCTGGGAGGCAGAGGTTGCAGTGAGCCAAGATCATGCCACTGTACTCCAGCCTGGGTGACAGAGTGAGACTTTATCTCAAAAAAAAAAAAAAAGGAAACAAGACTATGCTGCAGGCCCACATTCACATTTGACTTGCTCACCTAATGATGTGCTGTAAGTATTAATATTTTGAGTTGCTATTATTTATCATCCCACAAGTCTGATAGCTTTTCCCAGAAAGGTAATTCAGCCTGGCTTTTGAACTAAAGATTGGGAATTGAACCAGCAGGAATGGAAAAGGTAAAGAAAATTATGCTTTAAGTTTTACTCAGACAGACTGAGCTCTGGGATGAGGACACTTTGAAGCCTTGAAGATGGTGACTCTTCTCCAGCCATCAGGCAGGCTGAACTGGAAAAGGCAGCAGGACTAGCCCCGGGAGCAGTCACATAGGAGGAGCCATAGTGGTTTAGAAAACAAACCGAACACTCAGGTCTACTTCCTGGGAGCCAGCTGATGTCAGAGCCTCTGAGACCACCCCCAGCTGCTCCCCATTTGGCCAGCCCGACAAGTTAGACTGGTTTATCCTGTACAGCTACTGTATGGCGATGCCAGACACTATTCCCAAACTCATTGCCAGGCACCTCCCGCAAACTCACTGCACTAATAGTGAAGGGGACCCTACTTCTAAAATCTGGCAAAGGCTCTGTATGAATTGACCAGGATAGGAACTGACAGAAGTTTGCTCTGAAGTGAGTAGACAGATAAGGCTCTGTGGGCCACTTACAGTCTCTGCCACATGTTCTTCTTTGTGTGGTTTTTTTAAATAATCATTTTTAAAAATTCTCCTTAGTTCAGGTCACACGTCAGAGCATATGGACTCCTAGGCTAGAACTTATTTCTCTTTTTATTAAAAAATAAAATAAAATAGAGATCCTGGCCGGGCGCGGTGGCTCACGCCTATAATCCCAGCACTTTGGGAGGCCGAGGCGGGTGGATCACGAGGTCAGGAGATCCAGACCATCCTGGCTAACACGGTGAAACCCCGTTTCTGCTAAAAATACAAAAAATTTAGCTGGGCGTGGTGGCGGGCGCCTGTAGTCCCAGCTACTCGGGAGGCTGAGGCAGGAGAATGGCGTGAACCTGGGAGGCAGAGCTTGCAGTGAGCCGAGATTGTGCCACCGCACTCCAGCCTGGGCAACAGAATGGAGACTCCATCTCAAAAAAAAAAAATAGAGATGCTGAGAGTTGTTCTGAAATTGCTGGGATATGCTACGTCAAATCTAGTCCAGTCTTCACTGACATCCTGAGAATAATCAGTACAGGGAATTAAACACTCCATGGGGGAGCCTCCAGTTCCCCTCAGCAGCCATGAGAGTGCCCAGGAGTCCCATTAGGTTCCTCTGGAACTCAAAACTCATAAAGTTTAAGAAGATGCCTTCCCAGAATCACACAAGGCTAACTATTGCATTCAGCACATGATTTGTGACAATGATGAACTACAGGAAAAGAATTCCAGGAAGATCCATGGTTTCCTCTATTGTCATACTTACCAGAAGCACAAACACAAAACACATTTCCTTGACTTGGAGAACTTTGAATTGCGTTATATGGGGAACTTTAACCAAGAGCTAGTGAGTATAAGAGGAGACTGACTATCCAAACAGACAATGGCCCAACTCTGCGTAAACACAGAACTCTGACCCACAACTGGTAATCTGTCCAGAAAACCAATCCATTATCCACAGTAACAAACCCAGGAAGCCAGCCTGCTGTCTATAATCAGATGTGCAGAAGTCAGGTTAGCAGTAACTGGTAATCTCTAGTCATTTGTCCTGGAAGCCAAACAACCCCTGTCACAGTCAATCCATAATGGCCAAGATTTTATTAATAACTGCCAGGCTTCCAATTTGTTGTCCTCACTTCCAGCTTAGGACCAACCAGCGAAAACTAAATATTCACCCTTAATTGATCAGATGGGATGCTCTGCTTTGACTTAGCCCATGTTCAGATTTCCCAGGCCAACAGCCTCCACCCAGGGCACACCTGAGCCCTTCCCTTCTTTCCACTACAAATCCTTCCCACTCCCCTGTCTGCCTTGGAGTCTGGCACATGATGGTGGCTGACTCCCTTCCTGTAGCAAGCTCTGAATAAATAACCTTTCTTTGTTCTCATGTGGTTAGTCTTCACTTATTTTCACAAGGTTATGACTCTTTTCTCTACTTTATCTATTTTTGCCATAAAACTTCACCAACTTTAGTGCCACTAATTCAGGATTACATAGAATTTAAAAGTAGACAATAAATCAGGGCCTCTCTAATTTGTCACACTAAAGCTATAAATAAGGAAAGCACAGAAATGGTTTGATCCAATGTTCCATCTATGACATTAGGCTGCCTGCCTGGAAGTAGGATACTTTCCTACCAGGCTGGACTGAAGCTCTTTCTGTGAAATAGAACACAGATTCCAATGAAGTGGATGAGTGACATTTGTGTACACTATGTGTACACTATCACAGTAGATATAAAAAGACATACACACACACACAAATGTATATATTATAATATGATGAGGAAACTTGAATATAAGTTAAAGAGACCCCCACATACACAAAGATTTAGGAAATTATATAAGATGCCATTTCCAAAGTGTATTCCACTATTAAATGCATCTAGAAGATGGTGGGTATGCCAAGTTCAAGAAGATTTTTGTTCTAAGATGTCCCAGAGCATTTAATTTTCAAAGGGGGAGAAATTGTAAATGTACTTCCAAACATAACTGATTCGAGAACTCATTCTGAGCAAAGCATCTTTTGACTTCAGGATATAGAAATTATATCTTGAAAAACGCTGTTGTAGGAGATTATCTAAGATGTTTAGTGACATGTTTGAACTCTTACTGAAAGGAAGTAACTAAGGCAAAAAAATAAAAAAATAAAAAGTCACTTCGTTAGTAATGTCTAAGTATGTTCCAGGCATTATGCAAAGTTATATTCTCTCACAGTATCCCCACGAGTTGGGTATGATTTTTATGCCTGGTACACCAATGAGGAAAGGCAGGGACCAAGAGGTTGAGCAACTTGCCCAAGAGTTGCTTTCCCCAAGAAAAGCTCACCAATGATCCGGCCTTCACTACATTGGCCTCAGGGGTGCCACTTCCCCTTTATGCTGTGGTCCTAGGACAGAGGGCCCTTTCACCTCTGTGTGTATAACTAAGGCAGGACGTGAATGTGACTCCTAAAAGGCTTTACCAACGGAGAGTTAACATCAGCCAAATATACATAAAGGATCTTCAGGTTCTAAATATTTGAACTTTTAAAATGGCTAAGACTGATTTGGTTAAATATTTGAACTTGTAAAATGACTAAGAGTGGTCTGTTATGAGCTAAATTGTGTTCCTCCAAATTTCTATATTGAAACCCTAACTCCCAATATAACTGTAGTTGGAGATAGCATCCTTAGGAATTAATTAAGGTTAATTGAGGACTTAAGGGTGAGGCCCTAATTTACCTCTCCCCGTCTTTTCTTTCTCTTTCTCCATTTCTTCCCCTGCCATGTGAAGATACAGCAAGAAGTCAGCTGCCTGCAAGTCAGGAAAAGAGCCTTCACCAAAACTGAGTGTGTTGGAATCTTGATCTTCAACTTCCCCCAGCCTCCAAAACTGTGAGAAAACAGATTTCTGTTTCTTAAGACACCTGGTTTATGTATTTTTTTAATGGTATCCTAAGATAACCGTAAGAAAGTCCTAATCCCCAGTACCTCAGAATGTGACTGTGTTTGGTGAGGGAGCTTTTAAAGGAGTAATTAAATTAAAATGAAGTTGTTAGGGTAGACCCTAATGCAAACTGACCGGTGTCTTTATAAGAAGAGGAGATTAGGACACACACACAAATACCAAGGGTGAGCAGGACAGAGGGACCGCTAGGTGAAGGCAGCAAGAGGGCTGCCATTTGCAAGAGGCCTCAGAGGAAAACAGTCCTGCCGGCACCTTGATCTTTGGACTTCCAGCTTCCTGAACTGTGAGAAAACACATTTCCGGTGCATAAACCACCCAGTCTGTGCTATTTTGTTACGGCTGCTCTAGCAAACTAATACAGAGTCAGAATCATCCAATTCAAATCCCACTACCTTCACTTATTGCATATGTGACTTGAGAAAAGTCATTTGATTATTCTGAGCCTCAATCTTTTTGTCTGCAAAACTGGAATAACAGTAGCATCCAGTGATCTTTTAAATTCGCTGTGAAGTCGATGAGACCACTTCAGATCACTGATCACAGTGCTTGGTATAATAGTAGTAGAGTGCTCAACTAGTGTGAGCTTCCATTACCATTGGCATTCACTCCCAAGTCACAGAGTCTGTCTCTGTCTCCTGCTGCTTGAGAGTGACCTCATAGGTACCTAGGTGCTTCAAGTGCAGGTCAAGAAGGGAATACAAAAGTAAACCTATTGTCCATGTAAGCCACTGACCCCTTTTGTGGTTCCTGACCAAGGATCTGCCAGCCCAGATGGTTGAAACTGGGAACATAAAAATGTTTCCCGCCACCGTCAGGGTATGTTTAACCTTGACCTTGTAGCCCATTGTCTTAGTCATTTTCTGCAGCTATAATAGAATATTAAAGACTGAATAATTAATAAAGGACGAAAGTTTATTTGGTTCACAATTCTGGATGCTGGGAAGTCCAAGAGCATGGCACTGGCATCTGCTGAGAGTCATCCCACAGTGTAAGGGAAGTGAAGGAAGGGGACAGAGAAGGGAAGTTGGACCAAACTCACTCTTTTTATCAGGAACCTACTCCCCCAATAACCAACCACTCCCACGATAATGACAATCATCTCTTCAGAGCCCTAATGGCCTAATCACCTTTTGAAGACTCTACCTCTTAGTATTGTTACAATGACAACTAAGTTTCCAACACATGAATGTTTGTGGATGCTTTCAAACTATAGCATTCTGCCCTTGTTCCCTAATTCATGCCCTTCTTCTTCTCACAGGCAAAATATATTCATTTCGTTCTAATAGCTGCCAAAGTCTTAACTCATTCTAGTGCCAACTCAAAAGTTCAAAGCTCAGAGTCTCATCTAAATTAAATATGGGTGAAACTCAAGGCATAATTCATTCTGACACAAATTCCCTCCAGCTGTGAACCTGTGAAATGAAGCAAGATATCTACCTCCAAAATATAATGGTAGAATAGGGATAGGATAGACATTGCCATTTCAAAAGGGAGAAAATGGCAAGAAAAGAAGGGTAGGTGGTTCCAAGTGAGTCCAAAACCCAACAGGGAAAACAAAATTAAGTCTTAAAGTTGGAGAATAATCTCCTTTGACACCTGAATCCTGAACACACTGGAGCATGGGTTGGGACCTATGCAGTTTGCCTATGCTGCTCTTACTGGTTGGAGTCTCATGTCTGAAGCTCTCTCAGATTGGCACTTCACACTGGTAACTCTACAGGTCTGAGGTCTCAGGAATGACCCCAGTTCCACCACTCCACTACATGTTTCCCTAATGGAGACCATCTGCAGCTGCTCCAACCCCACGTTTCCATTGGCAATGCCCTAGTAGTGGCTCTCTGCAGTGCCTCCACCCCTCTGACAGGTGAATACCACATGGTATAAGAGGAAGTGTGAATGCTACTCCTTTGGGAGTGGCAGCTTGAGCCACATCAGGGACCACTTGAGCCCTGGCTTGGGCAGCTGAGAAGCGCTGTGCTGAAATGCGGAATGTAGAGTTCTGAGGCAGTCCTGGGCAATGAATCTGTGGAGGGCGCCCCAATCTCATCCCCTGAAACCATTCTGCCCTCCTACAGTGCTAGGACTGTGATAGGAAGGCAGCCTCAAAAATTTTTGTAATGAATTCTGGGTCCTCCTCCCATTGTCTTCATGAGTAGCACCTGGCTTTCTTCCACTGATAGAAATCTCTTTAGCAAATGTTCACTTGGCCACATCCTTAGTATTTTCTCCTGAACACATTTTTTTTTTCACTCTTTACATGGCCAGGTTACAAATTTTCCAAATCTTTCCATTATGTTTCTCTTTTAAATATAAATTTTGCCTTTAAGTAGTTTACTATCATATCTGTGTGGTTAAAAATAGCCATGCAGCAGCCTTAATGCTTTGCTGCTTAGATATTTCTTCCACTAGATATCCTGGTTGATCACTCTTAAGTTCCACATTCTATAAAGTCCTAGGTCACAGTCACAATTCTGCCAAGGTCTTTCCTACTTTGTAAAAAGGATGGCTTTTATCCCAGTTTCCAATACCTCATTTCCCATATGAGACCTCAACAAAATGGCTTTTACTGCCCCTATTTCTACCAACATTCTGGTCATCACCAGTTAAGTAATCTCTAAGAAGACTCAAACTTTCCCTAAAGCTCTTCTCTTCTTCTGAACCCTCAACAAAATCACCCTTAACTCTCTGTTCATGGCAATGCAGGCTTTTTCTAGCCTCTGCCCATTATCTGGTTTTAGATTTTTGTTATAGCAACAACCCCCTGCTGGTACCAATTTTGTCTTAGTCTGTTTTCTGTTGCTATAACACAGTACCACAGACTGGGTAATTTATAAAGAACCGAAGTTTATTTGGTTATAGTTCTGGAGACTAAGAAGCCCAAGAGCATGGCCCTGGCATCATGGCCTAATCACTTCTTAAAGGCCACACCTCTTACTACTATTACAGTAGCTACTAAGTTTCCATCATGTTCAAACCACAGCACCCACACATACCAAGATGTCTTCATGCTTGCCACAATGAGAGAAGGCTTGGTACAATGTAGGGAGGTACTTGGCTTCCTGTAAGCTTAATAAAACACCAGTTTTATTTTATTAAAATGAGTCCTCAAATAACTGCCAGTTAGTAGCATTTTAAAAAAACTTATCTGGGCCATATAATAAGTTACACTGTCATTAAACTCTGAGCATACAAGAGAGAAACCTGTCACTTGATAGTTGTAAAGAGCAAATGAAGAGGTACCTGTAGGATTTCCAGTATGTTATTAGTGTCTGTGTGACTCGCTTCAGGCTTCATGCTTTCATAGCTCTATTTCTGATTCTTTTATCTCACAAATGAAAGAAGGGAGGCCAAGAAAGATGTTCTACCTTAGTCACATCTAAAGGGTAAATCCATTGACCAGTTTTGAGGGATGTCTGATAGATGTCAAAAATCCTAAAATTGTCTAGCTATTATTGAGGGCCAGGAACTCTAGCTTGGTTAGTCCTCTCAAATGATTTTCAGAGTAGGTTAGCATCTCATTTTAAGGAGTAGAGTTTGAGTATGACGTGAAAGTGTGTTTATGGAAGGCTAAAACACTAGTAAAATAATTTTCATCTTGTTTGTGATAGCTAATATTTCATCAGTGCATACTATTTACCAGACAGGGTCTTTCATTTGTGGTATAAATATTTATCAAATACCAGTTATGTGCTAAACAACAAGACAAAGCAAATGCTCTGCTTTCATGGTACTTACATACTGGTCAGGGAGACAAACAATAAACAAAACAAATAATAAGTAAATTATAAGTTATAGAATAATAAAGGTTAGAGAGAAATAAGTCATTGAATAGGAATAATAAATGCTAGATACAGGGGTGTGAAGGGGTGCAATTTGAAATAGAGACCAGGGAAGACTTCCCTGAGAAGCTGACATTTGAGCAACATTTGATAGAGAAGCTAAGGATATTTACCTTATAACCACTATCTCATTTAATCCACTGGAAGACTAAATATTATGATTTTCCATATATATATATATATAATCTAAATTTATATTTAGATCAAAAAAGATTTATGAAGAATTGGTTCATATGATTGTGGAGACTAGAAAGTCCCAAGATCTCCAGGTAGAGTCGGGTGAGTCAGAAAGCTAGAGACCCAGGAGAGCCGAAGGGGAGTTCTAGTTCAAAGGCCAGCCAGCTCAAAATTCAGGCAGAGTCAATGTTTCAGTTTAAATTTAAAGCAGAAAAATTTGTCACTTACTGGGGGAAAAACTGGATGAGGCCTACTCACACTGGGAAGACAATCTGCTTTACTCAGTCAACTGACTCAAATGTTAATCTCATCCAAAATTATCAGGGCAGAAACGCCCAGAATAATGTTTGACCAAATATCTGGGCATCCCATGGCCCAGTCAAGTTGATACATACAATTAACCATCACAGCTGTAAACTCTCACTGCACAATGGTACCTTAGTCTGTTTTATGTTGCCATAGCAGAATGCCACAGACTGGGTAGTTTATAATGAAAAGAAAACTATTTATTACAGTTCTGGCGGCTGGGGAGTCTACAGTTGAGGAGGCTGCATCTAGCAAGGGACTTCCTGCTTCTTCATTCTATGGCAGAAGGCGGAAGAGCAAGACAGCATGTGCAAGAGCAAACTCACTTTTATAACAAACCCACTTGCAAGATAACTAGCCCACTCCTATTATAACATTAATCCATTTATGCAGCAGAGTCCTCATGACCTAATCACCTCTTATTAGGTACCACCTCCCAACACTGTGTCAATCAGGGTTAGGCTTCCAACACATGAATATATTCAAACCATAGCAACTAGTTAAAAGCTAGGATGGGAGGGGACGGGGATAGGGATGGGATAGGCTGGGGGTGGGGGTGGGGGTAGGGATGGGGATGGGGATTGGGATGGCATGGCATGGCATCACCAGAGAGAGCTGGATTCAAAACTTGACTCCACCTTTTTCTAGCTTGTGTGATTTAAGACAAATGATTATACTCTCTGACCTTTGGTTTCCTCATCTGTAAGGTGGGAATAGTCATGCCTGCCTCCAAGGGATACTGGGAGAATTATAAAAGTTCATGTGTAAGGTGGCTAACACAGTATCGAGACCAGAGTCAACAGTATGAGTGCTGAGTGCACCCTCCCCACGTGGAAGGGAACTGTGCTAGACACGTCCCCAGATGCTGGCTCATTGCACATGGCTTCTTTAGGGTTTCTCTTTGGAAATGCTTTTATTCTCAACCAGTCTAATTAGCCAGATTTCTGAGACCCTGAGCTTCATGGGGTTTTTCAGATTGCTTTTCACTCTTTGGAGGCCCAGAAACACCACAGCCCAAAAAAACGAAGGATTCTTGCCAGATGGTTAGGGTGGCACAAGAAACCTGGGTACTCCACTTAGGATGGAGTCATTCAAGGATTGAGAAAACTACAGGCCTCAGGCTCAGTTTTAAGGTTCTGATCAAAATAAGATGAATACTTTGCTGGAATCTCACAAATAGGCCAGCCCTGAATCAAAGCTCCTCAGCCCTATTTTTGATTTTGTCAAATGTCCCCAGAATAAGATATGCAATTCCCTCTTTCTTGTCTCCTTGACAGAGAGGAGAGTGGATGTATCCCTGGGCCCCTTTCTCCACCTTCATTGGGGTAGAAATGAAGTTCATTTCCTCTCATTTGTGCTACTTATTATAGAAATTTCTGCTTATGGGTTTTCCACACAGAACCAGGCAGAGGCATGGCTCAGTCACTTAGCCGTCTGACCTTGTTGGGTAAGTTGCTTTACTTTCTCAATCTTCAGTTCATTTATAGAGCATTATTAATATATACCTCTCAAGGCTTCATTCATAAGTGGAATTTATTGACTTCCTACCTTGTCCTAGACACAGGAATGATCTTAACAGCTCTGAGGAGGGACAGCTTCACAGGCATGTAATCTCTGCAGTTGCATGGGGCCCTGGGCTCAGAAAGGCCATCTTGAAATTCTTAATAACTTTTGAAGAAAGGGCTCCACATTTTCACCTAGCACTAGGCCCTGCAAATTTTACAGTTAGCCATGGCTCTAACAGACAGGAATTACCCTTATACTCCTTTTACAGATGAAAAACTTGTGATGCAAAAAGGTTCAGCAACTTGTCCAAGGTCACACAGCTAGTAAGTAGCACAAGAAGAAGTTTCTTTCTGATCCATGCTTTTAAATGCTTCTGGATAGTGCCTTCCTGGTGAGAGAATTTAATTAAAAGCCATTACTCTGTGCTTTATAACTCCAAGTGGCTTTCATCCCATGCCATTCTCACTTCCTATCACCCAAGAAATCTTTATCTTCATGCTGATGACTCTTAGCCCAGCAGCTTTTAAGAAATGATTCCCATGCTGCAGATGCATACAATTCTTGAATATAGTGCCTAGGAGGCCTGCCACAGTTAAGTGAAAGTCACTGCCCTGTCAGTTAGGTTGAGGCAGGATCTCCTTTAAGGGAGCAGAGTTGGGGTATCAATGCCTGCTATCAGTCAGCAGAGAAAGTAACAAGACATCAGAAAGTAGAAGGAGCCTCCAGTTTCTGGGACAGTCTCCGTCCTGGAAGAGACTCATCTCTCTGCTTCTTTTTCTTTTCCTTATTATTTTAAGCAATTAAATTTTTTTGGAGACAGGGTCTTGCTCTGTCGTCCAAGTTGGAGTGTGTGATGGGACCATCATGGTTCACTGTAGCCTCTAACTCCTAGGCTGAAGCAATCCTCCTGCCTTAGCCTCCTGCGTTAGTCCCAAGTAGCTGGGACTACAGGCATTTGCCATCACGCCTGGCTAATTGATTTTCACTTTTTATAGAGAAGGGGTCTTGTTGCCCAAGCTGGTCTCAAACTCCTTGTCTGAAGAGATCCTCCTGCCTCAGCCTCCCAAACTACTGGGATTACAGGTATGAGCCACCATGCCCAGACTCTCTGTTTCTTGACTACAGAATAATCAAGATGATCTTAGGCCTATTTGCAGGGATTGGGAGTGAGCAGAAAGTTGGGGGTGTGGTGTGTGAATTGTGAGAAACCCCCTCCAGGAAGCAACAGGACTAGAAAGCCAAGGCAAGATAAGTGACTATAAAAGGGCCCTGGGACAGTGCACCATGCATCTGGGGGTACAGGGCAAGTCTCCTAAGACAGAGTTAGAAATAGATCAAGACTTGGCTTGTGAATCTTGACCCAAGACAGGGACAAGGGCTATGGCAGGAGCAAAAATCTGTGCCTCTTAGACTTGATTTCATCCTTCCTTTTATTTTTCCCCTTTGTTTTGCCTCCGTATTTGGTGTTGCTAGTTGTTATTTTGTACATAAGTGTATGCCTAAAGAACCAGGAGAATGGACCTATGACTTTGCTTGGGCCAGACTTTGAAAGGAGGGAGGGGAGCATATGCCCAGGTAACTTTTTGCAGTGTGTGGTGGTGGCAGTTGAAATAGAATTCAGGGAGGACAAGAAGAAAGCAGTGGTCAAGAGGAAGAGGTAAGTCCTTTAGATGACTTGGATGTCCCCTGGAGCGGTGGGGCTTTTTAATGTGCATGGTAATCACCAGGACATTTCCCTGTTAAAAGGCAGACCCTGATTCAGTAGGTCTGAGTGAGGCCTGAGACTCTGCCCTCTAGCAAGCTCCCAGATGAGGCTGACACTGCTGGTCCACAGACTGCACTTGGAGCTGCAGAGCCCTAGGAAAGGGCCAGTCCCTTAGACATGGGGCCACCATTCAGATCGGTTTTACTGCGGAGATTCAAACAAGAGAAAAAAATGCCAACAGGCTATTTTCAGGGAAGAGAGCATCCCTTCAAACAAAGACTAAAAGCTCTTGGGGTTATCACTACAAAGAGAATGGCTAGGAGGAAAGAGAAGTTGAATATCATCATTGACAGGTTACATTTCTTTTTCGTGAAGGTCAGTATGATCTGAGGAATGATCGAAAGCCCCAGCTGTGTCTCGTATCCCTCCCACATTACCCGGGTGTTTGAAATTCCCACCATCAGGAAAAATGACTGTATTTTACTAGGACACCATTTCCTCAAGAACGTTCCACTCAGAACAGTTATTCTAAGGTATTAACTGATACAAAAAATAAGAGTTCTGTGATGAAATTAATTAGGACAACATTGATGCAAATAAAGTGGAATATGATTCTTTACTGCAAGACTCTTCAGAGCATGTCCAGTGCTAACATACACTGGGAATAGCTAAGATAGGAACCAAACTGCCACAGTATTTCCTAACCTTGTTTGATTGCAGAACTCTCTTTGTTTCTGTTTCTCTCTAGCTCCCTTCCTGTCTTCCTTTACTAGCAATTAAATAAGTGCCAATTACATCAACAAAATGCTGAAGGTGGGAAGATTCCTTATTTGTTTCAACAGAGATTTATCTTTTTAGCATTCAATATTCACAGCCGGGTAGTGACATAAACACTCACATACTTCCAATGTGAATTTAAATTGGTATCAGCCTTTTAAAAAGTTCTTTGGAAGTATGAAGGGAAAACAACAAAAAAATTTATAAACTTTAAGATAATATATTAACTTACGTGATTCTAGATTTAGATTTTTTAATTACCACAAATATAAAATTTTTCCAACAAAGCTTTGGAAATGTTTAAAATTATCTATGAGGGTATCACTCAGTTTAACACACTCATTTGTCATATGAAGTCATCACAAATGTCTATGGAATCATACGGAAGTGTGCTTATGTTATTTTGCTATATCAATTGCAAAAAGTGGCTGCCATTCTTCATTCTTCCCTCTATCCATGACCTTTGCAAATGACTGGGGAGCCCCATCCCATCCAGAGGTAGTGTCTACTTCCCCACGCTGGAATCCAGGCTGGCCTTGTAACTTGCATTGGCAAAGTGTGGCAGTGACACTGTGCCAGTTCTGAACCTCAGCATCTTGTGGTTCTGTTTCCTCTCCTGGAATCTTGCTACTGCTTTGTACACACCCCCAGGCTGGCCTCTTAGGGGATGAGAGACCGAGGATAGGAGTGCTCTGAACCCACCAGCAAGTGAGAGAACCCAGCCAAGGTTGCAGAACCATTAGCAAGCCCCGCTGAAACTAGAGTGACTATGGAACCTTCCAGCTAACCCCTGAACTCATTTGCAATCATAAATTGTCATTGTTTTAATAGGTGGCAATAGATAACTGATAGTTATGATGCAATATAAAAAGAAAAAAATCACAAGTAAAATATGTCAATTAATGTGAAATTGTTGTAATTATGACCAAAAGAAAAATGACATGCATGAAAATGAGATGAATTGTTGTTTTATGACAGCAAGCTTATTAAAATATTGATATATTTTTATCTCTCTACATTTCTGCATTTCCAAATTTTCTTTGATGAGCATGCATTACCGTCATCATGTTTGCATATTATACAGTTTATTGAGCAATAATAACTCAGGAGTCTTAGAGATAGTTGGTATCTGCCACATACTCTAGTATCTAGGCTAGTCCAAAGTATGTGTTTTAAAAACTCATAAAACTCCTTATAATCTGTAAGGTGTTATAGTTTTTACTATGGTGCCTACTTCCATAATTGTTGAGCACTCTAATAAGATGCTACACTTTCTGCTCCAAAATTGGTAGAGTTTTTACATTTTATTTTAAGAATGTATTACCCTAAAAAGCTAACAAATTGATTATCCAAGGATTTGAACAAACTTCCTTATCATTAAGTAATATATATGGCAATAATAAGCACAAGCCCTCTGTGTGTCACACAGCAACTTCTTAGGCTAAATAGAGCTGAGCTTTCATCTTGAATGTCAGCTTTGGAAAAAGGATCATGCACAGAGCAACCCTTGAACTGTTTACAGAGACAGTAATGTGAGGAGCACACCCTCCCAAGATAAAAGCTGCTTTATGGTGTATAAAGAAAGTCCTTTGAAAGTATTGCTAAAATTGAAGAGAAGACTTTGTACTTCAACAACTTTCATGCAAGCATCAGAAAACATTTTACTGACATACACCTTTAATCTGCACAGCTGCCTGAGGGTAAGTAACAAGTTTTACTATCCCCATTTTATAGGTCAAAAACCCAAGGTAGAAAGGTACCAGAAAGTGACGCATGCTAGTTTATTTGGTTGCAAATAACGTAAAAAATTGGCCAATCAGGCAATAATAATTTATATTACATAAATATAGTTATATAAGATATAATTATATATAATATATAGTATTGTATCTTATATTTAAAATGACAAAATTAAAAATAAAAATAAATGTGTGTGTATATATAAAGGACATAGGAAAGCACGTGGCTATGAAAGAAGGAAGTTGGGCAACTCGAGGGCTCTAGGTTCTAGCAATCGCGTCTCTTCAGAGTGCTGGTGTCTGGATGAAGCTATTTCAGCCATGTGTCACTCCATTCAAAACAAATTGTAGAGAGAGAATGCCTGAGCACCAGAGTTGGGTCACAGACCAATTCTTTTTTTTTTTTTTTTTTGAGATGGAGTCTCGCTCTGTCACCCGGGCTGGAGTGCAGTGGCCGGATCTCAGCTCACAGCAAGCTCCGCCTCCCAGGTTTATGCCATTCTCCTGCCTCAGCCTCCTGAGTAGCTGGGACTACAGGCACCCGCCACCTCACCCGGCTAGTTTTTTCTTTTTTTTTGTATTTTTTAGTAGAGACGGGGTTTCACCATGTTAGCCAGGATGGTCTCGATCTCCTGACCTCGGGGTCACAGACCAATTCTAAGAGTGTTGTACACTATGGTTGAGGAGTAACTCCCCAGGAGAAAGAAAGTCAATGTCAGGTAGACACAAAACTATGCATATTTTAGAATGAATGAAATGTAAAAAGAAGTTCTTTACGACTTTTGCCTGGCTATCACTTATTACTCAGCCCTTTTCAGAACCAACCAGGAGTTTCTAGAACCAGGAAAGAAGGGAGCAGTGTCTTTGAGCCTAGCCCATGGTCTGGCACAGAGTTAGTTCAATAAAAGAACACTGAATAACTGAATGAATGCATGAACCACTTGGCATCTGTGCAATCCTGAACGAAATAATGATAAATAGCATTTGTCTCCCATTTTTCTCCCATGGGTTTGCACACACTGCAACACCCTGGGCCATTTCCAAGTTTCTTTTCAACAGGCGTTAAGTGCCTACCTACGCAATCCTCCATGTCCTAGAGTTGTTCCTTCTCAAGGATGTGTTCAGAACTAGTTCTAGTGTGGCCCATCGAGAATTCATTATATCTTCTTCTTTATTATTTTATTTTTTTAATTGAGACAGAGTCTCGCTGTGTTACCCCAGGCTGGAGTGCAGTGGCGTAATCTTGGCTTACTGTAACCTCCACCACTTGGGTTCAAGAGATTCCTATGTCTCAGTCCCCCAAGTAGCTGGGACTACAGGCACGCACCACCATGCCTGGCTAATTTTTGTACTTTTAGTGGAGACAGGGTTTCACCATGTTGGCCAGGCTGGTCTCGAACTCCTGACTTCAACCTGCCTCAGCCTCCCAAAGTGCTGGAACTACAGGCATGAGCCACTGTGCCCAGCCAGAATGCCTTACTCTTCAAATCTGAGGCCTCTTGTGCCTCAGTGTTCTTACCAGTTAAAAGGGAATAGGTAATAATAATTCTATCTTGTAGGGTTGTTATAAGGATTAATGGAGATAATATTAATAAAGCATTTAGAGTAATCCTGGCACACAGGAAGATACTATGTGTGAGCTGCTATCATCATCATCTTTATATTATCATTAATCTTGTTAAGGAGCACTGTATATTTAACATCAATAATTTCTCATTCATGGTTGCCAATTACCGTCAGCACAATCAGAGTTGGTTGTGTTGAGTTGTGCAGAGTTAGTTTTTCTCATATAATGAATAATGAAATGAAGCTCAAGGAATTTAAGTTATCAGCTCAAGGTCTGTCACCTACTAGATGTCATCTTCCACTGCTTATCTCTAAGGACTATCTTCTTTTTCTTACAATGTGTTACTTCTCAAAATAAAAGGTAAAGAGTGTAGCCAAAAACAGTGAACTTGCAATGGTGGAATTCCAGGCATGTAGAAGGAAATGTCTCTCCTGGTGACCCACAATCCATCTTGAACAGGAAATCTTGCTGACTATGAGCTCCATTCATGATATACCCAAGCATTCTCCCCACTAAACTTCGAGTTCCTTCAGAGTAGAGAGGTGCTCTCCCAGCACCAGGCGTGATTCCTGGCACTTGGTAAGTATAATGCATGTACTATGCAGCCAAGATACTCTACAGGAGAAAAACATTAAAAAGTTTTCAAAATATGTCTATGGTTTGTATCCTATGGAGGGTTACCTTTCCTTCTCCCTTTGTGAGATCTCTTTTTCCTCCTTAAGGAAGGAGATCCCTTTTCCTCCTTAAGGAAAGAAGAAATATTTATTTGGCTTTTTAAATGTTAATTCCTTACTCAGCCCTCTCCCTAATCTGGTCTTATCTCTGAACCCAGCCTGTCACTCATATGGTCACTTGTCCCATGAACAGTATAAACTCAACGTGCCCCAAACCACATTTATCATCTCTGCCAATTTCTACTCCTCTCAAATTTGTTCCTACTCCTGTAATTTATGATCACTCTTGGATGCATCATCCACCAAGCCAGAAACCTCAGGGTCATCTCTCTCCTTCCCATCATACTTCCTCACCCATCCATACTTCAAGGCTGCCAATTCTGTCTCTGTATGCATTCTTATATTATTTCTCTAATCTCTCTTCCCACCACTTTTAGGCTGCCATCACCTCTAGCATGGGCTGCTGCTATAGTCCTTTTGTCTTCTGTCTTTTCAATTTATTTTTTACTGAGGCAAAGTACTATTTTTGAGCAGAGATGAACTAGCCATTCACCAAACTGGTTTTTCTTTCCTCCAGAGCAACATCTTGGCTAGGCAGGAGACCAAAACATGCCACCCCAAAATATGCCTCTTTGGCATAGTATTATCTTGAGCCAATTATTTTGAGACCCTGCAGACACAAGAGAATCTCTGAAAACAGAGTAGAAGTTACCCTTTTCAAAAGAAAATTTGCATCTATAAAAAAAAAACCCACATGCAAGAATCTTAGTCTGTTTTATGCTTCTGTAACAGCATACCACAGATTAGGTATTTAAAATGGACAGAAATTTATTTGGCTCATGGTTCTGAAGTCTAGGAAGTCTTGTTGTTGCATCATCGCATGGCAGAGGGCATCATGATCACAGGCAAGGGAACAAGAGAGTGGGCTAAACTCATCCTCATGGCCTAAAAACATCTTAAAGGTGCTACCTCTCAACAGTGTTGCATTGGGAATTAAGTTTTCAACCCATATACTTTGGGAGACACATTCAAATCATAGAAGGGTGTCTCTTTCTTTGTACCAGGAAGAAAAGGATGATTACATCTCTAAAGACTCTTATCAATGGAGAAGGTACTGACTTAATCTGCATAATAAACCTTACCCTTGTTTACTGGGATTTTCCTGGGTATTTCTCCATAACCAGCCTTCCCTACAACCTTTTTTCATTTCAACAGACATGGTATTTAAACCTGAATTCAAAGCCACTTCTGTGAGACTTATTTACTTATCCTTGCATATCTCCAATGTATACTTGAAGTATATACATGTTAATAAACTCCTGGTTTTCTCTTGTTAATCTATTTTTTGTTACAGAGGTCTGTCCCAACTAAGAACTATGAAGGGTAGATGTTTCTTCCTGTACAGCTACATTTCCCAGGCTCCCTTGCTGTTAGCAGCGGCAGTGTGACTGTGTTGACTGAGCTCTGGACAGTGGAATGTAGATGCAAGTGATGTATTCATTCCCTGTCCTAATCCTTAAACACTTTCTGCACAAGCCTTCTCAGTTTCCTTGCCTCATCTGCTGGCTTGAGGTCAATGGCCAGAGTTTAGAAGTCATGTCTTGAAAATGGCAGAGCCTACGTCCACCTGCAACTCTGAATACCTTCCTTGAACAGACCCCTTGCTCTTACCAATTAAAATACATGTCACTGAAAAATAATCTTGCATGGCATTTAATCACTGAGGTTTCAGAATTTCTCTGTTGGAACACCTACCTTTGCCTTAATTAATATATCTTTCTAAAGAAGAAATTTGACCTGCTTAAAATCTTCTAATCTCTGCCTATCATCTTTGAGATCAAGTCCAGAGTTATCTGGCTCTGGCCCTATCAAACTCTGTAATCATTTATCTCACTATTAAGGTCACACATTTCACTTTCCAGTAGTATCCAATTACATGTCAGTTCTCCCACTCCCCAGGATAGGTCATATACCTTTCTATCTATCTCTGACTAACTTCCTGGTGTTTGAAATACCCTGTTTTTTGTTTGTTTGTTCTATCATAAACTTAGTTTATATTAACCTTCAAAGATTAGTCCAAATGCCATCTACTCCAGGAATCCCTCTCTTCCTCTCTCAATCCAGGCTAAGTTCTCCTCCTGAGTGTTTCCCTCTGCCTGAATGAATCAAAAATTATACTGCAGTCCTGATAATGTAGCTGTCTGGTCTACACGATAGGCTGCAAAGGAGCAGCACCAAGAGGGGTCTATGACTTGTCCATCATGATATCCCAGCTCCTACCCTAGAGCCAGTGTAGCCTATACAGTCACCCCTCCGTAACTGTGGGGGATTTGTTCCAGGATCCCCAGTGGATATCAAAATTCACAGATGCTGAAGTTCCTTATACAAAGTGGCATCGTATTTGCACATAGCTTATGTATTCTCCTATATACTTTAGTTACTAGCTTGCTTATATTACTTAATACAATGTAAATTCTATGTAAATAGTTATTATATTGCATTGTTTAGGAAATAATGTCAAGGGAAAAAAGTTTGTACAGACACAACCATACTTTATTTTTTCAAATATTTTTGATCCACGGTTGGTTGAATCCACAAATGCGGAACCCACAGATACAGAGGACCAATGGCATATGCTTACTGGATTGAAACCTTTCTCATTCCAGCTGACTTATTTCCTAGGCTAGTGATCTGCTTTCTTTGTTCACAAGGCTTCTTTGCCATGCAAAAGCACTCCAAGAAAGCTTTAGTCCTTTTTTTTTTCCTTTCATTTTGGAATCTGTCTCTTTCATTTGGGTCATGTAAGTATGCTAGAGTTTACCAGCTCAGGAAAATGGTAAACAGAGAGTGGTGCAGTAAGGACACAACAGCCTCAGCATTCATTTTCCATCCCTAGTGCTACTGCTATATGTAAGTCCTTGCTCAGTTGTCATAGACCACCAAAAAATGAGTGGTTATGCTAGTAGCTCCCCTTCCTCTGTACCAGCTCAGCCACAGGGTTCCTGAGGCCACCACACTCAGTACTCAGCCCTCCCAGGCCTCCATGAAGGCACCTCCTTCTAGGAACCCATCTTCCAGCTGGAGCAACTCACTGAACACTCCCACAACCATGCCCTTGACGCAGTCCCTGAAGATCCAACCAACTCACTGATTATGCCTCCACTGTCTTCAAATCTTGAAGAACTCCCTCTCTACTTTAGACTATACCTCAATGGGTCTGTACCTTCAAGCAAGAAAGAAAAATGTTGTGGGATTAGAACTGAGTTTGGGAGAGGCTTGCCTATTTCTTTTATTTTTCCATCTTCGAAACTCAAAAAGGCTACTACTTTCATGAAGAGTACAGAAAATTCAGATCTCCATAACATAGACTTGTTAACTTTGCTAGAAGAGGAAGGAACGCCTTTCCTTCATTTCCAGTAACTCTGTGGCATCGAATGAGACACAGATAAGTTTCTCAACCACCTTGCTACAGCGCCCACCATTTTGAATGCCTACTATGCCGCTAGAGCTAACAAGGCCCTGTCCATTGGGGACCTCATGGCATGGTTGAGAAGCTAGATGACTAAATGCAAAACCAAAGTACAGTGCATTAGGGCTAGGCTAGAAGGAGTTCAAAGTGTGTAGCAAATGCACAGAGCAGGTACCTAGCCCCACTTGGCAAATCAGAAGAGGCAACAGCGGAGCTGAGCCTTGGAGAACCAGGAGCAGTTGTTCAGGTAAAGCAGGGAGGCATAGTAGAAGAGGTGTGTTTCTTGTTTCCTTTCCATTTAAGCTATAAAAATATTCTTCCCCTTGTTAAATAGAGATGAAAGGGAAGCATTAAAGATCTTTAGCGTGAGCATGACATGATAATGGGGCAAGCTGGAGGGAAGCCAAACTGGAGGCAGGGGAACTAGTTTCAAGGCTCATTCTCTGCTTTTCTCCAGGATGAGCTGTCTGCTAATTATCTCCTGCCCATGAAGCCACAGGCCCGTAATGACACAGCACTGAGGGGTCCCTGCTTTTGCTAGAATTATTCCTGATAAGCTTCACTTCACAGAAGACTTGGCTTCCCCAGTCTCTGATTCTTTTGTAAATCCCCAGAATTCACCTAAGGCCTCTGCCCTGCAGCTTTTGTAAGCTTACCTCAAACCCAAAAATGCCCCCCTTGACTGACAGTCCTCTCAGGGTGGAACCAAGAAGAAATATATTAGTCTAAAGGGAAAAACCCACAGAGGCATGGAGTTCCCCTTGGCTAAAGGAAAAAGCATGTGCAGAATAATGTGGCTTAAAGAATGATAGTACTCCTTGACCTTCAAGGGTTGGGCTCGAGTTCATGGTTCTTTTAAGGCTGTCAGAAGCCACAGTGAGTCATAACCCTGTTTGTCCTGGGAGGAGGAAGGGTGATGGGGTGTGAGTCACAATGGAGAGAAGGACTCACTAGTATGGGACTTGAGAAAGGCCCATAATAATGATGTCTTCCAGTGTCTTCTGAGTTCTCATGTTTCCTTTCAGACTTTGAGCTGGGAAAGGGGCTAAAAGGGGGACTATATGGTGGTCTCTTATTAATTAGAGTGGATAACTAGAGAATCAGGGAAAAACTAACAAAAAAGGCCAGAGACAAGACTGGCCCTGGGGAATTCAAATTTCAGGTCATTTAAAAAATAATAATAAATCAAAGGTTGTCTTTTGTCTTTTCTGCAAAAAATGTTCCTTGGTACCACCATGAGTGTATGAGTGATCTTGGGACCAAATCTGTCTGCATGGGATCCCTGTTCTGCCTCTCCTTAGATGTGTGATCATAGGCAAGTCGTTGAATCTCTGTGGACATTAAGCAACATATTCTTGAACAATTACTATGTTCCAGGCACTCGACTTGGTATCTTATTTGCATCATCTCAAATAATTCCATGCCTACTTTATAATAATACATTCATTTCAGAGTTGTTGGGAGGATTAAAGGAGATAGTCCAGTGAAAGAGTCTAACTGCCTGGCACAATATAGGGATTAAATAGGTACCATTTTCCTTTAATCTCCTCCTTTTTAAGGAAGTGTACATATCTTGGGCTTTAGGTTTTCTATGAGCATGTTTACTTGAGTTTAGTTGAATTTATACATGCCTCCCTTGCAAAAGGGAAAAAAAATGCCTTTGATTTTGGCCATTCTTGCACTGTACAGCTTTACATGCGTTTTTTCACCAACATTAACTTCACACACATCATTTTAATTATGATTTTGTTACCTGTGATAGCTTAGAACTACTAGCACAGAACATACTACTGAAAAGCCAATCTGTTTAAGCAACAAAGAGAACTGGGAATAACCCTGTTTTTAATGTACCTAGTCCCATGAGTTCTTGAAGTTAGAAAGAAACAGCTCCCCTGGATTTGATGCCCTGACCTTTGGGTCGTACAAATCAAGTCGGCTTGGCACAGGAAGCAGCACTCAAATCCAGATTCTAACAAACCAGAAGTGAGGAGGAGAGAGAGAGAATAAGCCTCTCCTTCGGGCACCAGAGTTCTTATTTGAAGTAGGGATTCCTCAGGTAAATCTTGTATGTTACGGAAGATAAAATTATATAATAATTAAAAACTATGGCTCCCTAAGCTATGAGGATGCAAAGGCACAAGAATAATATAATGAATTCTAGGGACTTGCGGGGAAGGGTAGGAGGAGGTTGAGGAATAAAAGACTACACATGGGGTGCAGTGTACACTGCTCGGGTGATGGGTGCACCAAAATCTCAGAAATCACACCTAAATAACTTACTTACCCATGTAACTGAACACCTCCTGTTCCCCACAAACTATTGATTTAAAAAGCCAAAATATGAACAAACCCTAATGTAAACTATGGACTTTAGTTGATTATGATACATCAATGTAGGTGCATCAGTTGTAGCGAATGTATCACTCTGGTGAGGGATGCTAATAATTGAGGAAGCTGTGGTTTTGTGGGGGTAGGAGAGATATGGGAAATATCTGTACCTTCCTCTCAAATTTGCTGTGAAACTAAAACGCCTCTAACAAAATAAAGTATATTTTTAAAAAAAAGATATGGCTTGGTAGCATCACTTAAAATTTAGTATTCAATCCAAGACTAGAGCCTTCTTTGGCTCCTTCAGATCAATAGCTTATCCCATATAGGAATTATCAAGCCTTCATACAAGAAAAAATATATATACACATATATATATATAATATATTTATATAAACAACTTTATATATATACACAAACACATCTCCCTAAAAGCTGGGATTGTGGAATTGCTTTTGTTGAATTATCCGTGGATTCATAGTACATAGAAATTGCTCTGAAGATTACTAATAAATGAAGGAAGGAAGGAGAGAGAAGACTGAACTTCAGCTACACAGGAGATTTGCTAATTCCTGTCTGTCCAAGAGCTAAGAGAGATATAAGAACATTGGCTTGGCAATCAGAATTTTCTTGGGTAAAATCCAGGCTCTGCCACTAACCGTCCCTGAATAAGGCATGTCACCTCTCTAAGCTTCCATGTCCTCATCTGTAAAATTGGGATATTAATACCTCTGTAGTGTGTAGGATTATATCATCCCTCAATCAATCGATAGATAATAGATTATTCATACAAGAGTATCCAGCACCATGTCTGGTACACAACCTGCACACTCAATGTTTTTTTACCCAAAGTTCCTAAAATGGGAAAAACTTCATCCTTTTTATTTCCTCTACATCTCCCTCTTATTTTTCCCTATTATAGAAGACTTGTTGTATATGTGCAACTAAATAAGAAAAAAAATTTTTTTGAGAAAATGTTAAGACCGTTTGGTAAAGAAATGTAAGACTTCTTTGCCAAAGAAGGAATTGTTTCTCCTTTTCCTGGCTCCTCCTCCTTCTCTACCTCCTCCCGCTTCTTCATGTATTCATTAGAGTAGTTATGTCTGTTCACAGACCCCCTAAGGTAAACTGGAATAATGGGCAGCTTATGGAAGCAGGTTAATACAAAGGGTTAGGGACCTAGGTTCTGGAGTCAGATAGCCTAGGCTTGACTCTTGGTTCTGCAAGCAATTAGTTTTGTGATCTTGATAAATTAATTAACTTCTCTATGTCTCAGTTGCTTCATGTGTAAAATAAAGACATTAACATTTATCTCCTAAAGTTGTTAACTGTTGACATAAGTAAAGTACTTAGAATAGCGGCTGGCTCATAGTTAACTCTCACTGAATCTTATATCTTTATTGCTGATCTAAATTTGCAGATAAATAGGTAGGCTCAGAGAGGCTATGACTTACCCAAGGTCACACAGCAAGAAGTAAGAGCAGATCTTACATCATCTGCCTCAGCTCCAACTCTCTTTCTTCTCCGCCACACTGCAAGGGAAAGGAGAAGGTTTATTGTGCGGCCTGTAGGCAGAGACAACCTTGAGAGCCAGTATGAGTTATGTGCAGCTTCAACATTAGATTGCTTGTAAGTTTCTGGAGCAAGGAGCTTATCTTCATCCACTTGATATTCCTAGTACCCACACAGCATCTGGAACAGAGTTAACACCAAGGGAATACTGGAGGAATGAATGAATAAAAAACATCAATGAGAAAATAAGGGGTGGGAATCATAATACTATTGGGAATTTTAGACTGTGATGGGTGAACCAGGCCCTGCCCATTAGTGGAGGTGTATGGAGGTGGGGAGGAGATGAAGGGGCATTTAGATTTCTAAGGGAAAGAAGGAACAGACAGACCCACCCTTATAAAATGCAGGTCAGGTATTTCAAATACCTAATGTAAATGATGAGTTAATGGGTGAGACACACCAACACGGCACATGTATACATATGTAACAAAACCTGCACGTTGCGCACATGTACCCTAGAACTTAAAGTATAATAATAAAAAAAGAAAATGTGGTACATATACACCATGGAATACTATGCATCCATAAAAAGGAATGAGATCATGTCCTTTACAGGGACATGGATGAAGCTGGAAGCCATTATCCTCAACAAACTAATGCAGGAACAGAAAACCAAACACCACATGTTCTCACTTATAAGTGGGAGCTGAACAATGAGAACACATGGACACAGAAAGGGGAGCAACATACACTGGGGCCTCTGGGGGGGCGGCATGGGGGGAGGGAGAGCATCAGAATAGTTAATGCATGTGGGGCTTAATACCTAGGTGATGGGTTGATATGTGCAGCAAGTCACCATGGCACATGTTTACCTATGTAACAAATCTGCATGTCCTACACATGTATCCTGGAACTTAAAATAAAAACATAAAGAAAACAAAAATGCAGCTCAGGTTTAATCTATTGGAAGGGAGCGGGGCATACTGTCTTTGATTTGGGAGATCAAGGGGTGTGTCCTGGGGCAGTGTATTACTGAACTTACTGCTTCCTACAAGACCTCACCCCTGACTAATTCCCTTCTCCAAACCCCACTTCTGCCCAAGCTTGGAAGGAAATGGCCTGGTAGAAAATGAGCAGAAATAAAATGATTGGTGAGGAGGAGCAATTGCCAGAGTTGCCCTAGTGAGGAGAGGTCTTTTCATGGAAATAGCTAAGTTCTCTTCTCAGGCGAAGCTGTAGTAATGATCATATTTGTGACTCACAAGGCATATTCCTGTCTGTGATCTCACTGGAGCCCCTCAAGACTGCTACAAGGTAGGAAAGGTGGATTCTATTAGCCCCATCTCACAGGTGTGAACACTGAGGACCACAGAGCAAGACAAACTGCCCCAGGTTACTGAGGGAGTTGGGGTCAGGTGCAGGCCCTGACACAAGAATCAAATTCATACCCTGGCATCCCCGTCCAACTCATTAAGGTTCTAGATTGCACACATGGCAAATTCCATGCCCAGGAGGCCTAGATGGTTCACAGGATGCCTCCTCCAGCCTCATACCACCACCCACACAATTCAGCTTTGAGGGTCAGAAATGGACGCTGGGTCTCTGTCTCCCAGGGCTGGCAGGAGTCTTGTTTGAGTCACCAGTGTGATAGCCCTTTGTAAACTTTTGTCAGTATGGGTATTACAAGTGGCCAGGAGGATAGATTCTGACAGCTGCCTGCATTCAATCCACAGTCGGCCCCATACTGACTGTATGGCCTTGGGCAAGTTACTTAATCTCTCAGGGCATCACTTTCCTCATTTTTATCATGGAGATAATCACAGCGGGTTTTGACTATATTTAAAGATTTCTCTAAGCAGTTCAAACTTTCCGTGATAGATTGGGATGCCCCATCAGGTGATGAGTCCTCATCACTAGAAGCTTCCCAGGTAGCTGGTGAAGGCAAGCATCTGGATTTAGGGAGAACACTGTAAAGCTCAGAGAGGCTATGACTTACGCAGTCACGCAGCAAGAAGTAAGAGCAGATCTTACATCGTCGGCCTCAGCTCTAACTCTCTTCCTTCTCTACCACACTGCAAAGGAAGGGAGACAGGCTCACTGGTTCCCAAACTCCCAACTACCTTAGAATCACCCAAGGGATATTTAGAAAATGCCGTTCCATTGGCCCTACTCCTAGGTATTCTGATTGAAAACATTTCAGATGGGAGCTCAGAAATCTGGGTTATTCTTAGGAGTACCCAGGTGTATTGGTTTGCTAGTGCTGTTGTAACAAAGTATCACAAACAAGGTGGTTTAAACAACAGAAATATGTTGTCTTACAGTTCTGGAAGTTAGAAGTGGGAGACCAAAGTGCAGATAGGGTTGGTTCCTTCTGAAGGCCATGAGGGAAAATCCGTTCCACGCCTCACTCCTAGCACCTGGTGGTTCCCATCAGACTTTGGCTTTCCTTGTCTTGAAGATGCATTACCCTGATCTCTGCCCAGCTTCACATTAGATCCTCCCTGTGTTCACATCTGTCTCTGGGCTTCAATTTCCCCTTTTTATATGAACACAGTCACGTTGGGTTTGGGTCCATCCATTCTAATGGCCTCATCTTAACTTGATCGTTTGTGAAGAACCTATTTCCAAATAAGGTCACATTCACAGGTTCTGCGGATTAGGACTTCAACATCATTTTGAAGAACACAATTCAACCCATAACTTCGGCCAGGGTTAAGAATCAGTGCTGTAGACCAGAGCTTTTTCAAATGGAGTATATCCAGGAACCTCCAGGAGATCCTAGAAAACAGCAGGTTCTGACTCGGTGGCTCTGCGGGCCCTGAGTCTGCTTTTTGAACTGGAGAAACGGTTGGCGCAGGTCCAGGAACCACAACGAGATCCTTTTCGAGACAAGATTCCTACAAAACCCAGAAATGATTGCCAAGCAAATAGAAGCTCTTTGCTCCATTTCTCTAGTGAAAAGTGCTGCCTTTATTATCTTAAATCTCCACCTGCAAGTAGAACTCTGATCCTTCACGCCTGTCCCAGAGGGAGGAGCCCAGGAGGGGCACCCATCCTAAGGTGGAAAGAAAGGATTGGGCTCTCAAGCTTTGAAAGAAGTTTCCCTCATCCGTATCCTCCCTACCCCAGCTTTGACCTGTTTAATCTTGTCTATCAAGTCATTTTCTTATTCTTGTTTTGTACTGTCCTCCCCCTGCCACACCCTACGCCCACCCCCAACGTCACCATCTGTCAGTCCAGCCCAGCCTGCGCCCGGGTAGCTGCAGCTGGCTCCCAGGAAGTGACCGCCGCCAGGTCACCTGCGCCCGCCAAGTCACAGGCCAGAACCTCGCAGCCCAGCAAGGCCAGTCCGAGTCGCGAAGTAGCCCAGCCTAGCCCCTGGAGCCAATCCCCAGCCTTCGGCGGCGAAGGTGCGCCCCGCCCCCGCACGCGCCGCCCCAGGCCGGGGTAATCGCGTCCACAATGGAGCGCGCAAAGCCGGGCACAAAGACGACAGCTGCTCGGCAGGGCCTGCGAGGCCGCAGCAGAGGGGCAGCCGCCCGCGCCTTGCAGCCTCCTTAATTTATTTATAGATGCGCTCGCTTTTTATGTGGCCTAGTTAAGGACGCCTTTCCATAAATACATAGAAACGGATGTTATTCTAGAGCCCACCAATAATAGACACAGCTGTAGAGGTTGGTGCTGAAATTAACAGCCCCACCTTGCTGTCCCCGCAACCTGAAAAATAAAATGAAAAGTGCATGTGTTTTGCTTTGGCTTAGATATATGCGAGAGAGTAATCCTATTTAACAGAGAGATGTTTCTTTGAAAACAAAGGAAGAATATCTTAGCAAACAATATTTTGGAGCAAGGCTATACCTTTGCTAATCGAAGTCGGCTTGTATCTGGGCCCGCGACTCTCACCCTTAACTAGAAGCATCTGTTTAACCCAAACACAATCCTCTTCTTCCCCAGGCCACACGTGGTTCATTTCTCCACAAACTATGATTTGCCAAACACAATTCCGGCTGTTTCTGATCCACCCACTTGTTTGGGGCGTTGGTCCTATAACCGCTTTTTGGAGTCTAGGGGTTCAGAAAGAATCAAATCATTACAAAGCTGTGAAAGCGTCTCCAGCCTGTATCCCTTTGTTATTTCTCCCGGTTTGTTCTACAGACCTTAATTCTATTATCCGGTTGTAATTTGGTTCTGTGTCTCTCCAACATTCTTTCATTTATTCTGCCCTCTTTTTTTTTTTTAATCGATTTACTCATCTGTAATTGGATTTTCTCTGGCTCTTACCAGCTATTAAAAGTAGCTGTGTGTGTGTGTGTGTGTGTGTGTGTGTGTGTGTGAGTGTGCTTTCTAACTAGGCCACACTTTCCACCGCCTTGCAATCTTTAATCTTGCTCCGAGTTTCTAAGCAGGAATTCAATTCCCTGATTGCTTGTGAGGCGTCAGGGAGTTGCAGAAAGGACACAAACTTTAGAAGCAGTTTGGTTTTGTTTGTTGTGTTTAAGGCTGACATTTATCGAGCTCATACTCTGTGCCAGGCATTCCTCCAAGCACTTTACAAGCATGAATACTCCCTACCACATCCTTTTAGGGCAGATATTCTTAGGACTCCATTTTACAGAAAGCAAGGAGAAAAATGGGCTAAGAAACTTGTCAAGGTCAGAGCTCTTGATGCAATTTTCCTAAGTCTTCTTCAGTTTGTATCTGGGTGACCTTAGGCACAGCTTCTTATTTCTGCCTCTGTTTCCACATCTGCAAAATGACTATATTGGTTTCTCTCACAGGGCATTTGTTAGAATGTACTGAGGGCACAGTGCCTGGTTGTCAGTGGGGATTAAACACACAGTCAATCCCAGTGCTGGGACAATGCAAGGGAGTCCAGTAACCCCTGAGCTGTGTATTAGAGCAAAGACTAAATAAGGGAACCCTGGGAGCAAGAGTACAGAAATAGAGCACTGCTCTCAGATGCTTATAAAGCCACTACAGTCTTTGCTTTAGAGGAACGCAAACAGGAACCAAGCAGATCACTTCAGAGAATCATTAGAAAGATTCTGCTGCTGACAAGCAATGTAATTTTTGACAGTCACTTCCTCTCTGGAGCCCCCAGGTTTCCCAAATGTGAAAGGATGGGGGGAGACGGCTGATCACTGAGATCTCTTCTGTAACTATCTCTGGGGACAGGCTTGGTGCTGTCACCTCAAGGCTGGATCAACCCTGCCACAGCAAGTGAGAGCTTACACACTTCTTAGCTTCGTGTCATGGAATTATTTAGCTGGCACCACAAATGCTTAAAGTAGATACTCTTATCTTCATTGTACAGATGAGGAAACTGAGCCACAGAGTCACCAAGTAACTTGCCCAAGGTGGCATGGAAGTGGTAGGACCAAGATTCAAACCACGCTCTCTCCACTAAGGCCCAGCCCTGCCCATTTCTCATGTGGTTCTCAGGTAAGGATAGAGATGGGGTGGTGCAGACTGCAGGCAGTGAGTCAGGCACTGGGAACGAATAAATGACTAAGGAACAATGGACATGCCAAACCGACACCACGAGTAGCTTGTTACTTGACCATCATTTACTTTGTGTAAACTTATGACATCCGTGTTTTAAACAATCTAATAGATGATTTTGCAAGGCTGTGGAATGAAATAATGAATATGAAACACTTAGCATACATAACACCTGGGCCTCATAGTCTCATAACTCTCCAATTCATGTGAAGTATTATAATAATTGTTATTGGAATGAATGTTTAAATACAGTCTGTGTGTGCAAAGGCATACAGGGATTTTAAATGTAATTACCAGATTTTTTATATCAGATTAAGATCTATTTTTTTAAGTCAAACTTTCAAAATCAGTCCTAAAAATTATAAACAGAATTGGTTCCACCTCACACCCCCTCTCTCTACCAGGTCCTCATGCTGTTCAGAGGGACACAAAACACAATTTTGACTGTCACTCAAGGGGTGGAGTGAGGAATTAACCTCTACTGCAAAACTGCAGAGTAGTATAATTTCATAACTTCAAACATCTGGCAAACTCCACAGGTAGTATTTGCAAAAGCAATTTTGCAATGACCACTTTTGTTATCGTTTAAGTCTTTTTGAGTATTTTCCTTGGGAAATCTCCAATGTTTAACATTCTGCAGATTTAGAGATTTAATTCTCAATTTTCCCAAAACCACATGATCCCAAATGTAACACTCCTTTTCAAATTTAAACAACATGTGTGTATTAACCTTGACAGCTCAAAAATATAATCTAATTGGACCACAGTTGTACAGACTGATCATTATAGCATTGTTTGAAATAATAAATAGCTGTAAGCAACTTACATATCCAACTATGAAGAGCTGACTCAATAGCTCATGGCATCTTAACAGTACTCTAGTTACCATTAGCTAGGGGTTGGAGGAGGCAGGGAATAGGGAGTGACCTCAAATGGATAAGAAATGTTCTGAAATTCAGTAACAGAATCACACAACTTTGTGCAAACACTAAAAACTACTGAACTGTACACTTTAAAGGGGTGAATTTTATGGTATGTGAATTATCTCAACTGAAAAAAAAGTGAGAAAAAAGATTGATACGATTCTGCCCATTAAGAGTCAACAAACTATTATACAAAAAACTTTTAAATGATGTTATAGAAATGTACCTATTGACATAGAATAAGATTGAATATATTAAGGGGGGCAGGGGCAAACATGTACCAAGTGAGCAAATATGACTCATTTTGATGAAAAAGTAATATCTCTGTCCAGATGGATATAGAATATAAACCAAAGTGTTAACTGGTTATTTCTGAAATTATAGGTGGATTTTGTTATCTTTTTTCATCACTAGGGATATATATAGGATATATATAGAGATATATAGAGAGAGGATATAGAGCTATATATAGGATATATATATAGAGAGAGATATCTAGCATATATAGAGAGATATATTCATAGTTGGATATATAAGTTGCTTACATATATCCAACTTATGTTGGATATATAACAACATATATCCAACTTATGTTGGATATATAACAACATATATCCAATTGTTGTTATATATGTTGTTATATATATAGGGAGGGGGAAAAAGGAGAAAACAATTCTAACAGGAGGAGAGGATAGATGAGAGGAGAAGTTTAGACCTTCAACAAAACAGACGTGGACAAGTTTCAACAATGTGTCCAGTGCACTCCACAATGTGTGTTCTGTTCCAGGAAAACCATCATCTGTGGCCACAGGACAAATACACAAGGCTTCAATGTTTACTCATAGATTGCTCTATCTCTTTCATTTTGATTTAGAAAATGAAGGGACAGTTCTCCTGATAAAAGTTACAAACAAAGCCAACTTCATCTGTCAACCTCTTTTTTGTTTGTTTGTTTGCTTGTTTTAGACTTTGAGACAGAGTCTTCCTTTGTTGCCCAGGCTGGAGTGCAGTGGTGAGATCTCAGCTCACTACAACCTCCATCCCCAGGTTCAAGCAATTCCCTTGCCTCAGCCTCCAGAGTTGCTGAGACTACAGGCACGTGCCACCATGCCCAGCTAATTTTTGTATTTTTAGTAGAAGTGGGATTTCATCATGTTGGTCAAGCTGGTCTCGAACTCCTGACCTCAAGCAATCCACCTGCTTTGGCCTCCCAAAGTGCTGGGATTGCAGGTGTGAGTCAGTGCACCCAGCCACCTGTCAACCTCTTTTTGATAAACATAACCAAGTTTCACCTGTTATCAAAGACGCCTTCTAAGATCTGTTAATAGCAATTTTTTGGTTGGTTATTTCCATATCATGGACATCATATACAAAATCATTCCTATCAAGAAAGAAAGGAGAAATAAAATGATATTTTCAGAGTATCTGCTATAGATTAAGCATGTTTCAGGAAGTGTTGATGGCCATGTTTACTTGGCACTGACAACATGCCCAGAAGTTGAGCACTGGGACCTGTTATTGTAAGAGACGCAGAGAGGCTGCTACACCAGCCTAAGCTCACCTGGCTGGTGACGGCAGAGCCAGGGTCTGAATGCCAGTGTGTCTGAATCCCCGGAATCAAGTTCTAAACCTCTACAGCACACCACCCCCACCCCGACCCTTGCTCCCACAAGGTCCTTGTAGCCAACTAATTACCAAAACACCATAGATTTCTGGAACAGCTTCTGTGAAATAAAATTGATCAGGGCTGCCAAACGACTCACTTACTGAATTGCCAGTGCTCAACCCTGACCTCCCTCATTGACGATGAAGCCTCCAGCACACACATACTCCATGTGCTAGAAAACATAATACTAGAGGGAGAAGGAGGAAGGGGAAAGGAGAAATAAGGAGGGCAGGTAGCAAGCCTCCCTCCTACCGGGCTCCCTCTCATCCATCCAGGGCTTCCCCTGGCCCCAGCCCCCTCCCCACAGCCCTGCAGTTGGTCCCATTATCCCTTCCACCCCAGCTAATTATAGTCACTGATTACCTAACAGCAAGCCCTACTATCACCTGCTTCGGCCTGACAGATTATGCCATCTGGGCCACGTGGCTAGGGTCTGAGAGCCATGAGAGGTCACAGAGAGGGGCAAACGGCTCTGAATGGGAAGAAATGTGTTTACAGCCCTGACAGCTGACTGGGCAATTAAAGGGGCTTTAGCTGTGTGTTCCCAGCTGAAACCCCTCTCCAGGGGCCTCACCACCTAGTGCTATTAGCTGATGGGATGTGGCTGCATGTCATACCGGTTCCAAATGTGGACATGCTATGGGACTGCACCCTCTCCTAAAAAGGACAAGAAAAAGGACTCAGAGAAAGCTGTGGGCTCACAGTTGTTTGAGGTCCTTATTGAGCCAACACCAGAATATACCCTCAGAGGAAATGACCAGCATTTTGAGAAAGCACGGTGTCCAAATACATTTTCCCGTGTTTATTGTACATTACCTTAAATACATGTGTGAAACACTTTATGAAATTGAACTCTGTGTGACTTCTATATTAACAACTTTTGTGTCCTTATCAGCAGTGTGTCTGCCTCTAACTTTACTATTCCTGTGTACGACCTGTCAATCTTATTAAAATGCAGATTCTAAATCTGTCTATGTGGGGAAGGACAGGGGAGGTAGAACACAGCTTCTGTATTTCTAAGGCACTCCTAGAGGAAGCAGACACCACTGGTCCACAGACCATACTTTGAGTAGCCAGGACCTAATTAGCTATTGAATAAAAATAAATTAGTGAATTAACATTATATAGAAAACCTGTAGATTAGTAGTTCTCAAACTATGTACTTCAGAATGCTAGTTATCCAAGAAAGCTGCCTGCACTTCAATAGGTTCTTAGTCAAGTAAGTTTGGGGAGCACCAGTTACTCTGGGTCCCCCTGGGAATTCACAATACACATGATCAACATATCAGAGCTGAGAAAACCCACAGTGATCTCTTCCACTTTTTTGTGAACAGTTTGCAGTCTACTGAAAGTTTTGTGCTCTATGTCCTAAATGTTTGTTGCAATCCTTGCTGAATATTTTACACTATCCTGATTGCTTAACCTGTCCATTAATTTCTCCATTTTGAAAATGCCTTCTCAAAGTTATTCACATGAAACACACACACACACATGCACACACACACACACACACACACATTCGCAAGAAAGGCTTTGAGACTTCAGAGCAATGCCCATATGAGGTACTGCCATAAAGTGCAGGCATTTGGGCAGTTAGTTTCCCGACAGCTTCTGAGTACAAGTGAGTAAAGCTTGCCCAGCTTTTCCTACTCCCAGTTTGAGAAGGAAGCAGGAATAAAGGAGTAAAAAGCCCAGAGGACTGGATATGTAGTATGTCTGGAGGCCTGATGGCAAAGGCCAGCAGTCAATGGAAAATTGAGTCAAGACTGATTTGCTTAGAATATAACTTTTAAAAATTGCCAAACATTTCTAAAAGTATTTTTACATGACCTCATAAGATGCACACCATATAATACAAAAAAAAAAAAAAAAAAAAGACTAAGTGGAAGGCACAATGTGACCACAGCTTGTGTGTCTGTGTGTACAGCAAGTGTGTGTGTGGGGGCGTGTGCAACTATGAAGGAGTAAAGTGTAATCATTAAGAATATTAACTTTAGAGTTAGACAACATTAGGTTCACATTGCAGAGGATCCAAGTTTCTTAATGTTTAGTTTCTATCTTCTTTGAGGTAGGACTGACAATTCCCACCTCACAGGCTTATGTGGGACTTAAACGAAGGTCTGGCAAGAACTTAGCACATTGCCAGGCTCAAATTAAACACTCGCCAAATGGGAGCTATGAGTGTAACTAATATAGAAAAAGGCTGCAAGAAAATGCAAAAAGTGTCAACAGTGGGTCATCCCTGAGTGATGAAATGAATTTTTTTATTTGTATATTTCTGTATTATCTGAAATTACTCAAAGAAAAAATATAATATTTTAAGTCAAAATATTAAACAAACTTTATTAAGTAAAATGTTAATTGTAGATTTGGGGGCTGGTAAAATGTGGGTCATTTTTATTTTCTCCTTTATGCTTTTTAATATTTCTTAAATTGTCCACTATTTACTAACTTTAACAGCTTTTTAATATGAAGGCCAGGCCTATACATTTTTGGATATTTTGGAGAAATGCAGAAAAACCCTGAAAAGAAAGTAAAAAATAACTGACAGTCTCATGATGTTTTCCTTTATGATTTTTTTTGTTGTTGTTGTTTAAATTTATAAAGTACAGACTCACTCCTAAATGAATGGTCTGCTTGAATTGTAGGGTGCACATTGTAAACAGTCACATCCAGTGGTCCTAAAATAGTCCCCCACTGCCCACTTCCCACCTCTCTCCCCAGAAAAAGTCACTGATAAACTGGATATAAATGCTTCCAGTGTATATCTAAGACACACATGTACATGTATGTATATGTTTCTATGATTAGGTAGAAAGATCAACATTAAAAAATTCAAGAAAGCTTTTGGAGGCCCCCTAAATGTAATGAACATAGAGGTAATCTGTCCCTCAACTCGGCTGTGGGAGGGAGAACACCTTCTTCATATTCTCCATGTCCGAATTTACTTCAGCAAATGTGCAGTAAGCGCCTACTCTGTTCTAGGGCATGTGCAATTTACTAAACAAAGATGAAAAAGACACTAACTCTGATCTCAACAAGCTCCCAGTCTAACAGGGAAATACGCGTATTATACATGTTTGCAGTGCTATGCGGCAAATACAATAATAGAAGCTGATAATAGGTCCAGGGGCAGTAACAAAAGAGAATACAGCCCTCCTTCTCTAGGGATTTGGGAAGACGTCTTGGAGAAGGACTTACCTGACTTGAGTCTAAAAAAGTATACATTCTGGTTCCTATCAGAGCTAGGAAACTTGTAGTTTTTTCACATTCATTATGTCTACTCACATCTCCATTCTTGGGCTGCAACACGTCTCCACACTTCTCCTGGCTAAACCCTACTCATTCTTCCAAACCTAACCAGAAGTCACTTTTTGGAAGTTTTCCATCACTACCCAGACCATAGGAAGTACCCCTACTATCTGTGCATGCATATTTGTCAAAACTTACCTTAAACTGCTTAGTTATATGCCTGTCTCCCTACAGGACTGAAAGTCAGTATTTTGCCCTATTCATATTTGTGTGATGGGGCAGGACCGAACACCTGGGGACAACTGAACATCACACCTGGTATACGTGTGCCGAATAAACGTTACCTGAAAAAAATACAGCACTAGAGTAGCATAAGTTTAAGCCCATAATACCTATGGCCACTTCTGGCATAAAGAACGTGTTTGTGCCAATTAGAAAACTCCTTTTTGGAGCCAACCAATTTGAAAAAGTGCTCCTTCTAGGAGCACATAGTTCTTAAGGTGTGCAGATGAACAAACAGACAGTACCTTGTGTTTACGGGAAGAAGTCGTCATTTATTCTGGCTGTTCCCCCAGGCTGAAGCAGCCCTAGTAAGCAAGAGCAGAGGCTGGGGTCCAGCCCCGGGGCATTCATCTGAGCGTCCACCACTGTTGATTATAGCCCTGATGACAGGGTGATGAACAAGATGTGTTTCTTCTCCAGATGGAGAAGAAACTGTTCAATTCAACAGTCAAGTAAACCCACGTCATAAGTGGATGCTTATAAAATGCAGAGTGAATGAATAAATGTTAAAAAAAAGAATCAATTTTCTCAGACTGATTGTGACTGGATATAGTTAAGTCCTACTCTGTGTCTGCTTTGTGCTCTTACTAAGGTTCCCTTTGACTGAATCCTGATTCCCTTTCTTCCTGGCTGAAGGTTCTGGAGGCCTCTGGCTTGTTTTCAACAGGTTGAGTTTGCACAGGACTCAGATCAGCACTGAGGGGGCCCTATCAGGGCTTTTATGTAACTGACTCACCTCTGCTTTGGCTAGGATGCTAGGATGCTTGTCAGAATGCCCTTGTCTCTCCTCCTTGCTTTTAAGTGAGGTCTTTAACACACACACACACACACTGTTTTTACACTGCAGAAGCAGTGATTAGTGACAGTCTCACTGGGTGTGTCATCCTGAGGGAGAGGAGGAGCAAGACCTGACCCCACTGTTACTCACAGCTCTTGATGCATGGTGAGAACTCCCAAGTCCTGAAACAGTATTTCTAAGCCAAAACTCCAATTTGATTGGTGGATACAATGAGCAGATCACCTGGCATGACCCATGTGGCAATCACCCACGATGCTTCAATGAGTTGCCTAAGGCTATTCCACCAGGAGTCAAGCCTACCTGGGGCTCCTGAACCTTCACTGAGGGCTTTTTAAGTGCCACATGCAGTGGCAAATGGCCACCAGGGGGTGTCTCTAAAATGCCTCTGAGGTCCTCAGACATGAATAACAGCAGGATCAGCAGTTTCATTAAAGAGCAAATTATAGCCCAAGGTGGTTTTTTAATGCCTGTGGGACCAGTCCTTTTCTTTGCAATTGCACAGCCTCCACTTTTGTCTCACGTCAGAACTCTTGCAAATGCATTCTTACTGGGCGGTCCAGACTTCCCCCTTCTCCCTACTTACTTTCAACTCACTCTTATTTTTCCCACCCAGCCAACACTAGAATTAGACCACCTCTCTGCTAGAAGATCATCATCGTCTCTCAGACTATCCCTCAGAAACTCAGCTCCTACTTCTCAGCATAGCATTGGGGTTACTCTTATACAGTGACTTCTCTTTATTTGGGTAGAGTCACATCTTCTCAGCTAGATGAAATTTCCTTAAGCAAGAAAACCACCTCTTCTTCAATGAAATTTGGTAGACAAAATCACAGACTCTGGAGTCAGTCACGGGCCTGTTTATAACTTTTAGCTGCCTTTAACTATCTGGCCTGAAGCAATTTCCTTTCTTTACCAAATCTCAGTTTTCTCAGTTGTAAAAGGGGAAAAATAATAATAATGACTATGATATAGGGCTATGTGAGGTTTACTAACGATGCAGACAGAGCCATTATAAAGTATACAGCATAGCAAGTGTTCTATAATATCAGTTACTATTATTATGTGAGAAGATAGGATGTATTTAGGGAAATATGGTAGTTTGCTGGTGGCTGGAACTTCAGCTGAGGGGAGAATAGACAGAGATGAGGCTGGCGAGCTAAGCCAGGTCAAGACGACAAAAAGCCCCCTGAGCCATGTTGAGAAGTTGGGACTGATCGTGAGGACAAGAGTGGGCATCAGAAGATATTAAGCAGCGGAAAGACTAATCTGATTTTTACCTTAAAGCCCTCCTTGGCTGCTAGGGGAACATGGTTCAGAGAAGGACAAAGGAATGTCAGAAAAACCAGTTAGGAGGCTGTTGCAGTCATCCTCGTGAGGGCTGATGAGGGTTTGAGATGGTGACCTTGGATAATTTGTTTCATGCCTTCTACCAACAAATAGTCATTAGATGCACCAAAGTGAATGAGACCTAGTCCCTGTCCTTGGGGAGCTCATGGTCCATTGACACAGATGAAAAAACTAAGTACTGTATAAATGAGTAAAGAACAATGGAAAAGAAATGGGTACCACTTGGAAGCAAAGAGAAAATAGCACTGCCTGCCTCTCATGGGGAGGAGGCTCCAAGAAGGCTTCAGGGAGGATGCAACCAGTGAAGGCTCCCTCTTTCCTGAAGGATCCTCTCTGCTATCTTAAAGATAACCCGGAAAGAAATGACTGGATCTTCTAACATGGCCCATTGTCTCCAGGGCAGGAATTCTCAGCATGTATAATGGACCCAAAGATGGGATAGGGAGAATGCTTCTCAAAGATGAAATAGTATGAGTTGGCTGGGCACGATGGCTCACACCTATAATCCCAGCACTTTGGGAGGCTGAGGCAGGTGGATCACAAGGTCAGGGTTCGAGACCAGCCTGGCCAACATAGTGAAACCCCATCTCTACTAAAAATACAAAAATCAGCCAGGCTTTGTGGCATGCACCTGTAATTCCAGCTACTCGGGAAGCTGAGCAAGAGAATTGCTTAAACCTGGGGGGCGGAGGTTGCAGTGAGCCAAGATCAGGCCACTGCCCTCTAGCCTGGGTGACAATGCAAGACTCCATCTTGAGAAGAAGAAAATAAATACTACAAGTTTCTGAAAATCTCTAAATTCAATTTTTGTGACTATGCTTTAAAACTTTAATTTCTCTCTTTGTGCTATAATATCTGTGTTTTGTTTGTTTCTTTCTTTCTTTCTTTCTTTCTTTCATTTTTAGACATGGTCTTGCTTCTTGTTTTGTTACCCTGGCTAGAGTGCAGTGGCACAATCATGGCTCACTGCAAACCTCAACATCCGCAAGGCTCAGGTGATCCTCCCACCTCAGCCTCCCAAGTAACTGGTACTACAGGCATGCACCACCATGACTGGCTAATTTTTGTATTTTTTGTAGAGACAGGGTTTGCCAACTTGCCCAGCTTCTTCTGGAACTCCTGGGCTCAAGTAATCTGTCTGCCTTGGCCTCCTAAAGTGCTAGGATAACAGACATTAGCCACTATGCCTGTCTGTGTTTTGCATTTTAGAAGGGAATTACTTGGGTAAAGATAATAGCTTGCTCTCGTGTTTTATTTATCTATCTGTCTAGCTGTCATTTTTAAAATTTCCCTGAGAAACCTTTTTTAGCAGAAACAGGGGTTCTGAAATAAACTGGAATTTAATGTTCCACTAACATTTGAGAAAATGCCAGCAAGAAGTTTGAATAGATAATTACTTACAAGGGAAGCATGGTAGGTATGTTTGCTCTCCATAGGTCCACCAGAAAGAAAGTGTTTCAAAGTGGATTGTGTCACCAAAAATTATTTGGACTATTTTGGTCTCCACAATTATAGATTAACATTTACATTTGGGCAAATGGTTTCCAATTAGGTTGCCCATTAAGTGATGGAGTGCGGGAGCAGGGTAAATGAAACCTAGTTTGCAAGCCTCAGACAGGAAGGTGATGAGTTGCAAAAGGTGAGAAATGCTATAACTCCTGGTTCCTACCTTCAGCTGTGCCAGAAGGAGATGGGCAGCCAGGAACTGAACCCGGGATGTCCACAGTGCTCATAAAAGCCCAATCTTTTATAGAATTTTTCAAAACACTTCCCCATGCACCATCTTGTTTGATCTCACCACCACCCTGAGAAAGACAGGGGAGATGCTCTTGTTGTCCTCATTTTACAGCTGTGGAAACTGAAACTGTGATTCTCATGACTCAGGAAGGGCACACAACGAGGCCAGAAAGGGGCCACAGTTCAGACCAGCTCTTCTGACCCTCAGTCCTATGATTTGACCACTATACCACATGGCCTCTCAAAAATCTTTGAACAGTCACAGCTCAAAGTAAGGGCTCTGGTAATGAAAGCATATATGAATGTAGCTAGTACATTAATGGTTATAAAATGATTACGCAGAAATGGCCTGACCTCCATGGGGAGTGGCCATGGGGATGCTGCTGGTGAGACCCCATAGGGCACTGGTTTTCAGTGAGGGCACCAAGCAGCAGAATCCCACTTGCCACACAGGGCCTGGGGGACTCAGGGAAATAAGCCACACAGAGGAAACCCTCACAATAGAGAGACTGGAAGCAGAGCCACCAGGAGAAGTGAATTGCTGACATATTGGTGGAGAAACACTGTCCTTCAAAGCTGAAGACATCACACTACCCGACTTCAAACTATACTACAGGGCTACTGTAACCATAACAGCATGATACTGTTACAAGAACAGACACATAGACCAATAAAGCAGCATAGAGAAAACAGAAATAAAACCACACATCTACACCTATCTGATCTTCAACAAACCTGACAACAACAAGCTATGAGAAAAGGATTCCCTATTTAATAAATGGTGCAGGGATAACTGAACCCCTTCCTTATGCCATATATGAAAGTCAACTCAAGATGAATTAAAGACTTAAATGCAAAACCCAAAGCCTAGGCAATACCCTAGAAGAAAATTTAGACAATACCATTCAGCACATTGGCATGGGCAGAGATTTTATGACGAAGATGCCAAAAGCTATTGCAACAAAAGCAAACATTGACAAATGGGATTTAATTAAACTAAAGAGCTTCTGCACAACAAAAGAAACTATCAACAGACTAAACAGACAACCTACAGAGAAACATTTTTCTCTGTATGTATCCCAATTTTCAAACTATGCAGGTGATGAAGGTCTAATACTCAGCATCTATAAGGAAATTACAAGAAAAAAAAAAAAACCCAACCTCATTCAAAAGTGGGCAAAAGACATGAAAAGACACTTCTCAAAAGAAGATACACGTTTGGCCAACAATCATATTTTAAAAAGTTCAACATCACTGATTATTAGAGCAACGCAAATCAAAACCACGAAGAGATACCATCACATATAAGTCAGAATGGCTATTATTAAAAAGTCAACAAATAACAGAGGTTGGCAAGGTTATGGAAAAATAGGAATGCTTTTAGATAGGTTATGGGAGTGTAAATTAGTTCAACCATTATGGAAGACAGTGTGGCAATTCCTCAAGAACCTAAAAACAGAACTACCATTCGACCCAGCAATCCCACTACTGGGTATGTATCCAAAGGAAGATAAATTGCTCTATTACAAAGACATATGCACTTGTATGTTCACTGCAGCACTAGTTACAATAATAAGGACATGAAATCAACCTAAATGCCCATCAATGATACACTGGATAAAGAAAATGTGCTACATATGTACCATGGAGTACTATGCAGCCACAAAAAAGGAATGAGATCATGTACTTTGCAGGAACATGGATGGAGCTGGAGGCCATTATTCTTAGCAAAGCAATGCAGGAGCAGAAAACTAAATACTGCATGTTTTCACTTACAGGTCGGAGCTAAATGATGAGAACACATAGACACATAGAGGGGAATAATGCACACTGAGGCCTACTGGAGGGCAGCGGGTATGAGGAGAGACAGGATCAGGGAAAATAACGAGTGAATACTAGGCTTAATACCTGAGTGATGAAATAACCTGTACCACAAACCCCCATGACACACATTTACCTGTGTTACAAACCTGCACATCCTGTGCGTGTACCCCTTAAATTAAAATAAGAGTTTAAAAAGAGAACAATATTACCCTGTTCTTTGAAGAAGTGTACAAGGCCAAATTAGGACTCTTCTATTGTTAGCATTACAGGATGCAAAGCAAGAAGCTTTAGACCAGAGGCAAGAGGGCAGTGTGAGACACACAGACCAAAACCAAATCTTTTCCTATCATCATATTTCACCATATTGATGAAGGGGCCAACTGGTCCAGGAGGGAGGCAAACTGGAAACTATCAGACCCCAAGAACACCTGACCTTTCAAAGACTTCCTCAATTGGCCTTAGGATAAAATGCAAATTTCATAAGAGGATCCACCTGCCTACCTTCTCAGCCTTGTCTCTCATCAGGCTCCACACCCCACGTGTGTATTCACAAACACCCAACACAGGACCTACCCAAAACATGCACTGAGCCACTTCCTTTGCTCTAGCTTACTCTCTCTTGTTTCTAGGTTTGGGCCCATGCTATTCTTTGCCTTAGCTTCATTTCCTCCCTCCCATCCCAATTGCCTAACTCCTAACCATTCTTCAAGTATCAGCCTACAGGCCACTTCCTGCAGGAAGTGTCTCTCTAGCACCTCCACCCTTGCAGGCTAAGTTTGCCTGCCATGCTCTCCCATGTCAGTCTGCACTTCCTCAAACCTCACTGTAATTGCTTGATTCTTATTCCGTCCTCACCACCTGGCAATTACTTGGTAGAAGCAGGGACTGCTGACGTACTCACTACAGTAACCTCAAACCCGGCACTGTAGTATTTGTTGAGTGATGGAATAGATTAATTCTTTAATTAATTTAGCTCGTGGTAAAATATAGTAAACAAAAAGCATTTCTCCTCTATAGGCGGTTAGTTCAGTTGGGCTTAGCTCCACAAAGATCCGGCTGAGCAGGCCTCCATGCCATGTTACATAAAAACCTAAGCAGACTGTTAGAGTCAAGATTCTGCTGCAAAAGTGAGCAAGAGTCCTGTTTACAGAATTCTGTCTTAAGAAGGCTTATTTCTGTCTGGGTGTGATCCAAGTTACTGAGGGCTTTAAACAATTGGGAAAGACATTATCTTTGGAAAGTAAAATCCAACCCCTGTCCCTTGGTTCTTGCCAAATCTCTCCCACAACCCACATTAAGTAGATTACTCTGTCCTTAATCACATGCTGAATGCCTGCATCTGTGGCTGGCATCAGCTGAGTGTAAGGCAGCTGCAATCCCCGTGTATATCTCCTGCTATTACAGCAGGAAATCAACTGGGTAAAGAACTCCAAGTGGGTGAGAAACAAGACCATACAGGTTGAGATCTTCATTCATTCATTCATTCATTCATTCATTCATTCATTCATTCAACATTAGTTAATAATCAATTATATTCCAGGTACTGAAAAGAGAGAAATAAGACATTCCCTTTCTTCGAAGCGCTCACTAGGAAAAAAAAAAAAAAAAAGTGCTTAGAGAATGAAAAATTCCTTGTAATTTTTTAGCCTTCACTTCTGAAACTTTAATGTGAATTTTAAGTCACTTGGGTGTCATGTTAAAATGAGGTTCTGATTCAGTAGGTCTGGGGCGGGGCCTGAGAGTCTACATTTCTAACAGGCTCCCAGGTGACACTGAAGCTGCTGGTTTGGGACCACACTTTGAGCAGAAAGCATCACAAGAGTCGAGAGAGAGAGAAACAATAATTGTATCCTCATTTAACTCATTTCCTTCTCAGACAAATACTGAGAATGAATATAGGAGGTTCATTGACTCTGGGGGTATACGATTTTCCCAAGGGTATCCCAAATGCTAATGCCTGGATTCATTTATTCATATGCAGTACCCCAAATCCCCAACTTAACCCTCTGTGTTGCCCCCTAACCTTAGCTGCTGATCACAGCCACAACTCTTCTGCCTCTGGATACAGACTTAGCATCTGCTGGGTGTGGCCTCCCAAGCCTCACATTGACCACATGGACAGCCATAACCCCCTCCTTTGTGATTGGCCTCTGTTGACCTTCACTGGTTTGGTGGCTCCCAGGACAATGGACTGAGGACCACAGGGAGTGGAATAAGAATGGAGTTTGGAGAATATAGGAGCACTTATCACCCTAGGTCTCAGCCAGGTCCCTGAGAACCTGCCATCGCCTCCACACTTCACGGTATCCCTGAACAAGTTACCTGCAGACCACAAGCCACTGACCTGAGGGGAATGGGAGAGAACTGCACTTGGTGAGGACCTGCAATGTGGAGGAGTTTGCACAAGTGATTTCCTTGAGTTATCTCTTTCAAGAGGTGTAATATGGGTTATGATCTTCACTTGTACGTGTATGTATTCATTCAACACTAGTTAAGGACCAGTTATGTTCTAGCCATTGAATAGAGATAAATATAAGACACATTCCTTCTCTTCAAGGGATGCTCAAAGAGTAGGTGACAGGCCCCAAATCACCCAGCTAGGAAGTGTTGTGGCAGGAACAGAAAACCATCATCTCTCCAGCCTAAACCCATCACTTTTTCCAACCTCAATGAACTCGTTGTACCAGCAGCCTTCATCATCTGAAAAGTCTATTAATAATACAGAGATTATGATTCAGTAGGTCTTGCAAGAGGCCCTATAGTTGGCATTTTTACCAACGTCACACCAAGGGATTCTGATCCTAGCAAACTTCAGATCATACTTTAGGGCTATGTCCTCAGACAAACTATATAAGTAATGCAGGAGCACTGACCATCTTCAGCCACCCTAAGATCCTACTTGGTGCAGAGACAGCAGACTCCTCCTACCTTGGGGAGACTGAGTAAACTGGAAAGAAGAGTGCAATTACTGCATCCAGCCAAATTTGGAAGCAATATAACAAGTGTTACATCTGAGGCCAGGAATGCAGCCCTGCTAGAATGCTGCATGGCTGGCAGGGTGCGTGTGGGTGGGGCAGCCTGAGAGTCCCACCCCCACGCTCACATCACATCATGCTATTATGACTGGTGTTCCTTCGTACTGGTGTCCTTCCATGTGATTATCGCATTGTGGCTCTCAGTCCCACAATCCTAAGGGATGAGCCAACTGGGTCCTTATGTAGGCAGATGCTGTCAGTAAACACCCTCCCCAAGTAAATGCACAGCTGGAGTTAACCCCAGGCAACTGGACCCAACAGGAAATCACCCAGACTCACCAAATAGGACAGAGAATGGGAGCATAATGGACCCATCTGGACAGAGAAGCAGAGCTCAGATGAGCTGGGGACAACAGAGATGGTAGAAAGAGAACTAAGATGAGAGTCCTGGGTTCCAGACCCAATCACTGACTGCAGGATCCTCATCAAGTCATGTCCCCTTTCTGGGTCATTGTGTGCTCATGAGTAAGATCCTTTCCGGTTCTGATTTTCTGAGTCCTTGATTTTATTACAGGATGAAGACACTTGCTCGGCTTGAAATGGGAGGACTGAGATCCACTCCTGGCTCTTTTCTCACTGTACCCTTCACTCCTGGAAAACTGGTCCACTCCTTTCCCCAGAAGGCATCTGAGTCACTCCCATCCTAATTCCCTCCTCCCTTCCTATATGTGTGTAGGGCTACTGGGATATTTCATAGAATCAAGAAGATTTGATTCAGAAAGGGAAAGGAAATGGGAATATTCCAAAAGCAAGAGTTTTCAGCCCCCATTTCTAGTATGCTACCATTAGCTGCTGCCAGTACCACCACCTTCCAGCCTTTGTATCTTTCTGATTTAATTATTAAATTCTAGGAGAGGGAGAATTTCATTGCCCAGGTGAGGCTGGATGCCTAGTCCTGTCTCAACCAGATATGGCCAGGTGGGCAGGGTCACTAAATGGAAATATGGCCAGTTAGAGTCCATTGCATGTTAGAGGCAGGCTACAGAAAAGGAGACTGCCATACCAGGGCTGAACACAACAATGATTCCTGGGGGACTCAAGGCTTTCCTGTCCTTCCAACTCTTCCTCTACCACGGACGTTCCATCCTTTCCTAGGCCTACATGGGCTCCTGCAGGATTCAAAACTCAGTGCTCAGGACAGCACTGAGCACTCTCACCCTGATCCTCCACAAAGCACATGTTATTCACTCTGTTCCCAGAGGTCAGCCTTCACTCAGAGCTCACGAATTCTGGAGCTGAGTAAAACACTGACTATAATCCATCACAGCGCAACAGTCAGCTTCCTGCCATCTTCCAGGAATCCTGCCAGTCAATCTTTATGAGGCATTTATTATATTGTAAAGGTCTAGGCTCAGTGCTGTGGATAAATACAAGCTCAGATGTACATAGACTCTCTTCCCAAGAAGGCCATACAGGAGAGAGAATAGAAAACAGACAACAATGTAACTAAACAGTTCCCAAGAACTTTCAGGAACCAAGGACAGAAAGCAGTGGGCGAACTTTGGGAAAGGAGAGAGGTCAATAAAGCATTTCCAGGGAAGGTGACACCTGGTAAATTGCATCTTAGATGAAGAGTAGCAGTCAGCCAGAAGAAAAGATGGAAGACAATTTCAGGCAGAAGGAACAGCCTGGGAAAAGGCTCAGAGGCATTCTACAATACAGCAAAGGAAGAGCTCGTCTATGTGAGGCAAACCGAACATGTGAGGCACAGTCCAGTGAAGCTGAGATTGGAGGGCTGGGCAGGGGTTTTACCATGCTACAGTGAGCGGATCCTGCTGAACCTGCTAAGCAGTGTGGAGGAGTGGGAAACAAGGATGATTACAGTCATCCAGATGACAGAAGATAGAGATATTCCACAAAGGTGGAATTTAAGCTAAGACCTAGAAGACAAGAAGGAGCCAGCCATAGGGAAACCAGAGAAAAGAATATTCTAGGCAGAGAAAAAAAAAACTGTGAAATCCCCAAAGAGAGAAGATGTATGGAGCAATAAAAAGTCAGGGGGTGTTTGAAGGAAGCAAGAGCAGTGAGATCGGTAAGGGAGGAAAACGCTGAGGTACACCCTGTCCACGTTTGAATTTTCTTCACAGGGAAGCCTTTAGAGCATTCTAAACAGCCAATTTCCATGATCTGATTAGCAATCGTTTGTAAAGACTATCTTCTTTTTATTATTATTATTATTATTATTATTATTATTATTATACTTTAAGTTCTAGGGTACATGTGCACAACGTGCAGGTTTGTTACATATGTATACATGTGCCATGTTGGTGTGCTGCACCCATTAACTCGTCATTTACATTAGGTATATCTCCTAATGCTATCCGCGCCCCCTCAACAATAGGAGCTGGTGTGTGATGATCCCCTTCCTGTGTCCAAGTGATCTCATTGTTCAATTCCCACCTATGAGTGAGAACATTAGGTTTTCTGTTCTTGCAATAGTTTGCTGAGAATGATGGTTTCCAGCTGCATCCATGTCTCTACAAAGGACACGAACTCATCCTTTTTTATTGCTGCATAGTATTCCATGGTGTATATGTGCCACATTTTCTTAATCCAGTCTGTCACTGATGGCCATCAGAGAAATGCAAATCAAAACCACAATGAGATACCATCTCACCCCAGTTAGAATGGCAATCATTAAAAAAATCAGGAAACAACAGGTGCTGGAGAGGATGTGGAGAAATAAGACTATCTTCTTATTGTTTGGGCAGTGGACCACTGGGAAGCAACAATGCAAGCAGTAAGAACAGACAGGGGTTTATTGACATATTCCAGGCAAGAATGATCGGGATGGCCAAGGGGTAGGGTGACTTGGACAGATTAGAAAGAAGTTTTGGAGATAGAATTGGCAGAAATAGCTCATGGCTTAGAGAAGGGGTGATAAGAAGAGAGAAATTCTGACTGGTTTGCAAGTGCCACTGAATACACAGTAGTGTATTTACCAAGACGGGAAGATGGGCAGATGAGCGAGGTCTGATTCTGGGGGTAGATAGAGGAAATATGGAAATCAAGGGTTCTCTTTTGAATGTGTTATGTTTGAGATGCATTTTAGATCTCTAAGTGGAGATGTCACCTAGCAGATGGTTATATAGGTTTCACTCTATGGCTAGAGACAAAAAGTTGAATATCATTAGCATATAGATGGTATTTGAAGACAAGGGAGTGGAGGTACTGGAGGTACCTAGACAGAAAGTGAGACAGAGAAGAAAAGGAGATTTGGGGTCATACTTATGGCCAGCCGACATTTTAAGACAGAGAAGAAGAGAAAATTGAGTAGGACTAGCCTGTGAGATTATTACTAGCCTGTGAGATTATTACTGGCCTGTGAGAGAATGTGGTTTCAGAGAAACCAAAAGCATGGGGATTGCCATGGGGCTGGATGGTGGGGTTGTGGGGTAGGAAGATATTTTAAGAAGGAAAGAGTGGGTCAGGCACAGTGGTTCACGCCTGTAATCCCAGCACTTTGGGAGGCTGAGGCCAGAGGATCACAAAGTCAGGAGATAGAGACCATCCTGACTAACATGGCGAAACCCTGTCTTTACTAAAAATATAAAAAATTAGCCAGGCATGATGGCACACGCCTGTAGTCCCAACTACTCAGAAGGCTGAGGCAGGAGAATTGCTTAAATCCGGGAGGCAGAGTTTGCAGTGAGCCGAGATTGTGCCACTGCACTCTAGCCTGGACGACAGAGCGAGACTCCGTCTCAAGAAAAAAAAAAAAAAAAAAAAAGGAAAAAGTGAACAACTGTATCTGATGTAGCAGACAGCACAGGTAAAATGTGAACTGAGAAATAGCCATTAGATTTACATCCCAACCCTCTAAGACCACACTACTGGCCGATAGTAGATGCTCAATAAATGTAAATTGAACTTACTGACTGAAAGAACCAGCCCAGGAATGGCAAATATAGAACAGTTTTAGCTTCCACGTTACCACAGTTATTGCCTTTTTGAAAAAAAATTGAGACTCAGCCCCAGAATCCTTAAGCACTATCGAGTAATTAGAATTGTCATGCAAATTGAATCTATCTGCCATTCCTGGTGTAGACTAAACAATCAGGACAGGACTTTACATCAGAGTTGTTCAATACAGTCTCATTAGCACGGCTTCAGGAGGAATCACAAACCATCTGCCAAGAGTCTTGCAGGGGAATTCCTGCTCTGGGGTGGAGACTGAACCAGGTGATCGCTAAGGCCCTTCAGAGAGTCTGTGGTTCAGATGGCAATTCCCTCTAAAATGCAGCTGTTCAAAGCACAAAGAGAAAAACCCAACTCAGCGTAGGGTTAATAAGTGCAAACTGAATCTTTCCTAAAACTTCCTTCAATGCATTTTTTTCTTCCTCTTATCTTCACTGGCCTCCTGAAATGTCTTATCTGCAAAGGCATGATTCTGTTCTAAATCTCTGTCTATGAACACAATGATCATTTTTGCTTCTTCTACACGGTAGCATTAACCTAACTTACCCATTCAGCCATAGGCAGACTGTCTTCATCTCTAAATGATGCACCCCCCTACATAAAAAAAAAAAAAAAAAGGCAGACAGTTTTATTCTTTAGTCCAAAGTACTTAGCATTACGAAGAGACATCTGCTGCAGACAAATCTTGGGTCTTTGGAACCTAAATACTTTGAAATTTATTCCTCTTCACCACCTGGAAGCTCATGAGTCCATTTGTGGACTTTCCCACCTAATGCTGCCTTGCAAGTTAATGAGCAGTTGGTTCATAGACATGCAAGTTATAGCTCTTCTATTAAGACTCCTACATCCATTTTGCAGTTGAAAGGGCAGAAAATTAACCACTAGAACTGTCTCAGTGCCCTCTATCTCCTCTCACCTTTATTCATTACTTCAACGAACATGTACTGCATGCCAGATTCCATACTGTTTTCTAGAATAGAATCGAGAGGTACAGTGAGGAATAAGATTTGGTTTTCTTTCCCATCTGGGGCTCATACATGAGCTTTACAAGTTCTATATGTCCTTCTGAAATGACATTCAAAATGCTGTGTGTTTGTGTGTGTGTGTGTGCGCGCGTGCGCACGCGCGCGTACGCACGCCTCCAGAAAGAGGTTTGTAATTTTCATCAGATTTAGAATCCAAAAGGGCTAGAGATCAATGGGAATGTAAAGTCATCTTTGACACTTCCCTTTCCATCATTCCTAATGACACACAAACCAATCACCAAGGATTGCCAGGTTTGTTTTTCATTTTCCCCTAAATTGCTCTAGATCTATCTCCCACTGTCCATCCCCCACCTTATTTTAAGCCACCCTCAGTTCATTAGTTAACAGCCCTGCCACCCACATGGCGTCTCTGCCATCCTCCAATCTATTCTCCACACTGAAGTCAGAGCATATTTTCTGCTCTCTAATCTGATCATTTCGACCTCTTGCTTAAAACCTTTCAATGACTTCCTACTGCTCTGAGCATAAATGCCAAACCATAAACATTCCCATGAGCATTTGCAATCACGACTCATTGTTCTCTACTATTCTCTTCACTCTGTGAACTCCAGCCTCATCCAACTTCATTCTCATCTTTAAATTCTCTTTCCACTCTCCTGCCATGGGGTTTGAGCACATTCTGCAATCTCTACCTGAAAGGCTTCTTCTCCTCTCCCTTCACCAAATTATATTGTAATAATCACTTCTACCAGCCACTTCCCCTGACCTCCCTCACTAGGCTAAATGCGCTATTGTAAAATTTCCTGGCTCCATGAAGTTCATACCCTTTGTCCAAGTTAGAATTGTGCAGGCTTCATATAGTCCATTGATTAATATTTATCCTTCAGCAAATCTGACTATGCATCATTGTATCTTAGGGCTTACTGAAACAATGGGTACATAGAAGGCAAGTGCTTGATTAATCCTCAGTGAATGAACAAGTGAATAACTGAGTGGATGAATAAAGAAGCAATGTAGCAGATGCTAAAATAAAAGAAAGCACTGAGCATTGCCACAGCACAAAAAATTGGGCACATATCTTTAGGAGGCATAAGGGCATGGATTGTGCCTCCTATATTTTTAGTGTCTAGTCCAGAGCTTATGATGCACGCATATATGCAATATACATTGACTGAAAACATTAAATAGCAACTAACTCTGCCTGGGTGAGTGACATGAGGCTTCAGGAAGACTTAGCATTTGACATCAGTCATAAAGGAAAACTAAAAGTATGCAGATCAGGCCAGGTGTGGTGGCTCACGCCTGTAATCCCAACACTTTGGGAGACCAAGGCGGGTGGATCACCTGAGGTTGGGAGTCCGAGACCAGTCTGACCAACATGGAGAAACCCCGTCTCTACTAAAAATACAAAATTAGCCAGGCATGGTGGCTCATGTCCCAGCTACTCAGGAAGGCTGAGGCAGGAGAATCGCTTGAACCCGGGAAGCAGAGGTTGCGGTGAGCCAAGATCACACCACTGCACTCCAGCCTGGGCAATAGGAGTGAAATTCGGTCTCAAAAAAAAAAAAAAGAAAAAGGATAATAATACAAAATTAGCCCAGCATGGTGGGGCATGCCTGTAATCCCAGCTACACAGGAGGCTGAAGCAGGAGAATCACTTGAACCCAGGAGGCGGATGTTGCAGTGAGCCAAGATCGCGCCATTGCACTCCAGTCTGGGCAACAAGAACGAAACTCCGGCTCAAAAAAAAAAAAAAAAAAAAGTATTCAGATTAAAGGGAGAAAGAGGCTGGCAAGGGGCATTTCAGACAGAAGAAAACGTGGGTACAAAGGCATGAAGCCACAGAAAAGGAGGAAAAGTTCTTTGCAGAAAAAAGAGATTAGGTGAAGTAAACCTGGAGGTACGCTTCCTGGTTCCTCCTTCTGAGAGGGAAAAATTTTGTTTTCCCAGATGCTGGAAGCATTTGCAGAGAAACATCTCCAGCGGTCAGCTCCTTAGGGGTGGCCTGGGCTGCAGAGAGCCATCTTACCCAAGGTCACACCATCCCAGAAGCAGCCCCCTCCCCACCATTGCTCAGACATTTGGGTCCACTGAGGGACAATGTTAGCAGCAGTTTTTCTCCAGAGCTCCCACTGGGGTAGGCAGAGGCCACCATTGGTACTGCATTACCATAGTTGAACTCTTCCCTCCATCCTTCCTCTCACAGGTGTTGATCTCACCTGAACACTAAACTCTGTACTTGAGTCTGCTTCTCAGAGAACCATGCTGCAAGCCTGGGTTATGCCATAAATAGGTTTATGCAGAGGAATCAACTAGAATGGTAGTTGAGAACAGGGTGGTGAGGGTTCTGCAATGCTGGGCCAATAGGTATGAGCTTACGCTGCTGGCAGTGAGAGACTGGGGTCCTTATAATCAGAGGGTGCTGAGTTTAAGGTCTTATATTGGAAAGACTTCTCTGGCTTCTGTGCAATGACTACATTAGAAGGAGGCAGAGAGGCCTGCTGAAAGGCCGTTGGATTAGTCCAGGGAGAAGAAATGTGAGTTTCAAGATGGAGAAATAATGGGTCATAGAGAGGAGGGGTGATGTTGAGCAATTGAGGAGGAAAAAATCAAAAGCCCCTCATGACACATTGACTATGGGGACAGAGTAAGCATGAATGGATAATGACACAGAGAGACTGTGCTAATTCATTCTCAGGTGTGGCAGGGAGATCACCCCTAATTTAAAATTGCAACTTGGAAGAGGAGTTCTTTCTCCTAAGACCTTTTCCAAGGCACTCCAGGTAGCAGAGAATTCAAGTGGTAACTACAATTCTCCTATAGCTTGAAATACATAATAAACCAGCAATGTCTTATACAAAAAGCGTCATTAGCAAAGTTTGTGTTTGTTCATCAGTTAAGATCTTAGGGCTTTTTGCCTGATATCGTTGATCATCATGCTTGCTAAAGAACTTTCTTCTATCAAACAGACAGGGATTCAAATAAAAGGAGAAAACATATGAATATGCAAGAAGGAAGACCAAATTATTAAGGCAGAATGAAGAAGACCCTGGCAGGAATATTCTTTATTCCACAAGTATTTATTGAGCATCTTGTACATGCCAACCATTATGCCAGGGACTGGGAATACAATGACAAGCCAAACCCTGCAGATTTCATGCCAGGAAGCAAGCACACATCTGAAGGAAGTTTACATAAATAAATTATGTGTTGCTGGTGCCAGCATGCCCCTCTTCCTCAGTTTAGTTCAAATGTACTCCTATAGCTATTACTTTTGCACTGAAATTTCCTTTTATTTTTTTCTCATTCATTGTGGCATAATAGAAAGAGTAGATAGGCATACCAATTGCCTTACTCATCATGTGACCTTGAGTAAATTACACATCCTTCCAATGGGGCCAATTATACCAGTCTCGCAGGGTATGCTTGAAAATACACTAAGATACTGTGTACCACAGCCAGTTAGCTATATAACGTATCATATAAGCCTTTCTGTGAATTCAACTATACCAAATGGGGATGGGAATAAGGGTAAGAGAGAAATAATAATTTAAATATATGATAAGGGCTGACTATATAATTTGTAGGGACCAGAGAAAAGTAAAATTGAGAGTCTCCCTATTCAAAAATTAAGAATTTCAAGATGGTGATAGCAGAGCATTGGGCCAAGCACAGGATTCTTCTGAGTGTGAGGCCCTTTACAGTGTCACAGAATGCACACCCATGAGGTCAACCCTGGACTTTCTTATTCCCAAATCCCAGTGGTTCTTGGTTCCCATGCATATCTAATATGGTGAATAAGTTCTATGATTAATATGATCTTAATTCTAAAATATATATTTTGTTTACTTGGTTTTTGTTCACTTTGGCCGTTAACCAGAAGCAACCTTATTTTCATGTGCATAAAACCATCGATGCAATCATTTGGTTTAAGGGATTTTCAAGGATAGTTGTATTAGTTCATTTGTCACGCTGCTGATAAACACACACCTGAAACGGGGAACGAAAAGAAGTTTAAGTGGACTTGCAGTTCCTCGTGGCTGGGGAGGCCTCAAAGTCATGGTTGGAGGCGAAAGGCACTTCTAACATGGCAGAGGCAAGAGACAAATGAGGAAGAAGCAAAAGCAGAAACCCTTGATAAACCCATCAGATCTTGGGAGACTTATTCACTACTATGAGAATAGCACAGGAAAGACCAACACAGGAAACACCGGCCCCCATGATTCAATTACCTTCCTGAGTGTCCCTCCCACAATATGTGGGAATTCTGGGAGATACAATTCAAGTTGAGATCTGGATGGGACACAGCCAAACCATAACAGTCGTTTTTACTCTATTTTCCCATTACACACTGGTGTCCTAAAGCCTGCAGAAGGTGAAAGCTCACCATAGCTGTCATTTCCCCCGAGCCAAGCAAGGAGTCAACCTTGTACCCCAGTCTGGATCACATGCTTTACAGTGAGAACTTCATTCAAGCCACACAGCAAGCCTGCAGGATAAATAATACCATCCTCATTCTCTAGAGGAGGGGGAAACAGAGTCTCAGAGCAGGGAAGCAATTTGCTTAAAGTTACCCAGAAAATAAGTGGCAGATTTGGGACTGAAATATGGGTCTTTGGAGCCCACTGTCCACGTTCATTCACTGATGTTTTAATAAATGTTTGTTCCTTCCAACTCTCTTCTGCAAATCTTTCCCTAACCTTTTGAAATGAAGAAATGTTTGGCAAATTAGGAACCTGATTTTCTGCATCCTGGTAGCAGAGAATGGTTTGCCAATTCAGTTCAGGCATGTAATGCCGGCGGCAGAGCAACAGAAGAGCCTGAAAGTCTGACCTGTGCTTCTAGAGTTCTGATTGCCACATGATGAAAACTCAGGGCTGACATCACTAGTCTCCAGCCTCCCAAACATGAGCCCATGCGGAGAGAATGTTATAAGGGGGGAAAAAAATAAAGGTCATTTTAGAGTGAATGATAGATATAATTAATGTTACTGACAATGAAAAGCTTAGGTGCTGAGAGACAAATGAGTCAGCAGTGAGCTTGATGTTGAAACTGCCTGCTGCCTTGTTGCTCAAATACTTACCTATTAGGAAAAAAGAGCAATTTCCTGATCAATGCACACAAAATTCTGGATTGAAAACACTAAGCGCAAAGTGGGAAAAAAGCCACATTGTGTGTTTTATTTCCAGCATGTGCACAGCCCATAATTTTGGGTTTGTCATTCCCCTTCATGAGTTTTTATTGTCTCAATGTTTTAGGATGAAGGCTTTTCATAATCTGACCTTATCTTCCCTTCATATGATCACCCTCCCTAGTCTCTTCTCTAAATATCCAAATATTACTTCGTCATTCCAGAGGCAGCTCTACCTAGACATGAAGCCTGCCCTAGTCTCCAAATTGGAAATGCAGGCCATGAATGGTCATGACCTGTTTGTTGAATGATGAGAAATTCAGTGTATTCCCTGATTTTAGCTGGGAATGGCCTCATTCACCTCTCCACCAGGCATGTCCTCTCCATATTGAATCAATCACCCCTTTCTCCAGGTGTCCTCGGCACTTACTTCATACATCTATTATTGAGCGCAATAAGATCCATTGTACTACATATCTTTCCATTCCCCTAATAATATCTGATGTATCACTGAATGAATACATGGGGGCGTCTTCCCCATTAAACCATGGGATTTGTGAGAGTAACATCTTTATATTGCTCATCTTTGCAGTTCCCTCTGTGCTTGGCATAATATTTTGAACAAAATATGTGCTCAATAAATATTAACTAGATGCATTTACATCCATCAGGATTGCTTTTAATGATTACAGATTTGGCATTTGGTGCCTCTTCTAAACAGAGGCAATCTGATTATTTGATAACAAAAAGATCTTACCAGACTGCAGGAGGGGTGTGAGGAAAAATATGTTCTGGACTGACACAGATGCTGCTGAATTAATAATTAAAAATTGCATGGGATGCATAAATGATAGAACATAAAATGAGAAAGGACAATACAATGGACTGCTTCCTGTTGAAAAAGAATTATCTGGTCCACTAATGAAGTAGAGCCATTAGTCTTGGCCATAGGAAATTAATAGCTACCTTCCTGTAGTGACTTGCCATGTGCCAAGTGTTTGCTGAGCCCTTTCGAATATCATCACATTAAATCCTCCCAACAGCCCTGTGAAGCAGGTAGTACTTGTATTACCCCCTTCCATATTCCATTTTGGAGATAAAGCTTGGGAGAAGTATGATAATTTGCCTAAAATTGCAGGGCCAGCAGATGAAAGAACTTGATTCAAATCCAGGTATGTTGCTTCCAAAGTCCATGTTCTAAACTAGTCTGCTCTGTAGGTAAAATAAGGATGTCAGGTGATGCTTTTCAGCTCAATTATAAATGGAATCGTCTATTACATAGACTCCAGTCTCCTCATTCTACAAATGATAAAACTGAGACTCAGAACAATAAAGGAATGTAGGATCTTAGAATCTCATGGCTGAAATGAACATTAAAATTCATCTAGTCAAATATTCCCACATCTACCTGCTGACAATGTCTAACAACTCTGAGATATAATTCACACATCATACAGCTCACCCAATTTACGTTACAATTCAGTAGTTTTTAATATATCCACAGTTATATGTTGATTACCACAATTTAATTTTAGAACATTTTATCACCCCCAAAAGAAGTCTCATATCCATTAGCTGTGCTCCACATCCCAGCCCCAACCCCAGCCTTAAACAACCGTGAATCTGTCTCCATGGATTTGCCTATTCCAAATATTTCATAGAAATCGAACTATACAATATGTGGTCTCCTATGCTTGGTTTCTTTCATTTAGCATAACGTATGCTTTTGAATATCTTGAAGTCACCTCAATACACAGCAGCAAATTTGTGGTAGCAACAATGAGTGTCTGGTGGGTGGGGCACATATCCCCCAAATAATCTTCGTTAGCCCCACCCCAGAAGCTACCCCAAAATAAACATAAAATCTAAATTGAGAGAGTATGTTTGATATTTGTCATGGTTTGAATTGTTTCCCCCTAATATTCATATGTTGAAGTTCTTTTTTTTTTTTTTTTTTTAACCTTCTTAAAAAAAAAGAGTATGAACCTAAAGTTGTTCATATTATTCTTTTTTATCCTTTTTTTCTTTCTTTTTTTTTTATTATACTTTAAGTTCTAGGGTACATGTGCATAACGTGCAGGTTTGTTACATATGTATACATGTGCCATGTTGGTGTGCTGCACCCATCAACTCGTCAGCACCCATCAATTCATTGAAGTTCTAACCCCAATATCTCAGAATGTGAGTTCATTTGGAAACACAGGCTTTACAGAGGTAATGAAGTTAAAATGAAGCGATTAGAGTAGGCTCATATGATGGGCTTCCCCAGAAACATGGGGAGAATGCCATGTGAAGACTGGGTTTATGCCACCACAAGCCAAGGAACTATCAGATGTTAGGAAAGAGGCCAAGAACAGATCCTTCTCTCAGATGAAACCAATCCTGCCAACAGCGTGATTTTGGACTTCTGGCCTCCAGAACTGTGAGAGAACCCATTTCTATTGTTCAGGCAACTCAGTTTGTGTTTTTTTGTTGTAGCAGCCCTAGCAAACTAATACAACATTTAAACACAGCTTCTGCACAAATTTCCTAGTCATCTTCTCCCTGACAAGTACATTGCTACCCTGAGGTTCCTCCTCAGGCAAAATCTGAAAGTCAACATTTCTTTAAAATCAAATCCATGAAATTTCCACCTAAGCCTAGCCTTCTTTCAGAGCTCCCTATTTCAGGCAATGGCAACACTATTCAAACAAATATGTAAGCCAGAATTTTAGCATCATCATTGACTTCTCTTCTTTTTTATGCCTGCTTTCTCACAACACACACACACACACACACACACACACAGTTTTAGGTCAAGAGTATTTCAAAAGAGAATTCTATCAAGCCAATGAAGACAAATCAACTAAATACCTTTTAGAATATTCCAGATCATTAAAACCTAAACCTTGACATTCCTTCATGAAGCCAGCAAAATATTAGAATCTGAAAAAACAAAGAAACAGAAAAAAAATAGAAATTTAATAAAGGATCTCTATACAAACTGAAGCTAAGACACTAGGCTGCATAATCCATGGGTGTTTAAAAGAATAATATAGCATGACCAAATACAAATTGGTTTAGGAATGCAAGCCTACTTCCTTTTACTCTACTGGCCCACAATGTTATCACATGAGAAAATTAGAAATGGCCAACATGATTTGCCTGTTAAAACACCACATTGCACTTTACTCTATAACCTAATCTACTCTCGATATTTCTAAATATTTTTTCATTGTTTTCCAGGAATCTTTAAAAGCCCTTTGGCACTAGACACCATGTTTTCCCCCTTTTAAAATATACTAATGGCTTTGCCAAACCTTAATCTATTGAAATGTCTATCTGCGCAGAGTCTCTTGCCAATATAGATGCAGAAAACATACTCACTGCCAACATCTAATGGAGGCAACCCATTATGTAATAATCAAAAACAACCTTTCCCACCTAAGAATTTGAATTTGAAAGCCAAAAATCCATTTCCTGGAAAAAAAAATTTGAAAAATTATGTTAGGCCCGAAATTCAACCCAACTCAATGTACTACTATGATTATCTATTGCTATGTAACAAAACTATCCAAAACAAAATAATTTATTTTTGTCCTAGGGGTTGACTGGGCTCTACTGGTAGGTTCTTCTGTTGGGTCTGTCATGTGGTTGTAGCTGGTTGGCCACTGAGCTGACTTAAAGGTTTTCCTGAGCTATGGCCCCAAGATGGCTCATGCACATGGCTGGCAGTTGATATGGGCTGTTGGCTGGGAACACAACAGGGGTCATTGACCAGGGTGCCTGTTGCAACTTGCGGCATTCAAGGCTGTCAGATAGGTCAACTCAGGACCGCAACAGCCAACAGCTGGCTGAGATGGCCCTATTTTTGTCTCCATTACATCCCCTATACACAAAGATACATCATTAGAAGCCCTTTAAACTCATGGAAGGATCCTATGACATTTAGAAGTCTTATTCTTTGTCCTGTGTGAAGACCTCTAGAACCACTTTCTGACTTCCTTGGAGGCTAGTTAAGTACTTGACTTTCAGTTGGTCAAACCTGAGTTCCTAACTGAGTAGTTTTTGTCAACTTTCTAAAACTCTTCTGTAAAATGGAGACACCTCCTCACAAAGTTGTGGTGAGGTTAAAGAAGGATAAAATGTGTGAGGTACTTTGTACACTACCTGGTATATGATGATATGTTAATGAGTGGTATTATTAATATTACGATTAATATCATCATCATTATTTGCAGGGTAAAGAAAAGCTACATTTGGAAGAAAGGAGATTATTTTTATATTTTGAGAATGGATAGACTAATATACCATATTATGTCCCTCTTTCATGTTTCCATAAGTTCCATTTTCATATAAAAGGGTAAAAGACACTATTCAGCTTACATGGTCTCATTTTTTCTTGTCTGAACCTACTTCTTATTCTATACATAGTAAAAAAATTATAAAACAGGGAAGATGTGTGTGTGTGTGTGTGTGTCTACACTCTGGGGATACTTGGATGAAATGAGACCCTTGTCTGTCTTTGAAATTTCACTCATCCTTGAGGCCTCCTTTGCCTGTTAATTTCCTGGTGCAAACTTCCCCTCCCAAACCTCCCTACAGGTATCTCTTTCCTTGATGTCCCACAGTATGGCTACATCTCTGTCAGAGCTCTCACTACAGCTTGAGTTGTGTTAGGAGAACTGGGTATGTATTCTTGTCCCTAGTGGGCCATATGCTACTTGGAAGCAAAGACTGACCACCCCCCACCATGCCTCTCTTCACCCTGATTCACTCACTAGCTCTAGTACGTGCCAAATAGTTGTCTGTTGAATTGAGTGTGATCCAACTCCTTCATTTTATAGTTGAAGGAACTCAAACCCAGACAGGTCTGTGACTTGCCTAGGGTCACAGAGTCAAGCCAGAACTAGAATCTCAGCTCCTTCCTCCCTAGTAAGTGCCTATGTGCTCTACCAGCCAATGCTGTGGCCTGCTGGGACATGTGGGGCAGGTCGACAGTGGGACTCAAGGAACCAGGTATTATTGTCTGTCCATGGGATTGCAGACAGGTTCTCTGAAGACACTTTGTAATTGCCTTCCTATCATAAGCCCTAACTACTGGTGTGGCCCCATGGCGAACAGCATGGCCTACATTGAGGAGAGAGTTTTACAGCTGGTAACAGCAATGACAACAGACATTGGAGATGGCACAGCAGAAAGGCACTGGGCCCTGAGTTAAGCAGGTCTGGATTTGAATGCTATTTCTTCTGCTTCTAGCTGGTTGATCTTGTGGACATTACTTCTCTTTCCTGAGTCTCAGTTTTCTCTTCTGTTAAGTGGGAGTTAAAACGTCTACTTGGAAGGCACAAAATAAGTGACCAGCACAGAAGACTGTTACACTATTATGTATTAATATTTTTGACAATGACACAGTGTTCTGATTGTCCATAAATTCAAGTTTGCTGTTACACCAAATATCTATTCCCAATTTCATTTCCTATTCTCTGCCCCTGTATATAAGGCTTAGAGGCCTTAGCTCTTTGCTTCCTGCTTGCATAGGCCTTTTGCTGGAGTTCTTAAGGAACCAACTTTGAAGAGGCTCTAAGTGTCTGGGGGTGGAGACCCCTTCTACCCTAGGAGTTCCTGGCTACTTGGGGCTTTCACATGCTCTCTCTGCCTCTTCCCTAGACTCTCTGTCTGCTACATGTTTGCTTGAAGGAGATATTCAAATAAGGCATTTATCAAGATATAGTATATTTTAAAAGGTGCCAATATATACAGAGAAAAGCACCATTAGTAGGATTTAGAAGTGTTTACTACCTTCTGGAAAATATGATACCTAAGCTGTGCTTGAAGGAGGGATACAACTAGGATCAAGAGTTTGGTCAACTCACATGTGGTAGCTCTCGATAAAATGAGCAGGATACAGTGTAGGTGCTACAGAAAGACAGTATGGTATGGTGTGAAGGTTGGGCATGAGGGTAGATGGATGCTGGAAAATTGCAGTTTTCCCCCTGCCCCCTACCCACTTTCTCTGCTACGCAACTTTGCAGTGCCCTCTTACTGTGAGCTAATAGCCTGGGCATGCTCCTCTGGTGATGACAGAGGCACAGAAGAGCAAACCCCAAAGTTCAAGGCCTTTTGAAGATACAATTTGTGTCAGGTATGCTAACAACTTGTTGTCCAAAGCAAGTGGCATGGTTTAGTCCACTCTCAAAGAGCCAGGAAGAAAAGTGACATGAATGAAATAGGCTCAATATGCCAGCAGGTGTGTGTACAATGGTACAGAGAGGGAGACCAAAGTTCAGCTAGCCCCTGTAGCCTGCTAGCTCCTGTCTTCCTGCCCAGCCAACTTTCACTTATCTGCACAACAGAAACTGAGGGAAGGGCATGGTGGAGGATGTTTTTGACCTCTTGGAAGTTCCAGTTCTGCCCTCTCACTCATTGTGACTTGAATAGGTCACTGCCTCCTGCTTGTCCTCCATTTTCCTTTAGTGTAAATCCTTGCTCTAAACTCATCCCATTTTTGTAAGAGCTCAGTGGATACAGGACACTCAACAAATTGTCAGTGGCTCCTCATGACCTACCAATAAATTCCAAACTCTTTAGCCAGACAATCTAAGAACTTTCTAACCCATAAGCTATTTATATTCTGTTTTGTACTGGGGCTATTTCTGCAGAAATCTTATCTTTACTACTCAATCGTTAGCTTCTTCAGGGGAGTGATTGGGAGTTATCTAGCATTTATCAGAGAGCTCATCTTATAGCAAGCACTTAATATATTTTTTGACTGTGTGTTAAGATAAAGCACTGAACAGCTCCAAGACATGGTGAATGTGATCATGTCTGCAGTGGAAAGAGTACTGGACCTGGAGTTAGAAGACCTTGCTCTCAGTACTGATTGCTTCTTGCCACTTGGTGATGTTGGAACAATCATTTATTCTCCCTGAGTATCATTAATCTTAGCTGATAGATGAAAGTGATAATATCAACTTCCTTGGTTATTATAAAGAATGAAATGACCAATAAAGAAGAAAAAATTGCAATATAACCTAGAAAGAAATGTCACTAGAATTATTATTCAAACCAGAGCCTTTGAAGGACCCAAGTTTGTCACTACCAGACCCATGACAGTGCAGAATTTAACAGGGCTTTCTTTTCACTAAAGTCAGTTAAATAAATGATCTTTTGCAAAGTTGAAGTCATAATTTTATTTCAACAAGTTATAAGTATTAAAACTAAAAGTAACATCATTGAGTGAAAGGTTTTAGATGAGATAAAGAATGGGATTTGTTAGAAGTAAAAAGTAAAGAGAAAGAAGACATGATTATACCCACTTTACAGTCCATGGAGATCAAATGATTTATACAAGCTAGCAAGCTATAAAGCAAATACTGTATTAAACATCTCAGGAAGGGAGAAAAAAGTATCTATATTCCACACACACAGAGCCATGTTTAGTTACTCACAGAGCATAGGAACAATTTCTTAGACTGCTTCAGGATGTCAAGATATAGATCTCCCAAGGAATAGTGTTGAAGCAAAGGGAGCTTTCACTAATGGCAAAGCCAGCCAAGAATTTCCCATGTGAAAATTTATCAGTAACCAACACAATTTGGCACCATTGCAAAAATAAAGACTTTTGTCTTACCCTATCAAAAAATCAAGCTCACCAAGCTTGTGACAGTCTTGGTATATTCTAAACCTGTCCCTCCACTGGATACCCAAAGCTCAGGTGGCTTAACAATGGAGAGACCTTCTATCTCACCAAGTGAGCCTTTTGTTGCTTTGAGGAGAGATTGCAAGTGCTAAGAGAGAACGAGGAGAGTTAAGGGTACAATAAGAAGTTCTACTTTCTACCCTATGGCTTTTTTCCATTCAGGTTTTGCAGGTATCTTGCTGAAAGCAGTTCCATTTCCTCTTGCACCTTCCTCCTAACTGCCCCTGAGATCGCTGCTGGCAAAAGAGGGAGTGGCTCTAAATAGCCCAGACAATGTTTTTAATGGCCATTCAATTTAAAACTTCAACTATAACTATAACCCCAGCCATAGTGGCCTTGTACCTCTTGGTTATGATCAGCCTTGCCAGTAAGCAAAGGAAATGGCTGCCTTCATAGCAACCAGTGTAAGGCTTGAGCAGGCCTTTCGGTGAGTAAACATTGCCTCTTTACCTACGCCTGCCTGAAATTCATTCAATACTTAGATGATCTTAAAGATCATCTGACCACTCATTCAAATTTCCAAATAGGGAGGCAGAGTCCCAAAGAGATGAGGGAACTTGCCCAAGATTATCCAGCAAATTAGCAGCAGAGTAAACACAGAACCAAGTTCTCACCACCCTAGTCCAGCCCACTTTCTAGGAGTCCACACTCGACTCCTTAGTTACTTAGTAGCATCCCAGCATGGATTGGTGGAGCTCATAAGCCGCCTCCCTGGGCTGGACACTAGAAGGAAAGGTGAGTCAGAAGTGATCTCCACCCACTGTGTTCTCTCAGTCTAGAGAGAGACACTTAACACAAAGACAAACATAACCCAATGGAGTAAGTGTTTCAGTGGAGGCTTGCACAAGTGCTAGGAGAGAACAGAACAGAGAAAACTCCCTGTAGAGAGACAGGGTTGAAGAGACCTCTGTGAAAAGATGGAAGTTGATCTGACTTTCAAAGGACAAATGTGATGTAACAAGAAAATAAAGGAATATGTATAATAATAATAGAGGTGTGTTCACAGAACCCTGAGGAGATTCTATATAGGCCATCTCTTGAAGACAGAAGGGTGAGAAATGCTAGAAAATGGGCCAGAACCAGATCTTGGATTACCTTCTACATCATGATAAAGGACATGAGTTTTACCTAGTAGGCAAAGGAAAGTGCACTAGTCTGCTAGGGTTTCCATTAACAAAGTACCACAGACTGAGTAGCTTAAAGGCCAGAAATGTATTGTCTCACAGTTCTAGGGGCTGAAAGTCTGAGAACAGAGTTGGTTTCTGTTCAGGTGTCAGCAGAGTTGGTTTCTTCTAAGGCCTGTGAAGAAGAATCTTTGCCATGCTTTTCTCCAAGGTTCTGGTGGTTTGCTGGCAATTACCCCAATCTCCACACTCACCTTATATACTCTCCCTGTGTGCATATCTGTGTTAAGATTTCCCTTTTGTATAAGAACATCAGTCATATTGAATTAGTGCCCATCCTGATGACCAAATTCTAATTTGATTATCTCTGTAAAGACACTGTCTCCAAATGAGATCATATTCTGAGGTACTGAGGGGTAGTACTCCAACATATCTGTTTGGAGGGACATAACTCATTCTGTAACAAAAAGCGTCTGAAGAGTTACAAGCAAGAGAGACAATCTGTTAGGTATGCATGCAAGGTTGACCATAATGTACACCATAAGGCAGATAGATTGGAAAGAAGTATGTCTGGAGGCAGGAAGATCAGATGTAGTGTCCAGGTAAGAGGGCATAAGAGCTAAATTATCAGCAGCAGTAGCAAAATATAGTGGAGGACATCAGGTCAACAGGTAGCTATGCAAAATTTGGAGACCAATTTAATGCTGGAGATGATGGAGGGTGAGACATTTAATGGGTCTCTGAAGCTTTTAGCTTGAGTAAATTGGAAGAATGGTGACACCGTCTACTGAAAAAATAAACAGAAAGAAAAGAGCAGATTTTAGATAAGGGAGATTAATTTTAGTCACAGGCTTCTTGAGTCTAAATTGTCTACATGCCTCCAAGTGAAAATATTGAGTAGGCAGCTGGAAGTATGAGAAAGAATGGGGTTTTCTTGCCACAGTTATTTCAGAGGACCTACTAAGTAAGTGGCAGTTGGCTGAAATTTTGAAATATAAATATAAATGACAGCAGACATTCTTGGCTGCATAACTAACCCCTCAACTCTGTTTTCTTTTTTCTTCATGGCAAATCCCTGATTTTGTTCAAATGTTTATTTTCCCATGTGCTCAAGGAAGATGGCTCTAGCCTAGACCTGGGAAGAGAAAAGAAAGGAAGGAAAGAAGAAAAGAATAGAGGAAGAATAGAAGGGAGGGAGGGAAAGGGAGGGAGGGAAGGAAGGAAGGAAGGAAGGAAGGAAGAAAGGAAGGAAGGAAGGAAAGAAGGGAGGGAGGGAGGGAGGGAGGGAGGGAGGAGAGAAGAGAGGAGAAGGAGAGGAAACTAGGAAAGAGATTCTTGTTTAATGAACCAAGAGAGTCATTAACTTATAAAGCTGATAAAATCTCATGTGAACATCTGATTTAGCCCTCTGATTTCAGAGGGGTCAGGTATTAATAGGCCTATTTTAAAGCCTCACATCTGATATTTCTACTCAAGAAAAGATCTGCATTCTATCTTTTTTTTAGCAATTCTTTTAACCTACTCTTCCTGCTCTTTCTTTTTCCTGTTCTTTCTTTCCAATTTTTAAACATCCAAATTACCTTTTTTTCTTTTCCCACTCACATTTCCTTATGTCACTGTCTTGTCCTGGAACATGGCTCTTGCTATGGTATACAGTATTAAATATGTCTTAACAAGAAGAGAATGCAAGGAGAAGAGTTTAAAACCCACAAAGTGTGATTTATGCATAGGATTGATATACTGACTACAAAGAGATGGTTGAAAAAATTGAGTCAAGTTGGAGTCATTTTTACTAATGAGGCAACATCCATGGCCACAAAGTCAGCTTAGGAAATACAGGAATCTCATGCTATTCCTCTGCCCCTTGCCCAGTGCAGACCGAACTAATCCATCATGGTACTCATTTTCATTTGACACTAGAATCAGCCTTAAGTCCCTTTTCTTTGCATCCCTTTAAGTAGTCACTGACAGTAACGAGTATGTCATGCATGATGAAACATTTTGCCATTCTGGACCCAAAGTCTGCAGTAGGCTAGAGGAGTTAGCGATTGGGTTGAGATGTCAAGTGAGTTGTCTATGTAACATAATTATGCATTCATTTACCCGTTCCACAGGTTTTTATTAAATATCATCTCTATATGTTGAACACTGTTATAAATAAGACACAGTGGTTCTAGGAATATATGGGCTAGTTATTGAGGTAGGTAAGTTAGCAAATCTTCACACTCCTGGATTATGGATGCTTAGCTAGTGTTAACCTACGTAGGTTCTGGAAGCATAGAGTAGGTGCCCCAAACCCAGTCTTGGTGACATTAGATGTGAATGGTAACCTTTGGGACTGGGCAACACTGCAACCCCAGCTTGTAGTATAGACACAGCACTTTACCCACTTCTATCTTCTGTTGTTCCTAGGCTGCTATCACATTAGCATTTCTTTCTGCTCATTCTGTGCATGTTTCACTATGTGGAGCTCCATTAGTTTCTGTGGCAGCTGTTCACTCAATAATTCATTCATTCAGCTGATCATTCTCCAATACTGATTGAGCTTTTGTTAGGTGTCAGATACTGTGCTGGACACTGGGGGTTAGTTGTTGAACATAACAAGGTCTCTATGCTTATGGTGCTTATATTTTACTAAGGTAAGACACATAATAAACAAATAAATCAATAAGAAAATTTTTAGGTTGTGATGAGTTCTGGGGCACAAGTAAAACAGAGTGATGTAACCAGGCCCTTTTTCAGTTCAGAAGTCAGTGAAGTCCCCTTAGGAGATACCATTTTAGGAAAGACCTGAATGATGAGAAAGAGCCAGACATGCAATGGTCCTGAGAAGTTTGTTGCAGCAATGGAAACAACAAACACAAGGGCCCTGCATCCTTCCCATGCAGCTTCTATATCCAACCTTATTGCCTCTTTGATTACCTGGCCCAGTGACTGACCTCAAGATATCCAGTGATTTTGAGAACAATGCTGTGGTCATCCAGCTTCTCTGTAATAAATTCATCACATCACCACTTTAATCATAGCACTATGACGGATAGAGAAGTACTGGCCATGGCTGTTTTAGCCAAATGACCCTTACCTTCCTAAGATCACCCTTCCTTTACTCTTGATCTTAGCCTTAGTTGCTCCCCTAGCTATTCAACAGGTGAGGAATTTTATCTTGCCCCGGAGCTTTGGGTTAGAAAGAAGGTAGCATCCTGGAAGTTTTCCTCTTGGAAGACCATTTCACCAAAAGCAAGCCCTCAACTTCCTCAGTGCTCTATTTCCAAACTCCTCCTGGGTACTAAATGTTAGTTGAGGGTCAGAGTCATGATTTAATGAAGAATCGCTAATCATCTCAGGCACTGCCGTGGAAACAAGCACAGGAGAAGAGAAGCTCCCAGCATCGTAAATCCATCATCTCGTTTTAGCCCACTATGTAAGGCTTCCACTCTCGCTGCAGCTGGTGATATCCTGGCTCAGCCATGGACAGTGGAGCATGTTTCAAGCCTGAGTTTTTCAGTGTGTGTTATCTGATTGTGTTCCATAAGATATCAATAGGTTTTGAAAAAAAAAAAAAAAAAAAAGATAATAGGAATGAGGGGCTTCTGTTGTTCTATATGCTATTTACCTACTTATTTTCTCACAGGTGTGCCAGAGCTCCTGATAATACACTATTGTGTAAGCACATGGAAAATTCTGTGAATAGTATTTGGCACATAGGGAGTGATCATTTAATGGTTTCATGAAGCCACTAAACTCTAGGTTTCATTATTTTATCCGTCAGGATAGGAGTGCTTATGCTTCTATAAAAAACAATCTCAAAATCTCAGTGGTTTAGAAAAACAGTTACTTCTTCACCCTACATATTCATTACATGTTGGCTGTGGGGTAGGGGTTGGGGTCATCTTTATTCTGGAAATGGCATCACTTACAGATGCAAGAAGAGAAGCAGACAGAAAATGTGAACACTAGCACTTCAGCATGTCACTTCTACTCACATTTCATTGGCCCAGGGAGTCACCTGTCTGTAGCTAACTTCAATAACAGCAAAAATACATTTTTTCAATATACCCAGAAAGGGAGTAAGATTGCATATTGGTAGCTGGTAGTAAGACTTATATCAGCAATCATCTATATATTTACTTTTTATCATTATCATTATTTTCATTGTTATTTCTATCAATATGTCTCTCCAAGAATAAAAAATTATGTATTTTCAAGATTATTCAAAGAATTACTCTCTTTCAGAACACTGATTGGTAAGGAACACAGCTTGGATTACGCTCTTCTGTGTAATCACTCAGAATAACTCCCACTTTGCTCTACCCCTCCCACACTTTACTTACATTTGTCTCATCTACTTGGTCTTTGAATGTTTTGCTCTATCCCTTGACTTTAGATCATCTGATTTAGAAGCCATCTAGTCTCTCCTCTTGGGTCTTTGCACACCAGCTCAGTTTTTGACCTTGCCTTTGTTCTACTTCAGCGCCCATCCTGCTCTCTGTTCCCACTACTACCTCTTCTCAGCAACCCCATCCCCATATACACCTCTCCAACTTGTTAAGCTCTGTCTCCTACTTCAATCAAAGGAAAAAGAGAAAAATTCGGACAGTCAGCTAGTAGCAAAGTATTTTATTGCAATGTATACTGATTGAGGATCACAAAAACAGAATTCAATTTATCTTCAAAAACATGTCAGCTGCCAGCAATTTCCTGGAATAATAATTGCATCTCTCTGGGGCAGGGGAATTGAGAGTTTATGTTCCTCATTTCTCCCTTTGCAATTGCAAAGGCTGTTCTAGCTGGAGAATTTGGATGAAATGACTGTAGCAGCACGATGCTGGCCCACTTAAAACTTCTATTATGAAACCCAGTTGCATAAGCTATAAGAGCAAATAAGTTATATTCTCAGGAACAAATTCTAGTGAATCAGCTCATCTGAGCTTCACATCTTCATCTGTCTCTGAAGTGGCTTATTTAAATTTTAATAGAAAACATTCTACGCGGGGCTCAAATGAAGGGAATGAAAATAACAGTTTATCTCTAAGACAAAACTGTGTCAGGAGCAAAAAAAGAGAAAAATAGGATGCTGATTTCCTGAAAACAAACCCCCTATGTCCCACTTCGTAGAAACTGGACAAAGCAAGATAAAGTCTATTGTACTGAACAAAAGCAGCAATGGTACTTTTGGAGACTCACTGTCCCTTTTTGTTTGGCTGTTTAAAAATCATTCAAAAAGGAAAAGTTTCCTTTGGGAAAAGTGAAAAAAGCGTGCAAAACAAAGTTTGCCACCATCATGGGACAGTTGCAGAAGGAAATGGAAGCAGAGATAGTATGGGGTGGTTGGAAGGTTTTCAATGGACTTGTAAATAAAGATCTGGGTTCAAACACTGACTTTGCCATGTGCTAGCTATGTGGCCTTGGAGAAGTCAATTGATAGTTGCAGGGATAATGAAGATCATCATAATGGCTCTTGTATAGTGGTGTCTTGAGGAGGAAACCAAGTGAGAAATTACTTGCCTAGCTGGTGCTCCTCCAGGAAACCATTTCTCAGTGACCTTCACACACTCCAGACCAGGAGTTGGCCACCTAGGACCCACAGGCCAAATCTAGGCTGCTTTCTGTGCGTAAGGAAGGTTTAACTGGAATACAGCCATGCCCATTTATTTACTATCCTCTATGGCTGATTTTGCGCTACACAGCAGTGTTGAGTAGTTACAAGAGACCATATGGTCTACAAAGCCTAGAATATTTATTCCTTGCCTTTTGCTGGAAATTTTAGCAACAGTCACTCCAGAGAGTTGTGAAATTTGGGAGTCAGCTCAAGCAAACTGGCTTCGTTGCTCCCTAGTCACTCCTCAGTGCAGTCACTCCTCAGTTTCTGTGTCCTGTGAATCCTAACTCCAAAATATCTCATGAATCGTTGTGATTCTCTTCACCTCCACAGCCACCCCCAGGTCTAAGCCACAGTCATTACTACACTGGCCTCCTACGAGGGCTCCTAGCAGCCACTCTGGCTCTCCTTTCCTGCCCATCTCTCTCTCACACACACATACACACACACAAACACACACACAATTTGTTCCTCAAACAACAGCCTGAGTGTGTTTTTAAAAAAATGCAAATCATGCAAATCCCCTCCTTAGAATCACTCAGAGAATTCCCATGGCTCTTAGGATAAGAAGCAAAATTATAGCAGATCCTGCAGAATGTGATTTCCACCTCCTCACCACCTTTGACTTAAGAAAAACCCCACAAAATTGGCTTTGGACTTCATCAGCCTTCTTTCTGCTGGTATATTGAAGGAGGCCTGCTCTTCTTGCCCAAGACCTTCACATAGCACACTATTCCTGCTCCAGGAACAGGCTTGTCCTCACAGTCTCCATCCTTTCTTCCTGTGTCACTCCCGTTCATCCTGCAGGCCACAGAATGACTGTCACCTACTCAGGTACAACTGTCTGTCCTGACTCTTCAGTACCTGTGACCCCGCTCCAGGCCAGAACCCCCTGGTTTACACTTCAAGTGCACTCCTAATTGGAAATAGGTGCTTAATTTCATGCTTAATTTTGTTTGTTTGAATCCTCCTCCCCGAATGTAAGCTCTAGAGAGCAGGGTAAAATCACACCCATGGCCACCTCTGTATCTCCAGAGCATGGCACACCCCTTTGCATACAGCAGTAAAATGCAGCACTTAAGGGTTGAAATACCACTAGGCTCCCTAAATTAAAATCCCTCTACTACTTAACGGCTGTGTGACAAAACCATTTAACCTCTTTGCATTTCAGCCTACACGTATGTAAAAAGATAATAAATATGTATGGTATAATAGTATATGGTAGGGTGTTGTGAGGAGATTATACGAAAAACAGAACAGTACAAGCATATGTTAAATGCTACATGAATGTTTGCTATTCTGATTAGGGCAGGTTGTCAGTGAAAATGGTATGGAGGAATGATTCACTTTTCCCCTTTCTTCTCCAAGGAAGTATGTTTTTGGAGTGTGCTATTTAATCTGAAGTTCATGTTTGTGCTCCAATAACACTAGATTTAACTTTTTTCCCAAATCACCTGCATTGCACTCCCTCTTTGCCTTTGCACATGTTTTTCTCTCCTCATCCTCGTTTCTCCAGTGAATTCTAGTAATCTATTACGACTCTGCAAATGCCACCTTCACCCTGAAGCCAATGGTTCCTCCTGCTTCCTTCTACTTCCTCCTGCTTCCTCCCAAGGACAGCCAAGAGAAGTTAACCTCCCTTTCTACTGATTATAATTAACAGAGAGAGAGAGAGAGATAGAGAGACAAGAGAGAAACTGCTCTATTTTGTAGCTGATGTGTATCATTATTCCAAAAAGTTTTAGGTCAGTTGCGTTTACACAAGGTGATCAAAATAGACACCACCTCAACATTCCCCAAACATGGTGTTTGCACTGCTGGCGTAACACTAATGTTATTTTACTTCAATGTTTTTAGTAATCTACTCATATCTTCTCCAGAAAATTTTTATCTATGAGAGGCCAGGGACCACATCTTACTCTCCTTGGACTGGCCTGAGTGTTTTGTCCTCTTCTGGGCATGTAGTAGGTGCTCAGAAAATGCTTATTAATTTATGACTGGTGGTTGAATTAGTTTTTGGGTTATCAGCACCTACTGCAACTCAGTACGGTTTTGAGGAAATGTTTGTGGAATTGTGCCAAAAATGCATCCCCTGCTGTGGGATGTCACAAGAAGTAACTTCTTGCTTTCTGAAAATAAGCTTCAAGAACAAGCAGCAATGCAACGCACTTTGAGAGAGATGGGGATTTGCCATTTTTTCATCCAGAGGGAAAGACAAGGAGACTGTTTCTGAATGAGTCAGGGAGACCTGCTGTGAAAATGTGCAGACCGTGCCAGCTAGAGAAGGCAGTGAGATTTTCCTGCTCCCACTTCCCTGCCCAAGGTCAAATTGAAACTCTGGTTTCTAGGCATCTTAGGACTTGCCTTCAGTGAGAGATTGCTATACATTGCAAGGCTCTCCATTGGACTATTTTTTTTTCTTTCTAGACAATATGGTCCTCCTGACATACTACACACATATGTTGGGAGGCACCATGTATAGGGAATGCAGCTAAGTGCCGAAAATGTAGCAATGATGGATAGTCCCATCTGCCAAGGAGTTCGCAGCCTAGAGGAGGGGAGGAAGAGATAACTGGAAAAGCATGGAAGCCACAGACTCACAAAAAAGAAGTTATTGTGCGTGGAAAGTGATTTGCTCAGATTGTTGCATGAAAAGTTTCAAAAATGTTTGTTGAAATAGATATTCTTTAATTTTTATAGGAAATCACATTATATGTATATGTGTGTATGTATCACAATTTTGAAAGAAGTAACTCAGGTGAGTTGGATTTGGGGATCTCTCATGAAAAGGAGAACATTCTGTATTGTTTTGATTTTTTAAATTAGCAATCCTGCCCTTTTAAAAATTTTTTAGTAGACAGGTAAAATCATATTTATTTATTATGTACAACATGATGTTTTGAAATATGTATACATTGTAGAATGGTTAAATCTAGCTAATTAACTTATGCATTACCTCACACAGTTGTCCTTTGTGGTAATAACACTTAAAATCTACTCTTAGCATTTTTCAAGAATATAACATATTGTTATTTACTACAGTCACCGTGTTGGTGATTAATATGGTTTGGTTGTGTTCCCACCCAAATCTCATCTTGATTTGTAATCTCCATAATGCCACCATGCTATGGGAGGGACCAGTGGGAGGTAATTGAATCATGGAGGTGGTTTCCTCCATGCTGTTCTCATGATAGTGAGTGAGATCTGATGGTTTTACAAGTGTCTGGCATTTCGCCTGCTGGCACTTCTCCTTTCTGCTCCCATGTGAAGAAGGACATGTTTGCTCCCCTTTCTGCCTCAATTGTAAGTTTCCTGAGGCCTCCCTAGCCCTGTGGAACTGTGAGTCAATTAAACTTCTTTTCTTTATCAATTACCCAGTATCAAGTATTTCTTCATAGCAGCATGAGAATGGACTAATACTGTGAAGAAATTGTTCTGCATCTTGACTGTATTAATATCAATATTCTGTTAGGACAGAAGCCAAAGGAGGCCAGATACCCTCTCCACCCTGTAGTCACAAGGGTTTCAGCATATGACCTACACTAGACTATGGGGATGACTTCAGAGTCACAATAGTGATGGAGATCATTTGTCAAAGAAGTTGATTCAAGGACCCACTGGTGTGTGATAAGTTTCCAGTTCAGAGATGCCAGTCAGCTTCTTCATCGACTGGGGCTTGGTTGGTGGTGGCTGGGCCTTGCCTCCTGTGGTTTCCGCCCACCTTCTAAGGCTGTTTCTCCAGTCTTCTTACCAATTCTATGAGCATTTCCACCTTGCCTTCCTTCCATTTAATTCCTTTCCTGCTTAAATAAGCCAGAGTTTGTTTTTGTCATTTGCAAACCACAAACAATGAAAGGGATAAGTACCTACTAACTATAATTCCATTATCTCTTCAATTGTCCAAACAATCCCATTAAATGGGCAGCATTCCAAAACAGAATTTTGTTTTTCAAGATTCTAAATCCTGGAAGGATATAAACATTAAAGTTGTTCTAACTAAGAGGGCTTTTAAATGATAATTCATTTACTAAATCAGCTTCTAATAATGTATGAATTTTCTGTGACTCATGGTACATGAAAATGATATGATCTGATGGACAGAAAATACCTGCTGTGGGATGTCTGTGACATTCTCTTCCCAAGTCATGATGGTTCTAAGTCATTTATAAGATTTGGAAAAGATAAAACGCTGTTTTGAAGCATTAAATTATAATTGGGCAAATATACATGCAATTTCTAAATCTACATAACAGTGGAAATTTTAAAAAGCCAAGAAAATATTCCCCAAAAATGTACGCAGAAAATATTGAGGCTAGTTCAAGTCAGTCTCACCCTCTCTTACTTAGTACTTTACTTTTCCAGTGTTGACAAACCTAAACTCTAAACATAGTCCTACAATGAAATCCACCAAATCACCTCCTCTGTGTTTTCATTTTATAGCTGAGGAAAGTAAGACTCAGATGGGTTATAAAATTTAGGTCTAAGATACCACACTAGTAAATTTGAGCCACAGCACTCACATTTATATTTTTTCTCTCTTGGTCTCTCTAAAGGTAATTTTTCCAGATCTAACTTCCAGTTCACTCCTTTCTTCAGGTGTGTTTGCAAAGCAAGGTCTAGTATACAATAAATGATATGTACCTGTTAGCTGTCATATCATCCTTATGATAAATTCCTTCTTTATTCATCAGATTTTAATTTTAATAATTACATTTTTATCTCCAGAGTTCCCTTCCATTCTTTGATAATCCATTTTTCCTTGCTATCTTTATTCTCTTTATTTCTTTAAACATGGTATTCTTAGGTAGAATGTCTTCTGTACCTGCTAATACCAGAATAATATTTGAAGACCTCAGGGGTCAAAATCTGTTCATAGTTATTTAGACTGATTCTCATCCATGATGGCCTGCTTCCACGTGTGTTTTGTCATTTTTCCCTAGGAGTTCTTACTCGCCTGAAGTTAACCTGGGAGCACCCCGGAGGCTCTAAGCTGAAGATGCTGACTCCCCAAGGTACTCTGCATCTGCTATTTTTGGACAATAGGAATGGCTCTCAAACTAGTGATGCTTTAAGTTATTGGCTTTATTTTCTCTGACTTTATGGATGGTACTAAAGTAACCCTGGATCCATATGAGAACAGACCTGTACCAGAGCTAACAAATTCCACTGGTGACTAGTACTGTCACTAATTAAATTCTACCCAGAGTCACAACAGTGACACACATGTTTTGTTTGTTTGTTTGTTTGTTTCTTCAGTCTAGCTTTTCACTGATTATTTAGACCCTGTGAGAGTGAACCTTTAGGAGGGCATCTCAAGCCCAGCATCCTCCCTCTTGCATGACCTCCAGATCCATTTTCTCATATCTGGTGCGATCAATAATCCTCAAAGCTTCAGGCACCTTGTTGCATCATTTTACCCAGGATGATTCTGCCTTCATGATCACTCACCTCTCTTGTATCAGCTCATGATTTGTTTGAGTTGTGGTTTTTAGGACATTCCTTACTTTCTTGTGGGCTCAGCAATGCACAGGCAAGTATGGTTTCTTTGTGATTTATTCAGCATGTAGATATTCCACAGTATAAATGCTTCCAGCTCATCTTGTCCACCATACAGTTGGAAGAGGAAGTTCATACAGACCTCAGGGATGACTCTAATTAAAACAGCTGCTCTCCAGGCCCCACCAGCCAGGGAGAAAGAGGACCAGACACAACTTTGATCCCTCTTGCTCCCAGCCTTTCCAAATGCTCCCAGAATACTGCTGGGCCTTAGGAGAATGTCTCACAGGTGCTGTGAAGTTTACATTTCCACCTTTTCTCTTTTGCTCTCTAGATTGCAGTGCTGCTATTTCTAGTCACCAGAGACATCAAAATATTCATTCTGTCTCCCTTGTCCACTGAATCACCCTCTGTTTGCTCCTGCTGCTGCTGCTGCTTCTGCCCAGGACCCAGGACACCAACTTTTGGATGAAGAATGCCAATACCAAGAGTCACAGTACCATCCCATTCACTCCAGGCTGGTTCACCCTTGTGATCAAGACCACCATCCTATGGCTATTGGCATGTTTGTTCTCCACTTCCACACCAGTCATAGACAAAAACACCTTTTATTTTTTGTCAGTGAGGGAGTGTCAGGGTCAAAGACATTCATTATCCCTATAAGCAACATACTCTGACCATATACACACACATACACATACATACATATATTTATACACACACACACATCTATTTATCCGCACTTTTATCACCAATCCTATCTTTCTTATGCAATCAAGTCATTTCCTGCAGACTTGGCAAGTACCAGGAGATTCAGACTTCATAACTCTCTCCCTCCCTCTCTCTCTCTCTCTCTCTCTCTCTCTCTCTCTCTCTCTCTCTCTCATTCTTTCCCCCACTCCTCCCCTGCCGCCACCTCACTGCTTGACTACTCTGTTTCTTGGGACATGGAGTCCTCATTTATACTCATTGAAATGTGTTGATGAGAACTTTGCAGAAAGAAAACTAGGAAAGTAAGAAGAATAAAGAGAAGAAAAACAATCACATGAATGAAATTTGAGTTCTAGTTAATAAGTAAGACAGAGCAAAGTCTAACAAACCCAAAGTGGTATTTTTTTGTGCTATGAGCATATTGTTTATTTACTAAAGATGCTCCTCACTCCTTCCTAATTCCTGTGAGACTATGGGACACCCTTTAGTGGCATGAATTGGTTTTCAACTCACTAAACCTATTTTGAGCACCTGCTGGGCAGAAAGCACACAGCTGGATGTGTTGGAAAATACAAAGTTGAAAATATGTCTCTTCCCTTTCACCCATGTCCATGCATATCAACCACAATCACCCTCCAAGGCTCACGTATGCAGTTACTTCTGATACACAGTGCTTAGCATAGAGTACGTACTCCATAAATATTTGCTTAGGGAACAAATAAATCGGTCTGCTTGGATGTCCAAACATAATAAAGGCACACAACAGTGCCAAAAGGTAGGTACACACCTCTCCCTTCCTCTCCCTTTAAAAACTACTCAAATAAGCCAGACAATAACCATTAGCATCAAACCCTGTTTCCTTCCTTTGAATCACCCCAGTTTTGGCATTTCTCTTGTCTCCTTTTTCTCGGTACTTGCTTATCTGTACCTCAATTCACCACCTTGGTTCAGTTCTGGCACCTTCCCATTGTTGCATGCTATTAGCACATCTATTGAAATACTTGCCAGTTGATTCCAACTTTGTCACAATATTTCACATCAGACCCTTTGGACAGGGTCAGAGGTGTGCTGTCAGCTTTCCAGAAGGAAAACTCCAGGACATAGCAGATTTCAGTTTCACTCAGCACTGCCTTCCTCTCTACCTTACCGATTTTTAAATAGAGTGTTGGTACGTTCAGAGCTGTGTACCTTTTGGGAAGATTGCCCTGAAAGAAATGGCAGATAAAGAGAAATTAGCTGGAAGCAGAAAGTTAAGAAAACATACAATTATCCAAGTGAGAAGAAATGAATGAACTAAGGTGGTAATGAAGAGGGAGAATCAGAAAGAAATGAGAGACACATTAAGGGAAGCAAATGACCTGGAAAAGTGATTGGATGAGATTCAGATTCAGCAAGCTATGGCGGACTGGTGATCTGTGAAGCACAGTGCTGTATCACAGAAAATAGCCTTTATGGATCAGAGCTGCCAGAGAAGGTGCCACAGAGGTGATGAAATGGGAGCTGAACACTCAATGACAAAGAATAGTATGTGACTCCAGGTGGGAGATAATGGAGATAATGAATGGAGAGCATGTAGTGGGAACCACAGAAACAACCATGGATCCTGTAGGATCCTTACCATCAAGGCTTGATAGGGTTCCAAAGATTTGCTGGACATTTAATGTCCTTCTCTGCCCAGCACTCATTTCTCAGTGCCGGTTTTTCCAATGGGGAAGCAAATCATTGTGATTCACCAATACTGACCACTCCCTTATCCCGGCTACCAGAGTGAACAAATAATGCAACAAATGTGAGGACTCTATTACCCTGACCTCAGGGATTTGTTCAAGTATGGACAATCAGCCTAAAAATATCCAATTAGAATGATTTAAAAGATTGAGATGATCTCTTCCAAGGCATTAGGATTTGGATTTCTTTTTCAAGCTCAAATGAAGGTACTCAATCTATTTTCCCCCTCCTCTACCCTACACACCCACTATTGTAGCCACAGGGACAGTTGTATGTAATAAAAACCTAATGCCAAATAGCGTAAGAGCTTAAGAACATTAAAAAACAAAATAGCCTGGTTCCCAGGTTACTTTTGCTTCCACTGTACCCTACTGTCTTGATCACCCTTGCAGAGACTTTGGCAGAGTTGTGTAATAGAGACAGTATATCCCCTCCAAGAAAAGAGATTTGTTTGCTAATTACACAATCGTCCTCTCATTATTTCTGCTCTGTTACCCCTTGTTACTTCTTACACAATTTTTTGAAGACAGGATACAAGATGATGTGACTTTACATTGCACATGCAGGCACCCATGCCTTTGAAATGTGCTACTGGTTTTTATTTATGACTGATTTTATAGTTCTCTTTATTTTACCATGCTAGGTTTTTCAGGGTAAAAGTTTAATTGTAAAATTGGATAGAGATTAGGGAGGAACAAATACCACCCTATTGTAAACACCCACATTTTCTGCATTGAAGATGCATGGCTGTGCTGGATTGCAGTTTGCAGAATAAGAAGACATAGCCCACACCTAGGTGCTGACATTCTAAAATAAAGCAAACCTGTGTTGTTCAGTTGAGGTGCTGGGAGTCTCTTCTATTATGATCTCCAAATTTAATGTAAAGAGTGTTTCTGAACACCTTTCATGAGGCAAATGTAATATAGGTCTGGTGTTCATATGTCCAGTGAAAATCCATGATCAATAGATTGAGTTTTTACAGGACTTTTGAGAAAAATATTTGAAAACTGCTTGGAATGATTTGGATAGGAATATTAAAATAAGCCCACATCTTAAAAACTGTTAATGAGAAAACTTATGTTACTAGACTTTTAGAGGAAATCAGCAAATCACAAGAAAACGTGCTGAACTGGAAGGTTATCTCAAAAAATAAAATTCCAAAGAAAAACTTAGGCTCATTACATAAACAATTACTCATATTTTTCTAAGCCTTTCCATTTACAAAGATTTTATTCACAGAGTCTTATGTGAGTTAGAGAGAGCTGGCACTATTATTTTTATCCTCTTTTGACAGCAGATGGAATTGAGGTGTAGGGTGGTTAAGCAAATCTGTAGAGGTCAGACAGCTAAGAAATGAGGAAGATGTGACACAAAGAGCACTCCTGCCTCTCAGTCCAGAAGGCAGCTTGAAAGAAGATGGGATCTGAAGTCAGGGCTTCCCAGACATTGGCCACAATTTCCTGCTATGTAGGACCAGCTACTTAGTCTTTTTAACATCTCTGCTCTTTCTCACCTGCTATGGTTGCTCCTTGTGCTTGGAAAAATATCTCCACTTTACTCTGTTAAAAAAAAAAAAAAAAAAAAAAAACATAAAAAATCTTATTGTAAATTTGTTTAAGTTCCTGGTACACGCCCAAAGGAATATAAATAATTCTATTATAAAGATATATGCATGTGTAAATCCATTGCAGCACTATTCACAATAGCAAAGACATGGTATGTCCCATCAATGATAGACTGGATAAAGAAACTGTGGTACATATACACCACAGAATACTATGCAGCCATAAAAAGGAATGAGATCATGTCCTTTGCAGGGAAATGGATAGAGCGGGAGGCCATTGTCCTCAGCAAACTAACACAGGAATAGAAAACCAAATACCTCATGTTCTCACTTATAAGTGGGAGCTGAATGATGAAAACAAGTGGGCACAAAGTGGGGAACAACACATAATGGGGCCTGTCAGAGGGTAGTGGGGAGGAGGGGTAGCATCAGGAAGGATAGCTAATAGATGCTGGTCTTAATACCTGGATGATGGGATGGTCTATGCACAAAATCACCATGATACACATTTACCTATGTAACAAACCTGCACATTCTGCACACATAGCCCTGAACTTAAAATTTTTAAAAATTAAAAAAAAAAAAATCTTTATCAGCTCAATATCATCACCTCCCTCAGGATATTTTCCCTGATACTCATGCCTCCCCTCAAAAGCAGGGTTATATGCCCCTCTTGTGCTCCTATAGCTGTACCCTATGTCTGCCCCAAGTTTCCATTGCACTTTTCAGAGTAACTGGATCGCTTATGTATCTCATTAGGGGTAGAGATATTATGAAGTGCAGTTGTCTATTAAGGTTGAAAGCAAACTCTAAGGATGCCTAGGTGAGTCTCCTGCAGTCATTTCTTACTAACTGTGGGATCTCAGGTAAGTTGATTGGCCCTTCTATGCTTCATTCTCATATTTGTAAAATGGGTATTTATTAGTTTCTTATGGCTCCTGTAGCAAATTACCATAAACTTGGTGGCCGGAAACATCAGAAATTCATGCTTGCACAATTCTCGAGGCCCAAAGTCTGATATCAAGGTGTTGGTAGGGCCATGCCCCCGTGAAGGCTGTAGAAGATGATCTGTGTCTTGTCTCTTCCAGCATCTGGGGACTCTGGGTGTTCCATGGCTTGTGGCTATATCACCCCAATATCTGCCTCCATGGTCCCATTGCCTCCTCCTCTGTGTGCTTCTTCCCTGTGTGTCTCCTATAAGGGCACTTGCCACCATATTTAGGGCCATCTTGGATAATCCAGGAGGACCTTGTCATCTCAGGATGCTTAATTACATCTGCAAACACCCCCTTCCCAAATAAGGCCACAGGTCCAGGGATGTGCATATGGACATATCATTTTTGGATGATCCCTATTCAACCAACTACAAAGTATTATAACCGTTTGCTTAGTTTTTATATTTGTTGGGAATGTTGAAGGAGACGACGTGCATAAAGCTCTCAGAACAGTATCTGGCAAAGAATAAAATGTTCAATACATGATAGCCATTATTATCATTCTGTTTCCTAGTGACTATCACAGAGGCTGGCACATATATATATATATATATATATATATTTCTTAATTCTTATTTTCCTGTTTTCCTAAGTTAGAGATGTTAATTAGCACACTCTAGATATATTGCTAACAGCAAGGGTTTAAATAGTTCATGCTAGCTAATCTTCACTTTAACAAAGATATTCAGTTAACCAGAATTCTCCTCCCCTATAACATATGAATCTTGGCAATGATTCCAGTTGTAGCTCTTTCTCAAGGGAAGAGTCTCCAAGTTGAGGGCATGGAGAATTTTGCTCTTTGTCAGTCCTCAAATAATGAATGACTTCATTTAAAATAAAGTTGAAGAGGTCAAGTGTATGTGATTATAGACGTGGGAAGGCTATGAAAGCAACCATCAAATAACCACCCTGTGAGATTACAGGCATGAGGATGGACCAAGGCTGGCAAAGAAATGACTTGCCCATGTCTTGAGTTGGCAACAAGGCAGGATCTCTCTTCTTCCAGATTCAGCCCAGTCTTATTCTCACCAATGCTCTGCCTCAACTTGCTGACACCATTCAGTGCAAGAACTAATACCCATGATAATATCATCTATTTGAAAAAATGGAGGATCAGAACCAATTTATGTGACTCAACAAAATCTTACTCTCATAAGCTCTCAAGACTCTATTTCAATAGATCCATGTAAAAATAATAGATAATAGCATTATAATTTGTATTTTGTATTTCACTTTTATTTGCAAACAGTACCTCAGAAAAGCAGTATAAGATACTTCAGGCTTATTTGACACACCCAAAAGTCCTCTACTTTTCTCTTCTTCTTTTCTTTTTTTTTTTTTTTTTTGTTTGTTTGTTTGTTTGTTTTTGCTTTTGTTTTTGGAGACAGGGTCTCACTCTACTGCCTGGGCTGGAGTGCAGTGGCATGATCATGGTTCACCGCAACCTCGACTTCCTGGGTTCAGGTGATCCTCCCACCTCAGCCTCCCAAGTAGATACAGGTGTGCACCACTATGCCTGGCTAATTTTTTTATTAGTTTGGTGCAAAAGTAAGTGCGTTTTTGCCATGAAAAGTATTAATAACTGCAAAAACCACACTTATTTTTGTACCAACCTAATACAATATAATTTATAATATAGATATTTTAAATAATATTTTTTGTAGGGACAGTGTTTTACCATGTTGCCCAAGGTGGTCTGGAACTCCTGAACTCAAGCTATCTGCCCACCATGACCTCCTAAAATGCTAGGATTACAGGCATGGGCCACCGTGCCCGGTCCAACTTTTCTTCATAATAGGATCACTTTTTCTTCTTCACAAACTTTCTGCTCCAATAAAGTGAAATGCTCACTAACTCCATACCTATTCCATGCCTCCTCACTGCACACTTCTGTTCAAACTTTCTTCTTTGTGTCTTGAACACCTTCTCCTCTATTTCTACCTCTCCAAACCCTATCATTCTTGAAGTCTCTGTTAAAATGTTATCTGCTCCATAAAGTCTTCCTTGTTTGCCACCGACTGGAAAGTGATACTTCCTGGCTCTGAACCCTCATTTTACATCTTTTACACCTTTATTGTGGCATTAATCATTTTCTAATTTATATTTACTTACCCTCCTTTTCTATCTGTCCCCTTATTTTATTGAAGTCACAGAGACATCTGTAAAATGAGAGTCAAACAAATAAACTGGAAAGTTCCTATGTCCACAGGACTTTCAGAGAGAGGTTAAATGTATAATCCTGATACCTTGACCACAGCTAAATGGACCAGGATGGGACCCCAGTTCAAGATCAGCCAATCGCTGGACTGACCAGCAGCTATGAGGCAGCAGAGAGGGCTCATAGTGATATGCTGGAGCTGGCTTACGCTAGCTTATGGGCTCCAACTGTTCCATTTTCAGAATTTGAGGAGCCAGGTGGCATTATGTCGGCATCTTGAAACCATCTCTCGTGGGAGTATTTGTTCCAAGGAAATTGGCAACACACAGGTGTCAGGGTTTCCCGTACCCCCACCCAGCCTCCCACAGAGAACCAGTTATTAAACATTTACCAGCACAACACTGATGATAGCAAACTGAACCTTCTCCCTGGGCAGTAGAAGTGTGAGACCTACAGAATGAGTCAGCTGTCCTTAACAGAAACAAAGGCAGAACTAACTCAGAGAGGAGGCTGAGCACAAAAGACGGAGACAGACAATGGTATGAGGCAGCAAAAGCCACAAGGCTGAGAGATAGGAATAGAAATAAGCTGAATAGTAATGGCAGGTTCAGAATAAGCAGAGTCAGGGAGTGGCAGAATTGTGATGATGACAAATTCCTGGAGTAGAAACAAACAAGTGCCTCTGCCTTGGGATGATGACTAATCCTGCCTCCTGGACACTTTGCTGGATCCCACATGACCTTTCTAATTCCTGCTCATGTGTGGGGTTGGCTCTGCAGGAATTCCTTTTTTCCTTACTTTCCTGCCTCCCAGATAAACTCTCATGACAGAGGATGTGCAGCCCAGAGAATATGACAGAGTACCACTGCAGTTCACAGCTCATAACTGCGTTCACATCTATCCTCACGTTTAATCCTCATGATAACTTTGGCAGGCACACAGGACACCAGCTCTTGTGAGCCTCAGCCAACATATGAGATGAGGAAGCTGAGGCTCAGAGAAGCTGCAAGACTTGCCCAAATATATGAGGCTAGAACAGAAAAGAAATGAGATATGATCCTAGGTCCTCTGGCATTAGGATCAGGAGCTCAGTCCACTTTTGGCATAGGTGAGCTGGGAAATCCACGTAAGATGGGAAATGCTTTAACATTTTGCCCTCTCAGATCACAGCCCATGAAGGACGGCAGGGTTACTCAACCATTGGAAGGAGCCAAGAGGCCAAGAGATAGAAAAAGTCAGAGAAAAAAGAAAATGAAAGAGATGAGGAGAAAATGTGATTTGGAAGTTTGGGTATCACATATAAATAATATAATATATAGGTATGCACACACATAAATATACATATACAGTATACATATAATATCACATTATGCATGTTATATGGCATCAAACATACCTGGTTTAAAAATCTCAGCTTCCCTACTCGTTGGCCATGAGAACTTGAACAAGCCACTTACCCTTCCTGAGACTCTATTCATAAAATGAATATTAGTTTCTCCATCTACTTTATAAGATTCTTATAAAGCCTGATGAGAAAATGTATGTAAACTACTTGACACAAAGCTGACCATAAAGTATAATTTAATATATTTGATATTTAATTACTATTATTTTTAAGAAATAATTAAAACAATAAATAGCTATAATCACTTAGTTATTAATTAGGATCATCAATCTGCATTTATCCTTAAAAAAAGTCAGGTAATGAAAGAGTTGCTGTATATAAATCAAGGGTATTTTATACATGTACACAGTCTGCTCTACCAAAAATTAAAATTATCATTGAAAACATACAGGACTCAAAATTAAATGTCTTTAAATAAAACATAAAGCAAAAACAGCTGCTGCTAGAACTTCGTCCCTAGGCAGGTTTGATTTTTGAAATGACAAAGAGACCAAATTGTGCTTCGATTCCTGCCTGAACTGAGTGAGAGAGGGGGCATGACTGCCTTGCTGACAGCCTGCTTGGGGAAAAGATGCAGATGCTTAAACAAAGGATATTGTATGCTGGACACACAGCTTTCTGGGACCCTCAGCCATCAGGGAATTCTGCAGCCACATCACAAACAGCCTTGCTGAATTTTCCTTCCATTTTCTAAACTAGCAATCACCACAAAGAAGACACCCTAATGGGTGCCATGAATGCAAAGTTATTAGGTTGATCTGGAATAACACTCCTTGCCACTGGTAGAAAAATCCCCTATATTCCTGGAGACCTTAGTAGGTGGTCTTATCACTTCCTAATAGAGCCTCTGCTAATATATTACAGAAAAAGACTAATTCCACCTGGAGGATGAGTATCTTATGCTGCAGCCTAGAAATTAGACCCAGAATATCTGTTGGGAGAGCTGTTTGAATATGACTCAAATGTAATTTTTTAATATAATTCTAAAGTTAAGTAAACAAAACAAAAGTAAACACAAAAAATAAAGCCAAGAATTAAACCAACCAAACAGCACTCACCTTAACCAATGACCACCTTTTGCATATGTGCTTCCCAGCTTCCTTTCCTTCTCATGTAAGTGTTAGCAGAATTGAAGTTACAGTATCTTCATGATTTTGCAATGCAAATTTTCAGGAACTGGTTCATTGTATGAAGGGACTGGAACAAGAAATGGTAATTTGAAGGTATCCATCTTACCCTACGCAGGTACGATGCCAGGGTGCCAGAAAGCGTCATCACTAAAGAAGTCTCACTTCCTAGAGAAAACAAAGTCAAGTTAAGGTGCTTCTCTTTGTACTCCAGGATGAGAAACAGCCCCATAGTGTTATTTATTTATTTATTTATTTATTTATTTATCTATTTATTTATTATTTTTGAGACAGAGTCTCACTCTGTGGCCCAGGCTGGAGTGCAGTGGCACGATCTTGGCTCACTGCAACCTCTGCCTCCTGCTTCAAGCAATTCTCCTGCCTCAGCCTCCCAAGTAGCTGGGATTATAGGTGTGTGCCATCATGCTTGGATAATTTTTGTATTTTTAGTAGACATGGAGTTTCACCATGTTGGCCAGGTTAGTCTCGAACTCCTGACCTCAAGTGATCTGCCCACCTCGGCCTCCCAAAGCGCCAGGTCCCCATAGTGTTTTATCTCTCCTGCCCAGTGTTCCTGCTACACAAACTGATTCCAGGTTTTTGATCACATCTCAATGTCTTCTCACTGTGCTGCCACAGCTGTGTTCACTCTGTCTAAAACTCTTTTCCCCACCATCCATTTAATCACTCTGATTCCTTTTGACCACTCAGATTTCATATTACCCACCCCTTCGCTAGCAAACCTTTGCTGAACCTGACCTGACCTGCCACCTCAGGCTCAGAAGGCCATACAGAACACTACAGCTACCACTTTCTGGCACTTACTACAGTATTTTAATTTTGGTTTTCATGTCAGTCTCTTTTCCAACGGGGAGACATGAAGTTACATCCAGAAGGGAAGGGCAAGACCAGGAAGTGTGGCTCGTGCCATCACCCATGGATTCAGGTGTGCCATGGTGTATTTGAGCAGCAAGAGCCTGAGCCTGAGAGCGAAGTGGGAGCGGTGAGACTAATGGGATAGCAGATGTGTCTATCCAGATGCTCCTTCTCCAGAGCTCTGTCTGGGCCTCCAGGCTGGGGCTGGTCCTCAAAAAGGTCACACCGGAAGAAAAGGAATCTTCAAGAAATACAGTCATGATCAAACAGCCTGAGGATCAGGGAAAGGGATGGGTCAACATCAGTTCCTACTAGCAAGCGCAATTCCAGAGAGGAGTGGGAAAGGGAGATAGATGACTGCAAACCCCAGCGGGGGTTCCCTGAAGAACTCCTAGGCCCTCAGCTGTCAAGATGGAACAGGAAGATGTGTAGCCAAGGATGACAACAGTGGTCAGCCACAGTGCTGTTAAGCATGCTCCTGCGTCCAAAGAGATACAAGAAGGAACACAAGAGATGGTCTGCAGTGCCAACGCTGTCTGGGAAAAGGAGATTAGAATTTCCCTCTGTGGGTCCCAAGGGTAGGACCTCTCTAGACCACAGAGCTCCAAAATAGCTTATCTGTGCATTCATGTGCCCTCCCCCAGAAGCAACCAGAACAAAAGCTGGTAGAAAGAAGGTGCTGGATAAATCTATGTTGGATGGAAGGATGGAAGGATAGATGGATGGATGGATGGATGGATGGATGGATGGATGGAGGGATGGATGGATAACTGCCACTATAGGATTACCTGGATATAATTGTGTCTCAAGAAATAATAATCCCAGCTACTAGGGAGGCTGAGGCAGGAACCCAGGAGGTGGAGGTTGCAAATAGTTGAGATTGCGCCAGAGCACTCCACTCTGGGTGACAGAGTGAGACTCCATCTCAAAAACAAAAACAATAAGCAATAATATAGAAACAGTATCACTTGGGCAGTCCATCACCTCTGCCAGGAGTTTGGAAGGACAGATTCAGAAGACAAGCAGAGAAGCAAGTTGTGCAGCTCCCTGAAGCCATGGCCCCATAGGAGGCAGCTGAGCAAGTCTACAGAGGGAAGCCTCACTGGCTAAGATTCTACTCTTTGGTCACATCCTGCTCCTGAACCAGGTACCAGACTGTAAACCTGACTCAAGGCAGGGTTCCAGCATCCATATGTGCAAATGAGGAATGCTTGAAATTTTAGAATTCTGAAGGACTTCAGGAGTCCTGAAGAAGTTTTCACAGTTCCCAAACTACAATACTTCAGTAGTTCAGATATCCATATAGATATTTCATATTATTATATTGTATTATAGCAATGTCATATATTATTATAATTATATGTATTATAGATTCTATAATCATTATATATAACTGCAGATTCAACCAGCTGCATATGGAAAATATTCAGAGAAAAAAAGCAATAAAAAATAACAATACAACAATAAAAGTAAAACTTTAAAAAAACAATACGACTATTTACATAGTCTGTACCTTGTACTAGATATTATAAGTAATTCAGAGATGATTTGAAGTATACCACAGGATGTTTGTAGGTTATATACAAATACTATGCCATCTTACATCAGAGACATGAGAAGTCATAGATTTTGATATTTGCAGGGGGTCCTGAAACAAATCTCCCACAGATGCCAAGGGAAAACGGGGTGTGTGTGTGTATATATATATAAAATATATGCACATTATATATATAATATATAATATGTATATATTATATGTCTATATTTTATATATGTATGTATTGTATACATAATATGTGTATATATAACTTACATATATTATATAATATAAATATATGTATATATATTATATATTATATGTGCATATATTATATGTGCATATTATATAATATATACACATATTTCATATATAATATATGTATATATTTTATATATACACACATATGCATGTATATGTATGTATCCACATACCCCACACACTTACACATTATAGTTATTTGTCACTTGATGACAGTGATGTGCTCTGAGAAATGTATCATTAGATGATTTTATCATTGCGTAAACATTAGAGTATACTTACAAAAACCTAGATGCTATAATTTACTACACACACAGGCTACATGGTACAGCCTATTCCTCCTAGGCTACACACTGTACAGCATGTGACTGTACTGAATATTGTAAGCAATTGTAACACAACGTTAAGTGTTTATGTATCCAAAAATAGAAAGAAACAGCATAAACACAATATGAAACATTTAAATATTGTACATCTGTGTAGGGCAGCTCCATTATAATCTTCTAAGATCATCATATATGCAGTTGTTGATTGAAACGTCATTATATGATACATGACTCTACCTATGTAGAGGCAAGGAGGAGAGAGACAGAAGGATTATTTTAAGAAATTGGTTCACACCACTGTGGGAGAGGGTAAGTTCAAAATCGATCAGGCAAGCAAGCAGGCTGGAGATCAGGTAAGAAATATTGCAGTCTTCAGATTGAAGACTGGAAACGTAGGCAGGATTTCTATGTTGCAGTCTCTAGGCAGAGATCCCTTCTTGTTAGGAAACCTTAGTCTTCACTCTGAAAGTCTTCGACTGATTTGACAAGGCCCATCTACATTACGGATGATAATCTACTTTACTTACTATCAATTGATTGTAAATATTAATCACATCTACAAAGTACCTTCACAGGAACATCTAGACTCATGCTTTACCAAACAACTGGTCACCATAGTCTAGCCAAGTTGACAAAAAAAAATTTCACCCTCAAAGCCACAACTCCACCAGCTGTCAGAAAGCCCCTATGATAGAGGAAACAAGAAGGCTCTTGGCTTTGAAAATGCCAAATTCTTTGGCCGCATTTCCTGACTCTGGCAAGGAGGAGACACATTCTGGGCAAGAGAATTACCAGTGTGTAAAATGCTGACAAGATGCAAACCCACCAGGAATGGCCTTCTAACTGGGTGATTCACACATGCAGGGCAGGGTTACCTGGGCAGCACCTTCTCAGTGCATTCCTGCACCACAGGCGTAGTTCCCCCTGCCCATGCACCCTGCACCTCCTTGGCAGTGGGGGAAAACCCAACCACAAATGATGAAAAGGAGCTCTTGTATCATTAGGTGGGACTCTTGCCTCACCTGCCAAACCTGGCTAGACCTGGACAAATGGATTCCATTATCAGGTTGTTGTAAATGTTTTTCCAGCCCCAAGCCATGCATCATTTCTGCTTAGTTGTATTTTGGTGTCATGGGAAAGCACTCACATACCCTCACATACCCCTTCCTTGTGTGGGCCAAGGAGAAGTGCCTGGAATAGGCAGTGGGAACCCTGGCCTGGGTGCCCATCTCTCCACAACCTGGCACTGGCTGAAGCTCTGGCGACACAGCTGATTTAACGTGTTGACTAAGTCACACCCAAGCCTGAGAAACCAAGCCATCCTTTCAATATCGTATTTTTCCTTTTTAAACAAGGAATCTGTTGTCTTCTCCAGACATGGAACATCTTTCTACTTTGGAGGTTGCTCACACCCTCATGACTGGAGTCAACTGCAGGCTCAGTGCAGGTTGTTTTATTTTTCATTCCCTCATCTAGTGAACAATGAATGCTAGAACCAACTCACAGAGTCCTTGTGACAGTTCCACAACATACTGGAGATAAAGTGCATGACATATAGTATGTGCTGAACATCTTCTTCCTTCCCCTTCCCTATCATCTATGTAACATTCTTGCTGCAATGTAATATCCCATGTATTATCCCATTGACTGATAGGACAACCCCTCGAGATAAGCACTGATGGTCCCTGGCTGGAAGAAGTGAAAACTGGGAGTGAGTTTGCCAGCCTCCTGGATTTGGGATGGATGGTAGGAGCCCCTGATTTGTTCCCAAATTCATGCATTAGCTAGCACACTTGTGTCTTTTTGTTTTGCAATACTCCACAGATTAGGTGAAACAGGGGAAATGGTTGTCAGGGAATATAATAACAACCAACCAGGAGAGGCGGGCAAGAGAGAGCTCTGAGGCTGCTGTGGGTGAGGCCTGGACACAAAACAGGGCCACAGAAGAGGTCAGAGATACAAAGTTCTGGGCCAGGATTGGAGTGGGTGGTGCAGAGCAGCTGAGGAGAGGAGTGAGGACCTGAGCCAATGGACAGAGGGGAGAAAGAAAAGGCCACCTTACCGAGGAGGAACTAATTATAAGTTCCTCTTATATATAAACATGTCATCAGCTGAGAGAGGAAAGTGGATGGGAGAGGAACTGTGTCAGGAGAAAGGCAGCTCCTTCACCCTGGACACTGTGTCTAAGCCACCATCTTTTGCCTGGAATATTGCAACAGCCTTTCAATGGTCTGCCTGCTTTCAACCTTGACCCAACCTTGGCCTCCACGGAGCAGCCAGAGAGACTGTAAAGACATGAGGCAGCTGCTCCTCTGCACAAAACCCTGTAGTGGCTCTACCCTGAGAGAACCCAAAGTCCTCATAGAGCCCTTGCAATGCTCTCTGGGGTCCTTATGATCTGCCCTTCCCGTGTACTCACTCTACTCCAGCCAAACCAGTCACTGGACTGGCCACACACACACAGGCACATGCCCGCTGTCTGAGGGCCTCTGCCCTGGCCACTCCTCCACCAGAAATGCTCTTTCCTCAAACATCCACGGGGTGAACACCATTGCCTCCTTCAACCCTGATCATATCCAGGATTCTCAATGAAGTCAGCACATTGGATTTCCTACTGCGAATTTCCCCTGCTCTGCAGTCTCAATTTCCCTTACCTGCTCTTCTTTCTCCTTTTCATCCATACATATTTTTTAAATTTTTGTTTACTTTTTATCATCTGTATTTCATTACTAGAATGTAAAAGCCTCACAAAGGCAGGAATTTTTATCTGCTTTGTTCAAGATCTGAGAATGGTCCCTGGCCAAGAGTGGGTGCTCCATAAACGTGTGATTAAGAATGAATGAATGAATGAACCAATGAAAAAAAATAGCCTTGGAACCAGATAGATCCTGGTTGTTCTTGCTTTTGTTTTATGTAATTTCAACTTTATTTTGGATTCGGGGGGGGTATATCTGTGCAGGTTTGTTACCTGTGTATATTGAGTGATGCTGAGCTTTGGAGTACTGAGATTAGTACCCAGTAGGCAGCTTTTAAGTCCTTGTGCCCTCCCTCTCTCCTTTCAGTCTCTAGTGGTCCCAGTGTCTATTATTGCCACTTTATTCTCATTTGTACCCAATGTTTAGCTCCCACTTATAAGTGAGAATATGTAGTGTTTGGTTTTCTGTTTCTATGTTCATTCACTTAGGGTAATGGCTTCCAGCTGCCTCCATGTTACTACACAGACATTATTTTTTTCTTTTTGTGTTGGGTAGTATTCCATGCTGTAGATATACCACATTTTCTTTATCCAATCCACTGCTGAGGGGCACCTAGGTTGATTCATGTCTTTGTATTGTGAAAAGGGTGCTGGTGAACATACAAGTGCATGTGTCCTTTTGTAGACCCTGGTTAAAATCCCTACTCTCCACTACCTTTGTGTTTCTCCACTTGGGGAGGTATATTAAACTTTCCTCAGTGGTAGAATTGCTACCTGCAGTTTTCTGACACTCAGCATGTGTTGTGTTAAAGATTCTACCTTAAGAGGGGCCAGGCGCAGTGGCTCACGCCTATAATCCCACCAGCACTTCGGGAGGCCAAGACGGGTGGATCACGAGGTCAGGAGATCAAGACCATCCTGGTTAACACGGTGAAACCTCGTCTCTACTAAAAACACACAAAAAATTAGCCAGGTGTGGTGGCGGCGCCTGTAGTTCCAGCTACTTGGGAGGCTGAGGCAGGAGAATGGTGTGAACCTGGGAGGTGGAGCTTGCAGTGAGCCGAGATCAAGCCACTGCACTCCAGGCTGGGCGACAGAGCGAGACTCCATCTCAAAAAAAAAAAGAAAGAAAGAAAGAAAAAAAAGATTCCACCTTAAGGTAGAGGCTGGAGGTGAAATAGCATTAGAAGGAGTTATCAGGGATTTGTCTTCAGATTTAACATTGACGACAAGTTTGCTGCTACAGAACTGCTCTTTTGTAAGTAGCAAATTGTTATTTTCCTTGTATTTGTGCTAATATCTGGCCCTGGAAAATCTCTGATAAAAGGCAGGAAAAGGAGCCCCTGATACTTGTTTCCAAGGGGAAGGATTCCCCAGGAAACCCTCACTCTCCTTATACTATCCAGCCGGAGTCACCTCTTTGGACTGTCGCTAGAATCCTGCAGAGCAAAGAAAGCAAAAGGGTTTAAAATGGGGGGACATGGAGAGAGGCTTAAGCAGCCTGGGAGGAATTCTGCAGAAAGAAAGTGACTGTTGTCTTTCCTTCTGAAGCTCGTTTTTGTTGCCCAGTCTGGCTGGAAGCAGCAGGGCCTGAACTTCAGCCAAGGGACAAAGGGCTTTTTTGGCTAAGAGAAGTACAATTGTGGTCATGATGGGCCAAAACAGGAGGGAAGCATTTTATGGGGTAACAGGGCCTCCCAAATGTCAGAATTGGTGCCTGCAGGATGTAATTTAATTCTGTAAGCACTTAGTAAGCACCTGCTTTGTTCCAGGCATACTCACATGATTAAGAGACAATCCCAGGGCCCAGAGAATTCCCAAATTAGTAGAGGAGTCTTTCATTCCATTTATTCATTTATTTATTTAATATCTTACTACTTTGGCCATATAATTCAGTAATTAAGAACAAAGCCTTGAAATAAGAGAGTCAGGTTTATTCATTCATTCAGGAAAGATTTATTCAGTGCCCACTTAGGGCCCAAAACTGCTCACCACCTTAAAGAGAAAAAGGCAGACAAAATATAGATCCCTACCCTCAAGGACATTGACTGGTTGGGGCTTGTGAGGGGAGACAGACAATGAACAATAAGCATAACAAATAAATTGCACAGTATGTTAGAAGCTGGCCAGTACTAAGGGAAAAAGAAAACACAGCCAGCGGCCCAGGAATTTCGAATGCCGTGTTCAATAAGGCTGTCAAGGTGAACCTTACTGAGAGGCCCACAGGTGAGCAGAGACCAGGAGCAGTGAGAGAGTTGGGCGGGCCTGTGGACATGGAGTAGGGGAGGGAAAGCAAGGCGGAGACAGGGACAGCTAGATACAAGGCCCGAAAGAGAGGCCATGCCTGTTCTGTCCAGGGCCAGCGAGGAAGCCCAGGAGGTAGGCAAAGAGTGGGAGGGGAGAGTAGTAAGAGAGTTAAGGTTACGGGCAGAGTATGCAGGGCCATAAGGGCCATGGTAGGATTTCTGCCTTTATTGAGTGACATGAACAGCCCTGGCAGGGGTTTGGAAGACAAGTGTCAGGATCTATCTCGTGTTTTAACAGAATCACTCTTGTGACTATGGTGGGAATAGACCTTAAGTGTATAAAGCTGGAGGCAGGGAGACCTACTAGATGGCCGTTGCAGCAATCCTGGGGAGAGGTGACAGCAGTTCAGACCAAAATAGTAATAGTGGAGGTGATGAGAAGTGGCTGAATCCTGAATATATTTTGAAAGCTGAAACAAGTTTCTATGAATTGACTCTAGGGACTCCAAGAGAAAAGGACGAGTTGATGATATATTATAAGGTTAGCGGCCTGAGCCTATCAGGACTATTAAAGAGGTCCATTAAAGTGTGATCTTGGACAAGTCTGTAAACTTCCATGTTCTTCTTTGTAAAACAGAGAATAATGATATCAACATTATAGGGTTGTCATGAATATTAAAAGAGATAATACATGCAAATCATTTGGCTTGTGAAGAGGGCACATAATAAAGGTAGATAACCAACTGATTAATCTTACAGCACGTTCAAGGCACCAGAACAACAGTTTGAGGGATTTTGACAAAGATGGAACAAGAATGAGGTGGAATAGGGGTGACTGAAATGCATGAGGAGACTGCAGTTTTATTCTCCTGACTACTCCTAACCACTTTATTACCTTTAGTAAGTCTCTTAGCCTCACTCTACCGCAATTTCTCAATATATAAAACAAGAGGGAAGTTGATCAACATCAAAGATCTGCAAACAAATCCACCTTGTGTTTTTGCGAATAAAGTTTTATTACAACGCAGTCATGCTTATTTTTCTATGTATTGTCCATGACAGCTCTCCTGCTACAACAGCATCGTTAAATAGTTATGACAGAGACTGTACAGCCTCCAAAGGTTTAAATTACATCTGGCCAAGTACAGAAAAAGTTTGCAGGCTCTGGTCTAGAGTGCTGTTTCTCACATGGCTATTAGATATAAACATGACATGGCTAGGCACAGATGTGCCCACAGACAGAAAGTGTGAAATCTTTTCTTCAGATGAAGTCTTAGCCAGAAGCCTAATAAATAACAGAAAGTGTGACTCTGACCTGGCTGATGCGTAGAAGGGGTAGGAGAGATATGAACGATGTCGATTCTATCTCGGGCTCTGACCATTCTCACACCCTGGGTCAACCCTGAGGCACCTTCTCTTCATCCTTGGGATGAAACACAGTTTGAAAGACAGGAATCTCAGATCATCTCTAGGGTCTATTCCAGGTCTCTACTTATCAAGGAGACCATGCCAAATAAACTATATAGATTGGATAACACTTATGTTAAAAGCCTTAAAACTGGTTTTTCAGTTTTGAGAAATGAACTGAGAAGTTCATTTTATACTGGATAAGGTCAAAATTCACTTCTTGTTGTGGCAGACATTGTCAACTTCGCGAGCTAGAGAGGGGTAGCATTTCCACATTCCCAGCTTCTCCCTAATGAGCAATTAGGATATTAAGTGTCTGCCTATTACTTTGTCTTAATATAATGGAACCCCTGAAAATTTTCAACTTCAATCGATTTTGACTTTTCTAATAAACTTCTATCAGGAAGAATCTTCCCTACTCTAACTTCTTCTATTTTCCTTCAGACTTGGATACCTGTGTGTTATAGATTGAATGTCGTGTCCCCTCAAAATTCATATATCGAAGCCCTAATTCCCAATGTGATGGTATTTGGAGATGGACCCTTTGGGAAGTAATTAGAGTTAGATGATTTCATGAGGGTGGGGTCCTTATGATGGGTTTAGTGTCCTTATTAGAAGAATCAGCAGAGAGCTCGCTCCCTTTTCCTCTTTCTCTTTGCCATGTGAGGACACAGCGAAGATGGCTCTCTGCACCCCTGGAAGGGAGACTTTGCCAAATAGGCCGTCACCCTGATTATGGACTTCTAGCCTCCAGAACGGTGAGAAAATAAATTTCTGCTATGTAAGGCACCCAGTCTATGGTATTTTGTTACTAAGACACCGTACCTCCAGTTCAACCAGCTTACCAATTAGTCTCTCACCTCCCCATTCAAATAATCCTTGCAAATCCACATCTCACAAGAAATGTTGCTGATTTAACTAATGCTCTCTCTTTAATGCTAGTCTAAAACTGACAACCACCTGTTAGTCAACACCAACAGGCTCTCCCACACAAATATTCTGTTACTAACGTCCAAAATAAATTAACCACCCCCCATTTCCTCCTCCATACTCATCTTCCCTTCCTCACTTCTATTAATGTCACCATCATTCTCCCAGTCACCTAAATTAACACACTTAAGATTCTATTTTATACCCCTGACCCTCTGCCCCACAAATGCCATCAACAGTATTTATTTTCTCTCCATTATACATTTTGCATTCATCTCATCTACTTCACTTCTACCACCATTTTCTGCCTCAAATCTTGGTCACCTCTCCCTTTATTATATTGGTCTTCTAATTCAGGTCCCTGGTTTCAATTACTGTCTCTTCAAGTCCTCTTTCACTAGACTTCCAGATACATCATTTTAACTGCAAATCCGATGATATCACTCCTCTATTCTCTATTGCTGGTATAATAAAGTCAGACACTTGTTTCTCATTTTAACCTAAATTTGAATTCTATCTACCTTCTTATTTTTAATTCACACTATTCTCCTTTACATATTTGACATGCAAATTTGAAGGAGATTGTCACTCTCTACTAAACCTTGCCCTTCTTTCCCTCTGGATTCTTCCTATATTACCTCCTTGAGCTTTGCTGCATGTCCAAATCTTCCAAAGCCCAATCAAGCTCTTTTACTTGATGGTGTCTCCTCTGGTCCCCTCTCCCTATCTTTCAAATACTCTCAACATTTTAACATTTACTTAAATATATATATATAATATATATACACTTATGTATGTGTGTATATATAAAATAAATATATATACACATGTATACACACATATATATACATACATATATACATACACATACCATTCCTATGACAAAAAGATTCATTATAGGTAATAAATGATGGGTATTCTAAATATTATTATCATCTTCATCTATGCATGTTTGATATAAAGTGTCTCCTAATACCAGAGCATGGTAGAGATGGCTTACTCTTCACCCAAAATTTCTGCTCTTTCTTCTACAGAATAGAGCTATCTCTGGGAAGGCATTGCTCAGCCAAGGACTACACTTCCCTTGCCTTTTTGCATCAGTGAGGGACCATTTGACTGGTCTTGCAGTGGAATATGAATACAAGTGATGTATGTCCGGGTGATGGTGATTAAGATGTGGATGTTGCTTTTCTACTCTCTTGTTTCTTTTCTACTGGCTGGAGGCAGAGAACTCTGGGATCTTAGGAAATTGCGGAACCCCAAGATGGGAAGAGTCTGGGTCTCTGAATCACTATTTGAAGGGAAGTTGTCTACATGAAGCAGAAACACCCCTATTAGATTCTCGGCTGAGAAGGAAATAACTTTTCTTGTATTAAGCCACCAAAATACGGGAGTTTATTTGTTAGAGAAGCTAGTATTATCTTAATGAACAGAATATGCTAAACGCTGAAGGTACCAGGGATAAACAACAGGCAGGTAAAATTTAGAACACAGTAAAAATCTAGCCATTATGAAGATGTAGTTAAAATATTGAGAGTATTTGAAGGACAGGGAGAGGGGACCAGAGGAGACACCGTCAAGTAAAAGGGCTTGACTGGGCCTTGGAAGATTTGGACATGCAGCAGAGCTCAAAGAGGTAGTACAGGAAGAAGCCAGAGCAAAATAAGAGCAAGGTTTCAGTAGAGTGACTATCTCCTTCAAATTTGCATGTCAAGTATATAAAGGGGAATAGTGACAATTAAAGATAAGAAGATAGATAGAATTCAAATTTAGGTTGAAATGAGAAAAAAGAGTCTGGCTTTATTATACTATCAATGGAGAATAGAGGAGCGATATCATCAGATTTGCAGTTCAAGAAAATTTATCTGGAAGTCTTATGAAAGAGGACTTGAGGAGAGAGTAATTGAAACAAAGGACATGAATTAGAATACTAATATAATAAACGGAGAGGTGACCAAGATTTGAGCTAGAAAATGGGGATAGAAATGAAGTAGATGAGATGAATGCAAAATATATAATGGTGATAGAAAAATAAATACTGTTGGAAAAATATAATTTAAATTAAATATTATATACTATAATATTTAATATATATTAAATATTTTCAACACAAAGATATATATTAAAATATATAAAATACATATCACATATTATATATTAACAACATAATACATAATTTATATAATATAAATATATTGTAGATAATATAATAATATATATTATTTCAAACACAAATAATTTAATGATAATTGTAACTTAAAGATAATGCTAATTATTTTTGAGATGAGGAAGCTTTGTTTCATAATGTTAAGAAATGACAATTATAAAAGTGCCAGGTACAGTGGCACACATCTGTAGTCCCAACTACTTGTGAGGCTGAGGCAAGAGGGTCACTTGAGCCCAGAAGTTTGAGGCTATAATGCTCTATGATCATGCCTGTGAACAGCCACTGTACTCCAGCTTGGGCAACATAGTGAGTCCCTGTCTCTAAAAATATTAATAATAATAATAAAAGCAGTACTCATTGAGCATTGATTATGAAATGGACTAAGGACTTCACATACAAGGTTACTCAAGTTTACAAGTTGTTGAATGAGGTTTTAAACCCAGACCTACCTGTCTCTAAAGACCATGTTTTATCCATTACTAGTTTAGGCTTTCCTTCATGTTATAGAGCTAAAATATACATAAAAATAGAAGTTAATATTTAAGGAGTCCTTCCTATTTGCCAGCCTCAAGTTTATACTTTACATGTATTATGAAATTTAATCTACAACACACACACATACACACACGTATATACATACATAGGTATGTATACTATGTGTATATATACAAATATGTGAATATATACATATATCCACATATCTGTGTGTACATATATTTACATATACACAGTTTACCCTCGAACAATGTGGGGGCTGGGGATGCTGACCCCCACCCACAGTCGTAAGTCCCAATATGATTTTTTAACTCCCCACAGACTTAACTACTAATAGCCTACAGTTGACTGGAAGCCTTATTGAAAACATAAACAGTCAATTAACAAGTAATATTACAAGAAACATGTAATATTTCGCATGTTACATGTATTATATACCATATTTTTACAACATAGGAAGCTAGAGAAAAGAAACTATTATTTAGAAAAGTATAAGAAAGAGAAAATATATGTACTATTCCTTGAGTGTAAATGGATCATCATAACGGCCTTCGTCCTCATTATTTTCATGTTGCGCAGGCTGAGGAGGAGGACAACAAAGACAAAGGGCTGGTCTTACTGTCTCAGGGGTGGCAGAGGTGGAAGCAAACTCATATATAAGTGGACTCACACAGTTCAAACCCATGTTGTTCAAGGATCAACTGTATGTATAATAGAATCATAATCTATAGTTTATATATGTATGTATATATGTATATACTATATAGTACCATTATCATATTCTTTATACATATGAGGAAACTCAAGACCAGAGAGACTAACTTACTTTTCAAGGTCCAGTGAGCAAGTGGTCCTGCAAATGTGAACTTCGGCAGCTAGAACACTAAGGACAAAGGTTTGCCACCTGGTAAGTCTTTGTGTTTGCAGGCCTGTGTGTCTCTGCTGACATGAGACCATGAGGTCATTAAGCACCAGAACTGTGCTGTATTTATTATTATATTCCCCGTACCTAACATTGCCTGGCACGCTTCAATAAATATTTGTTGAATGGAACTGATGAAGTTCAGGGAAAATTGTTACCAAAGTAGAACTACCATTTAGAGTCTGTGAGATTAGAGGAGGAGTAACAATTTCTGCCAGAAAAAGAAAACAGCCTGGCATTTCAAGAAGCAAATTGAAGTCCAAATGTTTAGTGGACTTCTCAGTGTTTGTCTTCTTGGGGAACTTCTGCGTTTCCAGCAGTGGGTCAGGACTGGAAAACTATATGCAGTAAGGAGGTCACTCTATCTCACCCAGGCTGTCAAGAACAACCTTATAACCCTCTCATTGTGTGCCTCTCAGGCAAACACTGCTCAAGGACTCCAGAAACAGAAAAATGCTTTGATTATATTGGAAGTTTGGGGAATATGTTTGAGAAAGAGTTAAATCCCAGGTCTTCAAAAGTTCATCTTTTATGTTTGAAGCATTAAAAAAAAAAAAAAAATTGAGGCCAGTGTGAAGAAGGCCATAAGATTTCCTAATGAGGTGACCTAGATTCATAAGCATAAAATGAATAATTAAGATTGGGGGGGGCATTAGGTAATACAAAGTTTGGTCATATATAGTATCCAAATTAGACCCACTCCAAATCTTACTTTTTTTTTTTTTTTTTTTTTTTAGTGAAAGGCAGTGGGTTTGCATTTGGTTGTTGGCTTTTGATTTTGTTGTTGTCATTGTTGCTATTATGTTTGTTTTCAAAGAACTGCTCTTTAAGTTTTCTGTGAAGATGGTATATTGTGTTCACACTTTGTTTCTCTTTTCCAAACAATAGAACTGACAAAGAAAAATATGCATGTGTGTGGACGCATGCATGCATGCACATGCAAAAAGACACAGGAGTAACGGGGGAGAAAAGATGACTTATCTCAGATAAGGAAAGGAACAAAGACACAAATGAGTGAGAGAGAATATAGTCAAGGGCCAGGAGTGGTGGCTCATGCCTGTAATCCCAGCATTTTGGGAGGCCAAGCCAGGTGGATCACTTGAGGTCAGGAGTTCGAAACCAGACTGGCCAACATGGCAAAACCCCGTCTCTACTAAAAATACAAAAGTTAGCTGGGTGTGATGGCACACACCTGTAATCACAGCTACTCGGGAGGCTGAGGCAGGAGAATCACCTGAACCCGGGAAGCAGAGTTTGCAGTGAGCTGAGATCACACTACTGCACTCCAGGCTGGATGACAGAGGGAGACTCTGTCTCGAAAGAAAAAAGACCAATTTGAGAAATCGAGAATATAGCCAAGAGTCTCCTGGTCTCTGGACCTGGGGCTCAGCAGTGGGGCAAAGGGTTCAGATCCCACAGAGTGATGATCATAAAACTTAAGCCATCCAAGATGGAAAATCAGGGCTAGGCTCACTGCTTAGAGCTAGTGATATACATATAGGGTTTTCCCACTTATAAATAAGAGGGAAAATCCCCGCTTCCCAGCCCTACCTGGTGCTATGGATTTTAGCAGGCTTCCAGCCCAAGAGAGACTGGAGGGCACAGTCACCACCTCATAATTAGAAATGGAACCAAGCTTATTTGGAGATTGGCTTTACAATATTCCCATTATTGTTGTGTGTGAAACAGGGTGCCTGAAATGCTATGGTGAGACCTAGAGACCTATATGGGCCTGAAGGCAAGGGGAAGACAATTTTTAAATCATTAGGTAGGACAGAATTAATATAGATAGAGACAGAAAAGAATGAATAAAATTCTCTCATTTAACCCTAGCCTTATTTCCTAGCCTAACCCTAACAGAATAGAAACCAGGAATCAGAAATGCCAGATACTTCTGACACTGGAGATATAGTAAAACAAAGAATAAAGGTGTGTGTGAGAAGCAGTTCGACTCCTAGGATGCCTCATAAACCCCAAATGAGATAACTACTCTCCTCATTTCCACGTACACTCAGGGCCTCAAAATATGACATTTATCACTTGAACCGTGAAATCCAATGCCTCTGGACTCAGTGATACCAGGTACAGCTGAGGGAAGAGTGCAGAATTAAAAATGCTCAAAAGGAGAGCTCAGTTCCCTTTTTCACTCAACTCCCAGAAGGTCATCATCTAGGTTTACAAGCCCAGGCAGTAGCCTTGAGGATTCTGGACTGTTGACCCCAGGTGAAAAGATATGTAGTTACTGGAGTATTCTCATTCTGCAAGGAACTAGTTGACTCTCTGCTTGGTACCCAATAATGAAGCCCATCATTCAGGAAGTTCTCACCCCATGTGTTGGCCATTCAATGAACTTTTAAGTGCCTCATCTCTCAATATAAATGGACAGCAAAAAACTTGTCAGTTTTTTGAAGAATACTTCCAACATGATAGATAGATGAAAATAATTGTTTAAAAGTATCAAAAATAGAGAAAATACAGTAAGTAAGAATGAAAGTTTTTAAAATGTCTCAAAGAGGTAAAACATATTACATTCATGCAACAAGAACAAATACTATTTGGACAACATGGAAAAAAAGAGTTCTTTGAAATTAAAAATATGACAGCAAAAATTTTAAATCCAATTTAGTATTTGAAAGATAAATCTGAAGAAATCTCCTAAAATGAAGTCCAAAGAGCTAAAAATAGGAAATTTTTTAAAATAAAAGATCCTTTTTGGAGGACCAATAGCTAAATATTAGGAGTTCCAGAAAGAAAGATTAAACACAGGGAAAGAAATAATAACAAAACAGTACAAGAATTTCCCATGATTAAAGGATATGGATCTAGAGATTAAAAGACCCCATTCAGAGTCTAGTACACTCTGAACACAAGAAACAAAAACAAACTCTCACCAGGGCATGGTATTATGAAATGTTAGAACAGTGAAGGTAAATAAAAGACTTAGGATCCATAGAGGAGAAAAGCATACAATTTTATATACTCATGTATGAGAGTGGCACTGAACTTTTTTACAGGAACACCAGATTCTACAAGACAATGGAGAAATATCTTCAAATGTGAAGAGAGGGGTAGTGATTTTAAACTTAGAAGTCTATACCAGGGCAAACCATCAACCAAATGTGAAGGTCAAAAGAAGAATTTTCCAAACTGGCAATATGTTTAAAAACTACCTGCCATGAATTCTTTCTTTTTTAAACTTTTATTTTAGCTTTGGGGGTACATGTGAAAGTTTATTATATACATAACCTCATGTCATGAGAGTTTGTTGTACAGATTATTTCATCACCCAAGTATTAAGCCTAGTATCCAATAGTCATTTTTTCTGCTCCTCTCACTCCTCGTGACCCCCACTCTCAAACAGACCCAGTGTCTGTTGTTCCTTTCCTTGTATTCACGCCATGTATTCTTATTCAGAAAGAAGATGAAGGTTATGTTCTACCAAACAAAGCCATTAACCTAAAAAGAGAAAGCAAGGAATGAAAAACTACCCTGAACTCCAATCCAGGAGAGATGCAAAGGTAAGGTAATTCTCGTGATGATGGTAAAGGATGTCCCCAGTCAACAGCTGCTCACAAAAATGTAAGGCTTCAAAGAAAACAAACCCGTCTTTTTCTGTCTAATTATTCCATACACCTCCACGTGTGATATATTGCCTGAATTTATCTGAATATACTGAAAAAATGATTGTACTTTGTGACTTTTAGAATCAATTAATGATAGGTAACATGGAAAACCTAGGCATATAAGAAGTGAAGAATGTGTTATCTCTATAGTAAATAATATATAAACTATATACATATATATACAAACAAAATATATAGATCTTGTATCTAGAAATCTTGCTGAACTTCTAAAAACGTTCTAAATAGTTCTATAAATTATCTTTGGGTTTCTATGAGAAAATGTTACTGAGAGAAATAATAATTTATTCATTTCTAATTTTATAACTCTTATTTCTTTCCTTATTGCATTGTCTAGGGCCTCAAATAGAAGTCAAAAAGAAGCAGCTTTATTTTATTTCTTCACTTAATTTGAATGCTTCTAAAGATACATTATATTAACTCATTATATACAAACTCATTATATACAAACTCAATAAGAAATTCTAGCATAAGTGTAAAAATAACGATCTCTTTAAAAATGTTTATCACATCATGTTTGTAATAAGATGTTAGAAACCACTTAAATGTTGGCCAACAGAAAACTATTAAATTGTATAATGTTATAAACAAAATAAAAATGAACTAGAACTAGATATGTTAAAATGAATAAATCTCAAAATGTAACAAAATTCAAATGTTAAAAACAGAATGTTGATATATTTAAATTTGAAAAATACATTATTAATACCTATAGGTTAGAATAGTTACAATGTTAGTTTTAATTGCTAGACATAAAGACTGAAGAAATAAACAACAAACATGACAGCCTGTTTTTCTCTCATGTAAAAGACACGCAGAGAGATAGACCATCTAAGGTTTACATATGGCCAACCCACAAGAAAATCAGTCCCAGCATTCTTCCATCTGTATCTCTGCCCTTCTCAGACAATGTCTTTCATCCTAGGATCCTAGATGCTTGCTATAACTCTAACCATTATATCAAAGTTCCAGTGGCAGGATGGAGAAAGAGGCAAAGGAGATGTTTTTCTTTATTTCTAAGGATATTTCCTTTTAGTTACACACAACACTACTACCCAATCTTAATGGCCAAATCTTGGTACTACAGTATTGTGAGGGCAACTGGGAAACATACTCTTCCCTTTAAAAATCAAGATTTATCTGTTCCAAAGAAGAGAAGAATAGATTATGGTGAGCAATTAGGTAATGATAAACACCCAATTCACAATAACATTCTGATGGGATTCGGCAATTATCTCTGATGAATGAGAACATAAAACGGGACGGAAAAGAAACACAGAGGGGTTCAACTGTACTTCTGATTATTTTCTTCTTAATAAATATTATTTGGAGCAAATATTTCGAAAATATTAAGATTTGACATAGCAAGGTGGTAATATTTGTCATATTCATTTTTGCTTTCTCCACATTTATAATATTCCATGTAATAAAAAATTAACTTAATGTTCAAATGGCTAATTTTGCACCATTGTTCTTTTATTTTAAAAAGGTAATCTAAGCTTCTACATACATATACACAAAAAACTTAGACTACATAAGCTATACTTAGAAGACACAAGCTTCATTACAAACTCTCTTATATGAGGCTTCAGTTATTTTGACTTTAAAATAAAATCCTAGATTCATCAAATATCTCAAGTTCTGGCTGCCCCTAATAAATCCTTGTTGTTGTTATTAATCAGCATTAGGTGAACTCCTACTATTAATACATGGAGATAACTGATCACAAGGCATTCTTCCAAACAATGCATCATAGAATATACCCTGGGTGTCAATTGCCTAAATTTCTGGTTCCTCATACAAAGGCTGATGCATTCCCCTATTGATTGAAATTGTAGTTATAGGAAGAAAAGTGGAAATAAGACTCTTCTGATAAGCATGGAAGACCATGAATACATTATTTCACTCCTCTTATGACAAAGATCTGTTTAAGTTCACCCTACAGATCTCTGCTTAGTTGACACTTCGACCAAGAACTTAACCATGAATACATTATTTCACTCCTTTTATGACGAAGACCTGTTTGAGTTCACCCTACAGATATCTGCTTAGTTGACGCTTCAACCAAGGACTTTATGACACCCCACCACCACCACCACACATAGATTACATTAGGTGCTGATTCTTTTAAACTGCTATGGCGGTCCATAATTGCTTGTATCTTGCACTTCCCTATGCCACCTATCCCATATCCTTCCCTATACTCTGAATGCCTGTTTACTTGTTCGTTTGCCCCATAAGACCCCAGATTTCCTTGAAAGAAGGTGTACTGTTTGGATCACTGTGGTATTCCCAACACATAGCCCAGGGAATGGTACATAGGTGTTCAATAAATATTTTCTAAATAAATGAGTAACTGAATGTCACTCTTCTCTCTCTGGTATTGTCCTAAACACTGGTGTTGCTGCTTAGTCAGGATAAAGACCCTTGTGGTCCAAAGGCTTCCTTTGTTACATCTAATTTACATGACTATAAAACACTGTGGAAAGCCCAATTGCCAGAAACTCACCCCTGCATGTTCATTTTACAGTAAGTGCTTTTGGAATTTCCCTCAACAAAAATATCAGAATTTAGAGGTCTCAATTGCTGGGAAAACAATTCCCACTACCAATGGAAGAGTCATGAGGCACAGCAATTCACATCATCCTACTAAAGGATTTAGTGTGGATAATGGATTACTGGAATTCCTACATTATGAAGAGAAATGGTAAAGAACAAAATCTCTGTTCGATGTTCAGGCGCCTCATTCATTTCCTGTTTTTCCAGTAAGTTCACATTAGACACAACCCTTAACCTTTTCAGATCTCATCTCTTGTGGAGATACATGCGTCTTCCCAAAGCATTACAAAATCAGAGCCTGAAGCATCTCAGACTACATGATTCCTTAACCTTTTCTGGCTCCTACTTCTCAAAATCACACTATTAAAAATTTGGGGTTCCACCCACCTTTTACAAAGAAGGCAATATATTTAAGGAAACTGTTGTTATATTTATTAGGTATATTAAGCTTAAGGACTTAAAAATCACAAGACATATTGTTGATAATATTGTTGTTACTGTTCATAGTGCAATAGTGTTCCTTCAAAATTCATGTCCACACAGAACCTCAGAATGTGATATTTTTAAATAGTGTCTTTGAAGATGTAATTAATTCAAGATCTCAAGATGAAATTATCCTGGATATAGGGTAGATCCTTTGTCCAAAAACTGGTGTCTTTATAAGAAGGGAGGACACAGAGAAACACTCAGGGAAAAGACCATGTGAAAATACAGAGACAGAGATTGGAGTTATGTTGCCACAAGCCAAATAACCCCAGGACCCACTAGAATCTGAAAGGGCCAAGGAAATTCCTTACCTTCAGCCTTCATAGGAAACATGGCTCTGCTAATACCTTGATTTCAACCTTCTAGCCTCCAGACCTGTGAGAGAGTAAAATTGTTGTTTTACCCAGTTTGTAGTACTTTGTTATGGTAGCCCTAAGAAACTAGTTTGGTTTGAAAACACCAAAACCAGCTGTTTGTTGCAAATGGTAAAAATGTTATGTCTATGCAAAACACAATAATAAGAAATGATGTTATCACTGGGAAGCGTATTAGGAAAAAAGAAATTCTTAAGAAGCATTAGGAAACCTTGGTTCCACCCAGGTCCCACCATCTGTGGTAAGTATTGAACTAAAAAGTACTTATTAGGTGGATAATCAGTGTTCATCTCAAATGACCAGTAAAGGCAGCCAATTACACAAATACAACAAGACTAAACATTTCAGAATTTTTTTAAAACAGAGTAAAGGGAATAATCACCCAGCAATTTATCATTCTGTTGGTCAGCACTAGCATTTTGTTGACATTTCTTCCTGGGAGATGTTTCTTCCACATCCAAAGTTATGTTCAAGCTTTAAATATATGTTCTACCTTTAACATTTAGCATTGTAGCAAACCACATTGTTATAAACTTATTCACAGAAAAAAGTCAAACTTTATTGATATACAATTGATAAAACGCTAAATCACATTTTATTGAAACCTACATAGATAAAATGTAATATTTCATTGAGAGGTTCTTACATAATTTACTTCAAGTATTCCTTATTGATGGACACAGATCATTTTCATTGTTTTTTCTACTACAAATAGTTATCCAGTAAATATCTTGTTTCAGAACTTTTAACAATATTTATGATTATTTTCTTGGGATTAGTTCTAAAAAATTAAAAGGAGAAAAGACTCCTGGGTCAGGCAGTATAAAAAATTTAAAGGCAAAATACTTTCTAAAAAAGAGTATATCAATTCATACTTCAACCAGCAGTGTGTGAAGGTGAGAACAGAAAATGGTAGTCTACATACTGAAATATTTACTAACTTCATAAGCAATAAATGACACATTATTTTAATTTGTATTTTTTAGAGACTGGCATAAAAGAAAAACACAAATGCCTATGTTATGACCTAGCAATTCCACTCCTAAATGCATTTATACATCCACCAATTCACTCCCAAGCATATAACCAGGAGAAATGAGTGGTGTGTTCACAATAGCTGTTTCATTCATAATAGTCAAACACTGGAAACAACCCAAATGTCCCTCATCAGCAGAATGTACACGTAAATTGTGGTATATTCATAAAATGAAATATTACAGAAAGATTTTTAAAAGAACAAACTACTACCACGTATCTCACAGGCATCACATTACATGAAAGAAGCCAGAAACAAAGGAAAAAAATACTGTTTAATTTCATTTATATGGAGTTCAAGATCAGGTAAATGTAGCTAATAGAAATTGAAATCAGAATAGTGATGGAGGAAGTGAAGAGTATTAGTACTGACTGGGAAACGGCATGGAAGTGGCTGTGAGGTATTGGAAAATTTGTAATTCTTAATCTGGGTGGTGCACAGATGAGCATATGAAGGTATAAAAACACACTGCATGTGAGCTGAGATCCGGCCACTGCACTCCAGCCCGGGCGACAGAGCAAGACTCCGTCTCAAAAAAAATCAAAACACTGCATTTAAAATTAGTTCAATTTATTACGCGATAGTTTTACCTTTATGGAAAAGAAAGAATTAAAAAAAAAAAAAAAAAAAAAAAAAAACAAAGTGTGAATTTTGAAGGACATTACAAGTAGATGAATCTACCTGTGAAGGTCCTTTAAGATAAATGGTTCATTGCTCCATTTACCTTAAAGTGAGAATTGGCTTCTGGATGATATCATGCTTTTCTGTTCAGGGAGTTTGGTAATGAACTCACTGAACTATTTACACATATGTTTGAAGGTTACAGAAAACTGGACTTGTGCCCAAAAGACTTAGAGAGTCAAGAAAGTCGTCTTAGCAATTACCATCTGGCAAATCTACCACTTCAATTATTATTTAAATAACTCTTTTAGAGACAAAATCGTAAGCATAAAAAGAAAAAAGCATACTAAAATCTTCAGTAACTGGAGAATGGTACAAACACTAGGAATCAGAAATGCATTCTAATCCAAGTTTTATAGTAAATGATTTCCATAGCACCGCACTTCTCTGGATTTCTATCTTTATTTGTTTATTTTTTTCAGTCCCTTTCGGTGCCTCCAAATCTTCCACTCGTCTAAATGTTGGTGTGCTTCAGGGCACCATCTCCCTAGATAATTGCATATAATTCCATGACTTAAGTACCATATATAAGCCAATGTCTCCCAAATTTATATCTCCACACATGACCTCTCACCTAAACTTCACACTCAAAAATGTAACTTCCTGCTTAACATCCTCATTAGATATTTAATAGGCATCTCCAATTTAAGGCCTTGATTTTCCATACACACTTGAGTCTCCAAAATGTATTCCTCCTCCAACTTCTCCAACTGAGGACAAAGTTAACCACACTGCTCAAAGCCCCCTACCCAGAAATAGAAGAATCATAAAACTGGGAAAGCCCTTTCCCATTTTTGCTTTTAGGGCGAAGTCTCTCCAAACAAGAAAGAAAGCTTCATCAGTGTAAGCAATTTGTTTTGTTAATTGCTAACATCACCGGTGACTAGAACAATGCCTGGCATGTTTTAGGAACATGATAGGAACATGTAGGATCAATGAATGAATGATATATTGAACATCATAATTTCCTAATTGGAATAACTTCTAATTATATATAAAGACCCATCTTTAGTAGTACTTTCATTTAGTCATTGGATTGTTGTGAGGTTCAAATAAATTACATTATAGAAAATGTCTTTTTTTTTTTTTGGCAATAAAATGGTAGATTGCTCTACTAGTCTCTGCAGAACAATGGCTTTCCAGCTCTGACATTGTCATTTGTAGGTGAAAGTGGGAAGGTTTGTGTTTAAATCTGGACTCTGGATTTAATTGGAGGGACCTCAATTAATTGGAGAACCTTGGATTATGTGTTTAATCTCTCTGGTACGCTCATCCATAAATTGAATATAAGTAAATCTGCCTCATAAGATTGTATTACAAATTACTTTAAATGATACAATATTTATGAGAGTGCGAAACAAGTACAAGGTCCTCAGAAAATAACAACAACAACAACAAAAATGATGACAGCAATTGCCATCCTGACTGGCATGAGATGGTATCTCATTGTGGTTTTGATTTGCATTTCTCTAATGACCAGTGATGTTGAGCTTTTTTTTCATGTTTGTTGGCCGCATGAATGTCTTCTTTTGAGAAGTGTCACTTTATGTCTTTTGCCCACTTTTTAATGGGGTTGTTTTTCCTTGTAAATTTGGTTAAGTTCCTTGTAGATTCTGGATGTGAGACCTTTGTCAGATGGATAGATTGCAAAAATTTTCTCCTACACTCTGTAGGTTGCCTTTTTGCTCTGATGATAGTTTCTTTCCCTGTGCAGAAGCTCTTTAGTATAATTATATTCCATTTGTCAATTTTTGCTTTTGTTGTAATTGCTTTTGGCAATCTCATCATGAAATCTTTGCCCTTACATATTTCCTGAATGGTATTGCCTAGAAAAATAGCTAATGCATGCTAGGCTTAACACCTAGGTGACAGATTGATAGGTGCAGCAAACCACCATGGCACACATTTACCTATGTAACAAACCTGCACATCCTGCACATGTACCCCAGAATTTAAGATAAAAATTAAAGAAAAATCATGACAATAACAGAAAAACAATGTTTGTGTGAATTATACCGTTATCATGATGTTTCCTTGAGGGGCCAAGTATATTTTAAAATAATTTTATCAATTTTTATAAAGTAGTACATATTTACTGTAGAAATGGTAAATCATACCTACAAATAGTTTTTAAATGAAACTTACCTAGAACCCTGTCTCCGAGACACAATCCCTGCTGACATTTTGGCTATACATTCTCCAAATCTTTCTTTACTTCCTCCTTTCCTTTCCTCCCTCTCTCCCTCCATTGCTCCTCTTCCTCTTCCTCTTCCTCTTCCTCTTCCTCTTCCTCTCTCTCTCTGGCTGGAGTGCAGTGGTGAGATCATAGCTCACTGCATGCAACCTCCATCCCTTGGGCTCAAGTGATTCTCCCACCTTTGGATCACAGGCGCACACCACAGTGCCCTGCTAATTTCTTTATTTTTTGTAGAGACAGGGTTTCGCCATGTTTCCCAGGCTGGTCTCAAACTCCTGGGCTCAGATGATCCACCTGCCTCAGCCTGCCAAAGTGCCGGGATTACAATCATGAGCTACCTCTTCCAGCCCTTCAAGTCTTTTTAACAAGCGTATCGGCAGGGCGCGGTGGCTCAAGCCTGTAATCCCAGCACTTTGGGAGGCCGAGACGGGCGGATCACGAGGTCAGGAGATCGAGACCATCCTGGCTAACACAGTGAAACCCCGTCTCTACTAAAAATACAAAAAACTAGCCGGACCAGGTGGCGGGCGCCTGTAGTCCCAGCTACTCGGGAGGCTGAGGCAGGAGAATGGCATGAACCCGGGAGGCGGAATTTGCAGTGAGCTGAGATCCGGCCACTGCACTCCAGCCTGGGTGACAGAGCAAGACTCTGCCTCAAAAAAAACAAAAACAAAAACAAAAAAAAACCGTATCTGCATGTATGGTATCTTATCTGTCATTACATTAACAATGTCATCTAAATTCTTAAAGAACATGATTTCTAAAAGCTGTATTTCCTTTTTCTGAGCTCTTGTTGATGTTCTGTTGAATTGATTTACATGTTTACAACTATTAACAATAATAATATTATTAATAAATTTGGGGGGATTATTTCCATGGGTAAAATTCCTAAATGGAATTAATGAATGAAATGAAAATCATTGACATTTTTCTTCCCCCCAAAATGTGCTAATTTACACTAAAATCAGCAGTGTATGACCGCCTATTTCCTTATCTCCTAATGAAAGATTGAATTATAGCACAGAAAACAACAGCACAAATATCATTGTGGTAAACAAATGAAAAGTCTTACTATATTTTATTTTTTGTAATATGTAATAAAGTTTAATATCATTGTTTTAACAATGACTTCATTATATGTGTTAAAATGTATACTGTTATATTTTTGTTTTCAAATACAAATTAAAAATTCCACCACCCAATCACAGTGTTTGTCAACTCTTTCTTCATACAATTTCAGACATCTCTCTATGGATAAGAAGATGTCAGAACAGGTATGAAGTTAGGGAGGAAAAGGGGAAAGAAGAGTGAAAGAAGTCCTTATTAGAGATACAGTGTATCCTCATTATTTGTGGATTCCCTATTTGTGAATTTGCCTACATGCTAAAATTTGTTTGTAATCCCAAAATGAATACTACTGGAGCTTTTGTGGCCATTCACAGATATGGATACAGTAGCAGAAATTTGAGTCACCTGACATACACATTCCCAGCTAAGTCAAACCAGGTGATGTCCTGCCATTTGGTTTCAGCACTTATACTGTAAATAAGTATCCTTTGCACAGTCTATTTTGTGCCATGTAATTCCCATTTTTGTGCTTCATGTTGGTGATTTTACTGGTTACAGTGGTTTCAAAGCATAATGCTGAAGTTCTGTCTAGTTTTCCAAAGTGCAAGAAGCTATGATGTGAGAAAATACAAGTGTTAGATAAGCTCAATTCAGTCATGAATCATAATGCCATCAGTCGCGGATCCGATTTAAATGAATCAACAACATATATATTAAATAAGGTGCCTTTAAACAGAAGCACACATAAAACACATAATTTTGTAATGATCAGTTGATGAAGATGCTGTGATCAGAGGCTCGAAGGAACCTAACCTGAAACATAATTTCCCCCAGGAACAATGGTTGAGTATTCTCTAATTCAGTTTTCCTAGTGACTTTATAGAACACACCAACCATGAATTCTTGAATCAACTGTACTTTAGAAAACTTAGAAATAAAAATTTTTAATGCATTGTACTATAAATGCCACCATTAATAAAAGTATTAAAGTACTTTTATTTGAATTTACAGTAAAATATAAATCATGTAGAATTAAATAAATCACTAAAAAATATTCAATTTTCTTCCCAAAAAGAAATATCAATTCTTAAAAGATCCCTCTAGATTGCCAAATTTAAAGGCATGAATATGGTTGTGAATTTACTAAGAGGCTAGGGTCATTATGTTTTTAAACTATGCTTCAAATTTACATACCATTCATGGATTGACATGAGAATATTAGAATTCTTATACTTCCCAACAAATACATCTTCTCTCTACCCCTATCCTGAATTTGTTAAATTATTACTGTAACATTGTGAAAGCTTATGCCATTTGCATTTGAAGATGTGACCATAAATTCAATAGTTTTTCAGATTTGCTCTACTTTTAAGCTGATTTCAATACTCATCATCAGTGCTTTGACTGCAATTTCTCCATTCCTGAGTTATGACTTTGCAATTATTCTTACTATAAGTGATTATTGGAATAGAACTACATTGTTATCTATAGGATGGATGAACACACCTTTGCAACACATACTACACACACACACACACACACACACACACACACACAACCAGAAACCACCCCCAACCCAGGGACTCACTCGCAAGGTACAAACTGGAAGAGATGAAACAACTGCCGTTAATGGAAAACCAAACATCATATGTTCTCACTAATAAGAGGGAGCTAAGCTATGAGGTTGCAAAGGCATGCCACAGTGGACTTTGGGGACACAGAGGGAAAGGGTGGGAAGAAGGCAAAGGATAAAGACTACAAATTGGGTTCAGTGTATACTGCACAGGTGATGGGTGCACCAAAATCTCACAAATCACCACTAAAGAAATTACTCACGTAACCAAATACCACCTGTTCCCCAAAAACCTACGGAAATAAAAAAATTAAAAAACAAAAGAAACAACTGCCTTCCTGTGTGTCATTGATTCTAAGACACATTTTTTTCATATTTTATTATCTCGGAAAATGAGGTGTGCTTTACAATTGATATCATGTCAGAGTTTAATTGGCAGTGGTTTTTGTTTCTTAGTTAAAAAAATTAAAAATCATATTGCATCTTACAATTGATGGCATCTTTAACAGGATATAGTGGCATAGATCTAAAGGGACAGCCCATGGAGGAGATTGGGGGAGCTATGGATGTTTGGCAGGAATGGAAGAAGTTTGGGTAACTGGGGCAGAAAATGGCAAAGGTGATTGTGTAGGAGGATTCACAGTCAGAGACTGGGAATACCTTAGTCAAAAGATTGTACAAAGGTCAACTTGTCCACGATCATCATCCTCAAATATTTGAAAGCCTGTCACGTGAAAGAAGAAAACATACTTGTTTCATAGGGCTCCTGAGGACAGAATGAGGGCCAGCAAGTCAAGTAAATGATGCTGCGTGGGGCTCAAGAAACTCTGAATTTTGGAAATTTGAATTGGCCAGCAGTTGGATAAACTTTCTTGTGAGAAAGCAAAATTTATAGAAAGGAGTCAAGAAGAGGCATACAGCTTTAGAGGGTGTCCCTGCCTTAAGTTTGAGGTTTAACAAAGCAACTTCTCTCCCTGTTTTAAGATTCCTATACTCTAAAAATTCATACCCATTTTAGCCTCTACCAGAAAATAATGTAGGTAAATAATCACAAAGAAGAATGAGAAATGTGTAGGAAGATGTTAATTGTAGAGGAAGAAAGAATAAAACAATATATTCATTCATAGGGAAATGTTTCAATAGCCACTAAAATCTGATGAAATACAACACGGCTGTTGAAAATGACCATTATGAAGACCATGTACTGGCAAGGAAAGCTGTGTCTGAAAGTCTTGAGAAAATATGACACAAAATTACATCTTTACTGATTATATGTAAAAATATGTAATTTTTTTCATATGGAAAAAGCTAGATAGAAATGTGGAAGTGAACACAGGTGATGTTTTTGACTGGCAGAATTCTGGGTTAGTCTTTTTCTCTTTCATTTTAAATTTTCATTATTATTGTGGTTAGCAATTTAAGCAACCCTTGTTGTGGGGAAGTTAGTTTATCTTATTTGAGGAACACCAACTGGGACCCCTCTGATATGAACAACATGTGCTGTAAATTGCTGGTGCTCCTTACTGAAACACTTAGAAAAGATACCTTGAGTTGTTTGGACCTAATTACCTAATAAACAGACCTGTTAGGTGTTTATTTTAGACTATGGGCCCCATCAAAACATTACTGAGACAATAAAGGCAACGTGAACCAAGACAATTTTGGAAACCTTTGACATAGCCCCTATACTCAAATAACTCATCATCTAGTCTCAAAAGCCAGATCATAAATAAATGAAACTAGCAAAATAGGTCATATAATCGGGATGAGTACAAAATGAGGAGGGTGAATTGGAGTGGGAGAAGAGGGGAAGACAAGTAATTTTGATTGCGTGGAAGGCATCAAGAAAAGCTGCACAGGAAGCATGATTTTTAATACTGGTTGTTTTATTTCATCTAAATAATAAATGTTCTTATTTTCTGAAATAAAATACACTAGATTATACTGAGAAAATGGTAATCTCCTGCCCTAGTCACCATCAAAACCCCAGTCCTGCTCCCCAGAGCCAACCTCTTTCAATTGTTTTACCTGCTTCTCCTGGTAATTGTTCCCCTATCTTTAAATAAGATGCTTATACTGCTAAATCTTGTTTCATAAATTTTCAGCCTTTTGTGTTGACTTCCCATTACCGAACTTAAGGGGTTAGCTTTCTTATGCCATCCTCAACCCACATCCCTCAATTTAATTATATATCAAATACTGGGGGCATCATTATGAGTATATAAATGTTATTACTGAACCATGTAATGTACTATAATTACATATTCCTTCTCCTAGAACTTATTGTTTTTCCTTGGGTTCTTAATACATTCTGGTTTCTCTTCATTTTTTAAACATACTTACTATTACTTTTGTCCTAAATGCTCCAACAGATCTTTTAAAACTTACCAGTAATTTTTGCACTTGCTGGGCTACAGTTTCAAACACTCTATCCATTTCTGCCTCCTGCCCTCCCTTCTTTGACCCACCCATCCTGCACCCTCTCTCCCACAGCCTACAGTTCTTCTGCTCCTATTGTGGACCCTTTGATCTCCAGGCCAGCTAGCTGGCTTTCATGCTAAGCCTTCTTTTCTCCACCCTCCTCTACCCCAGGCATTACATGGCCTGGTTTGTTAATACCACATCTTTCTCTCCCTTGATTGACTCCCTCATTTTATAAAGAACATTCTTCAGTTGCTTCCTAAGAAAAGATGTGGAGTGGGCAAAACATTTGAGTCTTTCATGTCAGAAAATGTCTATACACTACGGTATACCGTAAATCGATAATTTGGCTTAGTATAGAATAGTAGGTTGAAAATAATTATCCAAGTTTTGAAAACATTGCTCTTTTGTTCTAGCGTTCAGTGTTGCTGAATGCTTCGACATTCAGAAGCCATTCTGAATTTCCTTTCTCTCTCTCTCTCTCTCTCTCTCCCCCCCTTCCCTCCCTCTCTCTTTCATCTCAAGTAACTCATCTAGGGTCTTCTTGTGTACAGTGTGCTCAGCAATCAGGGAACCCGTCAGTGTAGAAGCTCACACATTTCAGCTGTGAGAGATATTCCTACATTATTCATTTGATTATCTTATCCTTTCCTTTTTCTGTATCTTCTCTTTCTGAAACTCCTAATGTTTAGAGGTGAAGCTTCCCAGATTGAGATTCTAATTTTCTTTCCTTCCTTCTTATTCATCATTATTCCTCTTGTTTTTCAACACAGTTATTTTCCAAAATTGTACGCACTTTTAAATTTCTTTTCTGGGGTATGAAATAAAAATATTTTCCCCAAGAGCTCTTTATTGCTCTGATGTTTCTTTTTCCCTAGCTTTCTGTTGTTATTCTAAAGCTGCAACAAATTTTCTTGTCTTTCTGAAGTTATTAGTGGCAGCTTTTTAAAAGTTTTCCTCTGTTCCCAACATTGTCTCTATTTCACTGAATTTCTTTTCCTTGTTTTTGTTGATTTGTTTCTTTCGGCGCGGTGGCTCACGCCTGTAACCCCAGCACTTTGGGAGGCCGAGGTGGGCAGATCACAAGGTCAGGAGATCGAGACCATCCTGGCTAACACTGTAAAACCCCGTCTCTACTAAAAATACAAAAGAAAAAGAAAAAAATTAGCCAGGCATGGTGGCGGGCGCCTGTAGTCCCAGCTACTACGGAGGCTGAGGCAGGAGAATGGCGTGAACCTGGGAGGCGGAGCTTGCAGTGAGCGGAGATCGCACCACTGCACTCCAGCCTGGGAGACAGTGAGACTCCGTCTCAAAAAAAAAAAAAAAAAAAAAAAAAAAAGATTCGTTTCTTTCATTGGTTGATCTTTTGCGTGTTTTCAGCTCTTTCATGTGGAAAGCCTTCCTCAAAATACCCAGTTATCCTGGATTGTCCACTTGTTTTTTCAGAGTGAAGCACTAAGTGTTTTATCTGAACACTGTAAGCATGGGCAGATATTTAATTGCTGGGTTTTACTCATAGTAATGAAAGGGCAAGCCATCCTTCCTCATGGAGAGCTCCACATGTCTGCCTCTAAAAATCTCTCTGGACCCACTTCATTTCTACACAAAATGACCTTCCAATCTGCTGCTGTAGAAGGTGAAGAATAGGACATATGTCTGGCTGCTGGTCTTCTAAAGCTATGGGGGAAGGGTGCTGAGTGTCTCCGAATTTGTTATATAGATTTTCTTTAATCCCATTTAACCCCATGCCACACTACCTTGCTCTCCCCGGATGTTGGTGTCCCTGAGACCACAGTCCCACTAGTTTATTCTCCAAAGAATGACTTTTCTCCAGTGTGACAGTAAAAGGCAAGGATGTAACCACCTTCTGGCTAGGAAAGGCTGGGAGGAAGCTGCACCCTCAGGTTCTGCCAGTCACCCTGTTTGAGCCTGTCCCTCCAGCCTTCCACTGATCCTATACTCTTCTTGCAGAACTTCTCAGGCTCCACGGGCAAGTCATCTGCAGGCATTTAAGGAGGTACTTTCTCCACTCTGCTAAGGTGCTTGCCATGCCTGCATCTGTTTCCTATCTTCAGAAAAGTGGTTGAGCCACTCCATTCATTATTATCTTTCCTACTATTCTTTTTGTTCTTGCAGAACAATATCTGTACTGACCTGCCAACATTTCAAGAGTTTGGGAGGGAGACGTGATAAGTCTATGTGAACAACGGACTGTGATTAACTGGAAGCCTAATGACAATTAAGAAAACACAAACAATGGAGTCGATCAAGTGGCGAAACTAGAAAGGGCAGTCTAGGCAGAGTTCTACATGATGGTCTTCTAGGAGATATATAAAATCATCTGTTCATGGGTAGCCTCTTTCGACTGTGGAATACCATGCGACTTCAAAAGAAGTAGCATAGTATTCAAGTAGCATAGCATTCAATTTTCAAGCTTAGCATATGGAAGGATACAGATTTTATTCCAGGTCTCTCACTAAGTAGTTGTGTATCTATCAGGAAAATTGAACTTCTCTGGGCCTCCATTTCCTCATCTGTCAAAAATGGAGACAAATTAGATCTACTTCATAAGGTTTTTGTACCAATTAAATGAAAAGATGCTTTGTGAAGAGTTTAGCCTTGTGTCTAGCAAAACACTAAGCACCAATAAACATGAGTTAATGTCATCATCATCAACCTCCAATTATACAAATACACATTAATAGGGAAAATTTGGCTAAGAAGACTGACCAAAATAATTTAGATGAGCAGAAGAAATTTGTATGAAGAATTAGCAACAAAGTTATAAAATACTTACTTTGGATTCGGTTTCCTAATAGAAACTAGAGTTATTTGAAGGGTTAAACTAAACATAAGTATTTGTGTAAGATGCTATTTAGAATGTATCACACAGTACTTATTAAGTAGTAGCTATTTTGCTATCATTATTATTAAATATAGGCATAGGACAAAGAAAGCATCCTGAAAAGTTTAGAACTGGAAAGTTGAAATTAAACTGCAAATGAGAGTGACTGATTGTCAGACTTAAAAACTAGCCCAGAGGCACACTCTGATATTTCAGTCAATCCCTGGAAATAATGGAGGGTCCAGCTGAGTTCTCCTATAGGACTTTGTACTTCCCTTAATACATATCATTACCCTGTTCAGGTATTTTCCTCAAGGGACTATGGCTGTGGTTAGGGAGGAACCCAGTTGGTTTAATTCTCCCCTCTCCCCAACATGTAGCATTGTACTTAGAACACATAGTTCATAATGATAAATAAAAACTGCTTAAATTATCTAAATAAATATTTGCAAGAGCAAGCTTGAGATGATAGAATGGAAAATAGCTGGTTTGATATGCCTTTCATGTCATGCTCATGACCTCACAAACCCCCAAATATTCCATATTCTAGCCTTTTTTTTAAAAAAAAAAATTAAGTTTCTTATGCATAAACTAGGCACATTGAGCAGCACTGAAATAAACAACCCCATTTGACTTCAACTCTTCAGAAATCTCCAAAGTTGGCGAATCTCACAAGAACCTGCCCAGCAGTACTGACGCCCTACTTGACAAAAGGATTAACAGCAAAGCATTTTAGGAAAGGACTACGGTGCTGACTGTATATGTTTTTACCCAATATACTTACCAGGCTTTTCTTATTAGCTAAACATCTTGTCACAGATTATTAAAATGAAACAATCATTGTTAAAACAAATGAAAAAAAGATGCTGTCTGTAATGGCTTGAATGTTACTCTTTGTAGGCCTGCCAATTGTAAGATTCTACAATATTTCCTGTCACCACGGAGAATGACTGGTTTTTTCTGCATAGTACACAGGGTTGAAAAGTATCCTAAGACAAAACATTGTATTTTAATGATGCTTAAAGTATTTTCACGTGTTTACATCATTTGGTTCTACCTAACAATTTAGTGGGAATAATTCCATTCTTGCAATGGAGAAAAAAGGAGTTAGTGAGGACTAAGTGACTCAAACCAAGGTCACACAAAGAGTTGAGCATGCAAGACAGTGGAAAAGTAGCCACATAAACAGCCGTCTGGGAGGAAGGGGACTTGGGCTCTTGTCCTGTCCCAGGTCTAATAAGCTAAGCAACCTTGGGCTAGTCGTCTCATTTCTCTGGGTCTCAGTTTCCCTGTGTAGAAAATGAGAAGTTTATATTAAAAGCCTTTCTAGTTCTAATAACTCGGAAATTACAGAATCTATCCCCAGATTTTCTGAGCTCTTTCCAAAGTAATACATGAAGTTGTTCTCTGGGATCAAACTTCTGTCACCAAAGAACCCAATTCCTTCTTATTTCTCAGTTTCCAGATGCTTACTTTGAAAGACAACAAATTGTATGCAAATGGATTGAGAAGCTGCTATGTGGCAGGCACTATACGAGGCAGTCATGATGCCAAGGTGAAGAGACCTGGTGCCTGCCCTCAAGGAATTTACTGCCTAGGGGAGACACATAACCACCTACAAAGCTATGTCATGGCTGTAGAAATGGAGAGATGACATACAGTATGCAGAGGAATTAGATGGAAAGATGGATGGATGGATGGATGGATGGATGGATGGATGGATGGATGGATGGAGATAGATAAATAGACAGACAGACAAATAGAAACATAGATGGATGTAAGCAGGCTCAGCAAGCTCAGGTTGGTCTTTTTTAGGAAGGGATATTTGTATTGACTCATTAATGGACAGAAATAACACATTGTGATGGTACATAATAGCTTGTGCAGAGTCAAGAAGGTAGGGTGTGGCATGATGCATCCAGAGAACCACCAGTCCTTCTGGAGTATGGATGGGGCTATGGAAGCAGAGGTGCACACAGTGAGAGGCAGGGCTGGCAAAAGGAGCCGGATGTAGTCATGAATGGCTACTGTTGTTCCATGTGCTGTTACTTTTTAGTCTTGATTTATTTATTTATGTTATACCTTGTTCCTGAAAGGATCTGAGGTTGTGTTAGTCCATTCTGCTTTGCTATAAAGTAACATCTGAGGCTGGGTAATTCAGAAAGAAAAGAGGTTTATTTGTCTCATCATTCTGCAGACTTTATAAGCATGGTAATAGCCTCTGCTTAGCTTCTGGTTGGGGGCCTCAGGAAGCTTACAATCATGGTAGAAGGTGAAAGGGAGGCAGTGTGTCTCATGGCAAGAGAAGGAATCTTTTAAACAACCAGCTCTTGCATGGAATCAGAGTGACACCTCACTCCAATGCTGGGAATCACATTTCAACATGAGATTTGGAGGGCTCAAAACATCCAAACCATATCAGAGGTGGTTTGCTTAAGTGAAAACAACAATAACAAAGCAACAAAAATTCAGACTATCTTAAATAATAAGGAAATATATTTGGCTCAGGAAAAAAGAAACCTAGAAACCAGCTAGACTTCAGGATTTATTCACCTGAAGACTATAACTCAGTTTCTCCATAGTTTTATGATTGCCCCTTACTCAGTGTATTTACTTCCCTCTGACATCCAGTGGTTACTTTTTCAGTTATAGGAACTGTCTGACTCAGAACCCTAAGAATTTCTCCCTCTTGTGTCTCTAGACTGAGCTTGATCGATTCATGAATGGAGTCCAGGGGCCTACCAAGTGCTGTCTTAGACCTGGATTCCTGAATCACTATGCCAGTTTTGGATGAATTAGCTCCAAACCACTTACATAAACCTCCAGAACTGAAGATGGAGACAGGGTTCCTGAAATCAAGGGTGACAGAAGGAGGTACATCATTAAATGAACACTGGGATAGTTTACTTAGGGCAAATACAATAATGGGTATATAAATGGCAATATCCACTGCACTCACAATAAAATAAAAATTAATATAAAGATTCTGATGCAATATAATAGTCTTATAATGTTATTTTGTAGTCTATATAGCTCTATAGACTATATAATAACACATAGTACTGTTATATTATAAATAACAAGATAAAGCTGAAGAGATAATAAAGGTAAAATGGTGAGACAAGAACAATGGGAAAGTTACTAGATAGACTCTGAACAGTAAAAGCCCCAACAAGTTAATTACAAATAAAATGGCAGGCTGAGAGCGGTGGCTCACGCCTGTAATCCCAGCACTTTGGGAGACCGAGGTGGGTGGATCATGAAGTCAGGAGATCAAGGCCATCCTGGCTAACATGGTGAAACCCCGTCTCTACTAAATATACAAAAAAATTAGCCAGGCATGGTGGCAGGCACCTGTAGCCCAGCTACTCAGGAGGCTGAGGCAGGAGAATGGTGTGAACCCAAGAGGCAGAGCTTGCAGTGAGCAGAGATCGTGCCAATGCACTCCAGCCTGGATGACAGAGCGAGACTCCGTCTCAAAATAAATAAATAAATAAATAAATAAATAAATAAATAAATAAATAAAT